>NC_089979.1:19081436-19401914 GCF_036417845.1 Apteryx mantelli | reverse complement strand
TAGCTCTAAAGGGCGCAGTGTCTGTTTCCCTGTGTGCAAAGTCACATAAAGGCTTCACTGAAAACAGTACTGAAAGTTATGCTGATAGATTCATCAGATCCTAAAGCAGAACTATCCAAGGCAAATTATTTGTACTCTGCTTTCTGAAAAAACAGTTAAGTGTGCAGCAGGAAAGGCTATCTCTTCTCTAAAGCAGAGAACCTGGCCCTTGCAGAGCAAAGCTGCCTCCGTTTTGGATCTTAAACACATTCCCTATGGGGACAGGATGCAGGCCGTGAAGACATCTTTCATCCTTTAGGAAAGGAGTATGAGTCCTGTCCCCATAGGGAAAGTGTTTATAGGTAAATAAAAAAAAGAATGCTCTGACAGCATGATTGGGACGTGCACTGCTGGTCACAGAAAACATTACTGCAGATGCATTCATTTTCTGAAGAGCAATCTTTTGCATCTTAACCTCTATTTAGAGAAGAAGTAAAGCATCATGGATGGAACCTGTCTTTGAAATGCTTTGGAAGCTCATATTGTCAAAACACAATATGAGAATTAGTTGATCAAAGTTTGACTCTTGACAGACTGTTACAAGGTTGCTTGTTACCATGAGTTTCCTGTTTATAATGGATCAATCACAGATGCTACATACGTACATCCCCCAAAACTATCAACTTAAGAGGTGCGACAGCCTTCAAAATTACATGTACAATATCACAATACAGAATATATTAGTACATTCCCTCCAAAATTGTGATTGTTTTGCACTGCTTTCCTATGAGAGTTTTGCACCATTGACAAGGATTGTGCTAGTATCATTCAGTTGACTGGTTTATTAACTAATCTCATATATTCAGAAAGAAAAGCCATATCTGAAATAATAACAGAATGCAACTAGATAAATGCACATATTACAGAACTCAGGGTCATTTTGGATAAAACTTAACTTTTTAATAGGTTTTTATTCACTTCATTTTGTTTTGATCCCATCAAGGAAAACTACAGATGCCTTTTGTTGAAGTTTATTAATCTTTCTGAATTACTTTTCTGCTAGAGTAGAGATAATCCTTTACAAGATTTCCACTCCTAAAATAAACTACTTTTTTAAATTTCATTTCAAAAAGCAGTAGTAATTGACACAGAGAGCTTTCTGATGAACAGCTCTCTGGGGGACTCTATATTGCCTCACACTTCCCTCACTCAACTAGGGAGACTAGTCTCTTAATTTGAGTACTTGAAATAGATGCCTAAATTTAGGTAGCAGGACTATCTTTCTTAGCAGCTCACCTTCTGGCAGATCCTTATTACAGTTCTGTTTGCAAAATATCCTTTATCCTAAGGCAACATGTATGTTTGTGTCTCCTATCCAAAAAAACCTTCTCATATAGGTTTATACACAATACAGATTCCAAGGAAGAAAACAAAGACATTAAAGACACCAACCTGCATTTTTTAAAAAAAATTTCTGGAAAGTAGATGTTAAGACAAACATTCACTGCTAAAGTTTCTGAACAGAGGCTAAACTGATGAGCTATTTATTTAGTCAAAACAGAGAGTAGCCTGTCATAATCCGCCAGCTAAGTTTTACCTTTCTTTTTATTTGTTACTTTTTCATCATCATTTTCTTCTAACTTGTCTTCTTCATCTTGCATAAATTTGAATGGTTTGTAGGAGAGAATCATTAAACCATCTCCACTTGGTTCAATTGCTACATAATGAGGGACTGATTTTCCTTGCAAAATTCTCCTTTGAAGATCTCATATCTATGATCACCTATAAAATGAAAAGACCAAAAATATCTCTGAAGAGTAATATTTTTCTATAGGAGAAAAATGATTATACAAGAAACTCATTACACTTAAAAATACTAAAAAAAACCCTGCGGGTTAAACCACAGTAATGCAGTTCAAAAAGAAATTTCTTTTCTGTTTTTCAGCCACAGTTTGTCATATACACAGATCCTAAAATTAATCTAAGCAGCATTATCTTTTTTTCTTATGATGTCTTCTTCACTCACAGCTAGTCCAGCAATTCACAAAGTTGTTTGCTGCCCCTCTACAAAAAAATTCTTCCAAATGTTTTTTGAGTTGCAGTAAAAACTTGAGAAACACTGAAATGGCTTGTGTTGACACCACAATGGAAAATGTTCATCTTCTTCAGCTTTTGTAAAACATTGGCCTTCAAAAGGGGGATCCTGGCTGTAAACCACTGGCCTCAAGGTTCATGCCATTCCCCACTGTGCTCCCAAATACACAAGCATTAATGACTTAAAACACAGGTAAGGTGACAAGTTCTTTTTTTTCATTAAAATCTAACTGTACTCAAAGTTCTCAGCAATGAATCAACTTGTGAATAACAACAGATTATACAAACAACGAATTTTTAGCAAATAACTAAAAATTTGTTAAAATTCTCACAGATGATAAAATAAATTAACACTAGGAATTACTTACAGTCTTTCAAATATATGTTTAATCTCTTCACTAAAGGAAATTACTGTCCTTGTAACTACAACATTACTTGGAAAAAAAAATGGGAATTTATTAGCAAAGCCATTAGACAAGACCAGACTATGGTGGTGGGGAAAAAAAAAAATACTACTTGCAAAATATAATATTTGAATTTGTGTCAGTGCTCTCTCTAAGCTTTAGTCTTAAATTCTAGACTGTCAGTATCGCCAATTTAATTTTTCTTACAAGATATAACTAGTAACATTCAGAGGTTTCTCCTGTTGAGCTGGCCACAAAAGTCTAAGGCAACCCCACGTGGATTTCTTGCTCTTTTACAAGTATTTCCACTGCCCCAGGTTTCTAAAGCAGATTATGAGAATAAAGCCACTCCTCAATCTCCTATCCATATGGTACATGTAGGAGGTCAACGAACATTTTGATAGTAACATCCCAATATGGAATCAACTACTTTAATACTACTTTAATAAGTAGTTATAGATCTTGTTTCTATCAGTAATCAAAGCAGATTTTTTGGAAGATAATGAAAGGGACCACATCACAGTCTTCCCCAAAAAGGTAAATTACTTTAATCCACAAATCTTTAAATCATATTCTGAAACATAGGCTCTTATATTCCTTACGAAAACTACTATATTTAATGTAAACGTGAATGGTCATATTGAACAGCTAAATTACCCTTTGCCAGACCTTATTAGGATAACACATTAATTAATAAGTCTTAATATACTAATTAACATTTTTAATGTGTTGATTTAAAATTAATGGGATGTCTTCACGCTATTTTATCGTAGGAAAATCTAGAACATCTATTATTCACTTTCTATGTTACAGTTCTTATATTTGTCACACGTTAATTCCAGTTCCAGGCCACTGTTAGTCAGAAGATTAAAAAAACCACATATCCAACTGTACAACATTTTAAGAAGTATAACAAACATTTATTAGAACTAGTTTTGTATAATCTTGTTTTTACTAGATGAATTTACACAGGAACTTCATTTCATAATACCACAAAATAAAGTTCTTATCTTGTTTTCTAATTACCTTAAGCACACACATGTATAAATTTATTTCTCCCTGGCTTCCAAATATTTGTCATAATGTAGATCTACAACTCACAGATTTATCTCAGAATAGAAGAAAAAATTACCTACGTAAAAAAATGAGTTACGGTTTTGGGGGACAGAAACTGAGAAATGAACAACTCTTAAGACTAAGAATGAAAGCATGATAAAAGTTTGTTCACATTACCCACCAGTAAAACACTTACCCTCTTCGCTTGTCTCTGCAATTGTAACCCATTCCAAGGATATATGAAATCCACTTCCTTTTGTGTCCAGTTCATCTTTTTCTACTCTAAGCAACAGCACAGCTACTGAATGTATATCAGATTTTACAAATGAAACACTGTGTGTTATAGTAAATGGACTGCCTAGTTCTTCATTAAACACAATCTAGAAGACAGAAAGTTGTAAAAAGTCAGCCAGTCAAAATGGGAAGGTTTTCCTATTTTCCATTCCTCAGAAAGCAGTGAAAGTCTTGACTGAATGCCAAAGCATTGAAAGTTTGCTTTCTGCAAACCCCTCTGCCAATATGCATCAATGAGTGTCATCCATTTCTGGTTCCTCCTTCCTTGGCTATCAAGATACTGTTCTGAAATGCTATTACTCTCTGTATTATAAAATCATCAAAAGGGCCCATTACACAAAGAACAAAGAACCACAAAAATATCAGCATTATGACTGTTTAGTACTACAGTATGTAGAGGTACAACAACTGATGAACAGACCAGGATCTGCAAAGACAGCACATTAACTGAGGAAAGTAGTTTTGCACTCAAGATGAAAACGCACATGTTGCACAGATGCCCTCCCTACCTCCCTAGGCATCCCACAATCCTGAGAGTCTCTGTAGACCTTGACACAAGGTGAGGAACCACATTTCCTGATTTGGCCAATACCTTTAAAAGGGATTCAATTTTTCTTTTCTAAAAAGTCTGATGAAAGAGAATAACAAACAAACCCTACAATTAAATGAAAGAGTATGATATTCAGGTTTAGGAGGTGCTAGGTTAGAACACTTTGAATTTTTATGTAGAGGGTTTGGAAAAGTCCATTCAAATTTGGATAGGACTAGATATGAAGATTTGGTAAATAATACTGTTATACTAAAAGGCTATTAAGCACCACTGTAAACATGGAATCGTGTCATAGAGAAGGACTGCAAGTCTTATAACTTGAGATATTTAGCACTAGGTAACTACAGCTGGAAGTTTTAATTCTAGAAACTATGCATTTTGGCTTTTCTCAAAAAGTGCTCATTCAGCAAAAACCTCAAGATGCTAAAAAACAAATCCGAACATCAGAGGATAAGAAGAAATAAAACCATTCTTCATTCACTAGACCATTAATATTTGAACACCAAAGAATGAGTGAAAAGGAATTCAAGCTGCAGGGCCTGAATAAGTGTGAGCTCAATCTAGCCGGTGTTACTGAGCCTTGAAATTTGTGGGGTGAAGATCTTAACATCACCGTAAACCACTGCGTAATCAAGGCAAATTTAGAGTGGTGACAGACTTTCAATATGGAAACTTCATGTTTCTGTTATACTGACAACTCTGATGTACTTATGGATCAGTCAGTATTCTCACACAGAACAGAACAAAAACCAGTTGGTATTTATTACCAAGCACCAAATCCAAATAAAGAACAGGACTGGTTCCCTAATAACTGAACTTTCGAAAGATGCAAGGAAAGAGCTACTCAATCATGCTGAAGTCTTCCGTATCAGGACAGAAATTTGAGTTCCTGCCAATACTAAAAACTCCTTGACGCTTAGGAAACTTGGGAAAAAATTGCATACCAAATACAGGAGTCCTACACCAGACTCCTTCACAAATACAGAGGCACCGACCACAGATCAAGAAATTCATAATAGTTTAGGTGGAAACGACTATAACTTAATTACATTTATTGTGTCCAAGAAGGATAACCAATACCATTATCAGTATTAATAAGACCACTTTGGTATAGATACAGAAAGGACAAAAATTGCTCCTTATGCAGACTCTTTACAGGAATTGAGGAAATTATTTCATCATGAGAGTCATAAAAACACTCACTTTATTTACAACCAATAGTTTTAAGTGAAGATATTAAGCACCAGTAATTTTTGAAAGCTAAGTGCATAGTATGAACACTTTTATCAGAGATAAATCCTGGAAATACTGTTGCTTATATTATACTTGCTTAGTATGGGCTTAGGTAACCCCTAGGGCTACTTATTGAAGCTTTCTAATCAACAATTTTGCTTATGATTTATTCCAGTTCCTTTGGATGCATTTTAAAAATGGGGTAAATTAAATGTTGAATATTTCAAGCACTCTTACACCAGCACAGACAAACACCACTCAATCTAGAAATCATCTAACTTGAGAATAAAAGCAGCTTTTAGTTTGGTTGAAGGTAATTTCAGGTAATTTTTTTTATTCTACTGGAGAGTTGAATTAATGAACAATAAGTGGTGGTGAGGGGGAAAACCCTAGACAGATTCGTAAGAACAGGTAAAAGGGAAATGGTTCTTAAAAAAAAGTTCTGCTGGAGAACGCTTGGCCACCTATTTAGAAACAGGCTCGCTTTTATTAAGACAGATTCTTCTTCAGTCAAAAGGCTGTTCCCTTTCAACCATTTGAATTTTACAGATATTCTGCACATAAAGAAGTTATTAATCCACTGGATGATTCATGTTTGGACACAATCAATGGTACAGAATTATGATTTAAAGCTTAGTTTTTCATAGTATTACATATCTGCAACTCTCAAAAAATGCAAGAGTAAAAATTGAGATGTACAGCTCTTAAAAATATTATTGCAAGACTTACCTCCCACTTTTCAGATGCACTGTTTCCACGTTTGCCTGATTTAATTAAATACAGTCGTCCTGTTCCATCAGAAAGGGTCACCCAAGTGGAAGATGAGAAATATATTGAAGCACAAAGGCGATTATCATAAGCTGCCAAGTCTGTAGGTAGCCTGAAAACTTCTCTTGGTTTTTGCAGAGCAGCATCCTATAAGCAAGGAGTCACGTATTAAGCCTTATTAAATATAATCAACTATCAGTGTCAGTAAGTATTACAGACAAGTTAAGAGTAACAGATCTTAACAGCAATTCACCAGTTTCTTTGGCCAGTTGAGCATATTTGTACAATATGACTGCACTGTATGCAGTCTGTTATGGACAATCCTAGAACTATCACCTTTACCAAATTGCCAGATTTCACCGAAAGATCACCTTTCAACTTCAAGTAATTCCAAACATAAACAAGTATATTAACACAGGAAGCCTTTATTAGTACTAAGATTTAGTCATTTCTGCATCTGAAAGGTAAAAACAGTTCCAGATTTTTTGCCACAGAATACTAAATCACTTATGAGATGCTGGTAAACTCTGTATCCTTCAAAACATTTTTTTTTCCTGGTCTCTTTGATCATACCATTGTTTTCAGAAAACTTTAAACAGAAAGATACTAGTATAGCAAATTTCTTCAAAATATAACTGATGGTCATACATCCAATTAAATTTCAGTTTTACTCTTCTAAGCTCATTTCCAGGCAGTTGATCTAGAATTATCTTAGCATCTTCACAAATCAGAAAACTCTGCTTAACAACAAGGAAAAGTTTCATTTATTACTAAAATTCACCAAAAAATGAAAAAGATTTAAATAGAGATAAATCTTTAAAAATGGGAAAAACAGAATTCGAAAGAAAAACATTATAGGGACAGATCTGAAGACATTTACATTTATGTAAAAAACACAAAGGAACAAACAGTAGCACATTTTTGTATTGAAAACCTGGGGAGGAAAACAAGTATTTACCTATGTGCCATGCAAAATACACCCTTTTATTACAGCAAGAGTGAAAAACAGTGTCTCATCACAGGCCCTGAAATTCAGCTACAAACTGTTACAATATGTTCAAAACACCCCATGTCCCTCTATCTTCTATCAAGCATTAGGGTATCATATAATAGGGAAAAAAAAATCATGTATATACATATCTACATCTAGTCAGAATAGAAACACACTCATTTTGATCTACAAAAAGACACTGAAAAATATAAATATAAAGCACCATCCTTAAAGTAGATCTTTGCATGTGTGCAGTGTGTGTATGCAATAGGGAAAGAATGCATATGCACTTGCAAGTATTTGCTGAGAACACTTTTTGATGGGATTTCACACTCTTCATCTTCAGATGTTAAAATCAGATGTGCATTTAGAACATGTTCAAAGGTGAGCAAGATAAATTGGATTTGGGTAAGTACCATTTTAACAAACAACAGCAAAAAAGACCAGATGACAAACAGCCTGCTTGCCTTTTGGGCCTACTCGAATTCGTATCAGAGATGACCGTGTGCTATGAAAAGGCATGAGGGCAACTATGAAACCTGCAATGGAAGAGATGCAAATTAGACTTTTAATTTTCAGAAGCATTCAGGGCTACTCTGTACATTCAGTTACATCACTATACCCCTTCAACTAGTCCACTAATGTAACACTTACAGAAGGGGAGGATTTAAAACAAAAACAAACACACCACACCGAGATGCAAAGTGATTTGGCTCGTACTAGAAATAGTTACATGCTTTTAAAAAAATCTGTATGTTGTTTTATTTTGGATATAAGATATAAGCATGTAACCTGTTTCATCTTCTTTTTGAGAGAATACTGACATTCATTTTAATGGTGGTAGTTGCTAACTTACAAGCTACACTTGACTGAAAACAATTTTTATAATATGCATTTGACTAATATACAGCCAGGCACATTTGTAATGAGAGATCTTGTTGATGTTTCTGAATACGCATTCCTTCTTATACATATGCAAACGTCCCCTTTGCAAAACAGCACTGAATATTAGGACACAAGATGGTGACAATTCATTTATCTGGTAGAATAAAAACCTGTGACGGGATATTAACAAAGTGCCATTTTCTTGAAAATTTTCAAGGGACCAACTGTAACAGGCAACATGTAAACTGTTACATGCAAGAACATTATTTCAATGTCCTACACATGAAAATGCAAACTTCTGCCTTTTGTAAAAGCCTTCCTATTTTATCATTTAAGAATGAAATTTACAGACTTCAGTACAGACTTCAGTTCTTCCTAATAAAGGAAAATTACAAGATCATCAAAGCTGGGGTTGGAAGGCACCTCTGGAGATCATCTAGTCCAACCCCCCTGCCCAAGCAGGGGCATCTACAGCAGGTTGCCCAGGACCATGTCTAGTTGGGTTTTGAGTAGTTCTAACAATAAAAACAGATGAAGACTCCACAGCCTCTCTGGGCAACCTGATCAAAGTGCTCAGTCACCCCCAAAAGGAAGAAGTGTTTTCTTGTGTTCAGATGGAATTTCCTGCGTTTCAGGTTGTGCCCACTGCCTCTCGTGCTCACTGAGCACCACTGAGAGGAGTTTAGCTCCGTTCTCTTCATACCCTCCCATCAGGTGTTTATACACATTGATAAGATCCCCCTCTGAGCCTTCTCTTCTCCAGGCTCAACAGTCCCCATCTCTCAGCCTCTCCTCATATGAGAGATGCTCCAGTCCTTTTACCATACTTGTGGCCCTTTGCCAAACTCCCTCCAGTAGGTCCATGTCTTGCTTGTACTGGGGAGCCCAGCACTGGACACAGCACGCCAGGTGTGCTCTCAGCAGTGCTGAGTAGAGGGGAAGGATCACCCCCATCGACCTGCTGGTAATACTCTGTCTAATGCAGCCCAGGATGCCCTTGGCCATCTTTGCCACAAGGGCACATTGCAGGCTCATGTTGGGCTTCTTGTCCACCAGGACGCCCAGGTCTTTCTCTGCAAAGATGCTCTCCATCCAGTTGGCCCCCTGTGGGTACTGGTGCAAGAGGGAGCATCAACTGCCTGTACATTTTATGAAAAGCAAAGGAACTATTCCGTGGCTCCAGCCCTTAGCTTACCATACTCTGGAAACCTAGAATCCCAGATGTTCTAGAACTACCGTTTCAGATTTCTCTCAGCTTAACCCTGACCTATTCATATTCTGTCCAGAATCTTGCCCCAGAAGGAGCTGCACACTCCCAAAAATCATGCATTTCCCTGTGTTTTCCTTTGTTCCACAGGATTACAGTCAAATTCCTGGTAGCATGACAGAATCACAGAATCACAGAATGGCTGAGGTTGGAAAGGACCTCTGGAGATCATCTAGTCCAACCCCTCTGCTCAAGCAGGGTCATCTAGAGCACATTGCACAGGATCGCACCCAGGTGGGTTTTGAATATCTCCAGAGAAGGAGACTCCACAACCTCTCTGGGCAACCTGTTCCAGTGCTCTGTCACCCTCACAGGGAAGAAGTTTTTTTCTCATATTCAGATGGAACTGTCTGTGTTTCAGTTTGTGCCCGCAGCCTCACATCCTGTCGCTGGGCACCACTGAGAAGAGTCTGGTCCCATCCTCTTGACACCCTCCCTTCAGATACTTGTACACGTTGATAAGATCCCCTCTCAGCCTTCTCTTCTCCAGGCTAAACAGGCCCAGCTCTCTCAGCCTTTCCTCATAAGAGAGATGCTCCAGTCCCCTAATCATCTTTGTAGCCCTTCACTGGACTTGCTCCAGTAGTGCCATGTCTCTCTTGTACTGGGGAGCCCAGAACTGGACGCAGCACTCCAGATGTGGCCTCAGCAGGGCTGAGTAGAGGGGGAGGATCACCTCCCTCAACCTGCTGGCAACACTCTATATATACTTTTCTTTCTTGCCCTGAAAATCAGAGTCAATGAAAACAACAAAATAATTTTAGGCCAGTACTCTGTGGACTGCAGTGAAGCAAAGTGTTCTGTGGAGTCTGGAGAGAACAGCATGAAGAGACTGTAAGCAGGGAAACTGTCTACTTAATCTTTAGATATACAACCACTCTCACTATTTGAAAATAAAGGGGAAAGACTGTCTTCTCCTCCCAACTCATTTAACTACTTAACTCTCTCAGGCAACCAACATAATTCCAAAAGTCAGATTATAGTACCTGGAAGAGGCTGCCACACAAAACCAGCTGCGTACTAGAAGAAAATAAAAGAGTGATGTTGTATTTTCTAGAATTATATTAATTCCATAGCAGAATTCAACTGACTTGTCATATGAAATTATTTGTTTTATGTAAAACCAAATGGCAGCCCTGAATCATTTACTGCCAGAGCAAATCTTATTATGAGAATGGAGTATCTACATTTTATTACCTCTCACCATAAAACGTTAATCAAATAACTGGTTATGAATGAAGAATCACTGTTTAGATTAGCTAACAACTGGATACAATTATGGGTATTTTTTTCCCTTCTGGAAAGATTAACATTTAAAAAGCTATGCTTGATGAGTCAGAATGATTGAGTCAATCAAAGTCGCCATGAAAACATAGAAATCCTAGCTTCTGGTGAGAAAGTGTAAGCACATCTTTAATATTCAACAGGACACAAATTGTAATTGCCAGAGATACAATCTTACTCCAAATTATACATTCAAAGCTACAAAGGCATTATGATAGCTGCAAAAACACCATGAATAACACAGTCTACTATTCTTTAATGACCAAGCCCTGCAACAGGATGCATCAGAAGCATGGTGTCCAGACAGCTATATCCTTTTCCTTACAGGATACAGAATAGCTTTGTAGTGGAAACTAGTGCACCTACGCATGAAAACGCCTCAAAAGAAATGGAAAATGTGATTATTTAAAAACATCAAAATAAAACCAGAGAAATGTCATGTTTTTCTACTTGGTCTAGTTTACTTACGCTCTATTTCAAGTTGGTCCAGGGCCAGTAGCATCTTTTTGGCTTCAGTGAGCGATGCCCAAATTCAGCTGCTAGTCTACATATGCATTCATGAATAATTCTAATGTCCTCGGCTTCTTTCTCCCCTTATACCTACAGTGACTAGATTTTCAAATTAGCACACAGACACACACCAAATAATGTAGGGGAGAAACATCTGGCAACTGGAAGTGTCTATTATTTTCTTCAGTTTGTCACCATATGCCCATCATCCCCAGAATGAAGTAAGATTTGATGCAATACTATTAATGAAAAAATGTGAGAAATCCTAACTTAAATCCCTTCATCCTTCCTGATGAACTGCATTTTTGTTGGTTTCCCTATCTTTCTGGCAATAGCTTCCTCCGTTTCTGCATCTGGATCCTCTCTGTCATTTTTTCTACCTTATCTACCCCTACCTTTTTAATTTCAGTATTTTTTTTTTTTTTTTTTTTAAGACGACTATCCTTACCAGAGTCACTGACACATTCATAACCCTTCCAAATTGGTCAATGTAGTAGACATTATCCTGGTACCAGGAATCCAGGTGAAGATAATTATACATGCCAAAAGCACGCATGTGGTCGAGGGTATATTGATCATCACGAAGTTTGACTTCTGCAACAGCTGGGGGAAAAAAAAAGAGAGAGAGAGAGAGAGAGACTATTTTAACAGCTAGGAAATATATTTAAAAGTAATTCTTCCATCCTTAGCCCATAAGCCTGGTTTATTTGAATAAAAATACACTAGATACAAACAGTTAAAAATGTCAGTATAAACTTGGAAAACTTGGAAAGAAATATCCCCTCTAACTATATGGATTTCAGCCTTCAATTCTGAAACAAGCAATCAACACTTGCAAGGCAAAAGATTAAAACAGTACAAAGCAGAACTAGTACAGGGTCATTACTGAAGAAATATGTCCTCAGCACTCCCGCTGAGGTTGAAGAAACCTTGAGAAACACCCAAGATACCCTCAAAAAATTTGGCCTATGCTTTCTCTAACTGTGAGATGCTGTAAAGAAGGGCTGTTCACTCATAATGGTACCTTCTTCAGTAAGGGAAGAGTGCTATATAAAATCATCCACTTGAGCTTTTTCCAACTAGAAAACTTCTCCTCAGTTGGCAGTAATCACAGCTAATGTTATCTTTGTAAGACTATGTTTTCCTTTAAAAGGTGGTTTTGAAAGATAACTTCCCTGAAGGGAACTATTAGCTGAAGCTCTTTCCTCCTCTTCCTCATCCATAGAGATCTAGCAGCTGTAGTCTCAACAAATTTCTTTCTACTCTTTTTTTGCTCAGGAACAGAGCAAAGCTATTTCCAGCATTTCCCTCTGCTCCATCTATTCCTGTAATAGTGGTCATCCACAACTCTATCCAGCAGTCCTTGTCTTAGATTTCTTGCACTCCTCTTCAGAATCTCCCTAAAACCTGCTTAAGAATTGGTAGTTTATTCTACTCTCAGTAGAACACTGATGACTACAAACTATAATTCATTTTGCAATGCAATCTGTGCCACTGGATGGCTATCACAATACCAGCACTTGGATAGTCACCAGCTGGCTCAAAACTGACCCCATTAGACATACTGGCTATTAACATAAGAGTGGCTACAGGAAACTAAGCAAGATAATACTGCCTAGTTAATAAAAAATCCGGTCATATTATACTGCTGTTTTACAAAGGTTTTGTAGAAGCAATTAGCCTCCTAATCACTGTTGATATTTGCAAACCAACAGCATTAATTCCACTCAGCTCAAATCATTATTCATATTCACCACATAAGAGATTTCAGTTTCTCTGCAATTAATAAGTCACTGTTTCCCAAGCCATGGCCCTTCAAAAAAAAGTTACAATATCAAAAGGGAGGTATAAGAAGAAAATATACCTATCATAATGGGAAAGATGTTCCCATTCCAATATTTACTTTAACTTAACTAGAATATTTCACAGTAAGTTACATTGCAGAAGAAATAAAAATTAAATGTGTTCTAAAGCTGTTTGGACAATGAAGAGAATACAAATATTGAAGAGATAGTCTTCCCAACATGACAAGACCAGAGACCATGTGAATATACTGTAAACAATTAAAGAAAAAACACAAATATAATCCAGGATGATTCTTTTCAGTGAAACCAAACACATTTAATCTATTTCCTGTACAGCTACATTAACTGATCTTTCTAAATCAGAATTCACATGCTGAAGCATGTAAAGCATTTTCAGCACAAAAAGGCTAAAATTGTTTTATTTTACACTTTCCTCTCCCACCCCCTCAGCCATGTTGCTGCTGGCAGATGTTTAACTAAAATACATACAAATATCAAAAATAACCCAAACTAGAGGCTTCCTAAAGCAAAATGTATAACTCTTCAAGAAAATTCTGGGAACAATATACTATTGATTAGCTGATTATAGGGTGATAAACCTTGCAAAAGCTGGAAGAACATGAATAAATTTTGTCTTGCCTTTTTCAGCTTGTAGTCCTGACAAGCCCTGAATAACAAAGGGTCAGGCAGAGAAAATCCAAATCCCTGAAAACGCCTTATGCAGTTCTTCATAAAGAGAAGTCAAGAAACTATACAATTTGTAGGTGGTTTTAACCAGGAATCAAGCAAATGTCTACTGTACTCTCATGTGATGTTTTAAAAATTGTTATCAATCGATTGCAGGCATCTTATATTAGAATGCATCCTGTAGATTATGCTGAGAAGAAATTGTTGGAGAAACTATTCCATCCTTGATTAACTGAAACCCATTCTATGATCAAGTGAAATCTGTGCACAAATGTCATCTGCTATCACATACAATGTACTCAGAGAGTTTATAGGAGATTCTACAATAGGAGTAATTTCATCCTGTTCTGTCTACAGACTGCAATGTTAAGAAGGAAGGAAAAGAAGAGAGAATAAACTAAGAATTTAAAAAAGCAAATCTGGAAAAATATAAGTTAATATAAAAGGAAGGGAAAGAAATAAAAGGAAATATAAAAGGAAAGGAAGAAATATTTAAACCAGATCATCACCTTATCCAGTCATATATAAACACACACACACTTATCCTTTTTGTTTTTTCTAAAAAAAGCAGTGACTGGATCTGGCACACAGATTAATTTTCTATCTCAAATTCATTGGGTTCAAATAAAAAGTAGCAATTTGTAACAGCTATTCAGAAAAATGAAATGCTCTCTTTCAAGTTTCTGATAAACAAACCTGTATTATCCAAACCCAAGCAAATCGATTCATATTCTGTCACACCAAGAAAGACAACAAATATGAGAATGTATAATTTAACTCTCAGCTTTAAATGTTATTTCCCAGCAACTCTAATAAGGTCTGATATATATATGTGTATGTACACACACACACACACACATATATATATAAAAAAATATTATGCCACTTTGCTAGAACCATATCTGTGAAAAAGTAATTTAACTCAAAACATTTCCAAGATACTGAAACCAAAACTTCCACTCACTCAAACTTTACTTAAATCCAAAAATCATTAAATACAAAGAAACACATGACTATCAACAGAAGCAGTAAGATATCCCTAACCTAACTGGACTTTTTTTTCCTAATTATTACTCTGTAGTGCAAAAAGAAAAAAACCCTCTTCTGAATAAACATCATTAACAAGGGACTTATTCCATAAACAAATACTGGAATCTCTCATCTGTCATCAAATATTGTAAAACAAAACTGCAAAAAGAAAAAAAAAGGTGTGTGGGTAGTGGAAGCCATAGTTTTTTAAGGTATTGAATTCAGCAAAATGGCTTAAAAATACTGGAAAATATGTAAAATAATTATATCAACATGTTATTTGGGGACATCAAGTGTTATATGCCTGTATGTTATATTTTGTCTTGCAGTGCCACCCAGTGGAAGAAGCAATTTAATATTTCGTATGCACTTATCTACTACCGGAAGAGATTACATTAATTTATTTAGTAGTGTCAGTGGTCAGCATGCAGAGATTCTTTCGATCTGGCATAAGCTATTTTTCTTATAATAAAGAAAGATGTTTTTACTGCTTACAGTGGCAGCATCTTCTTGTTACTGTTGAGTAAAAATATGAAGCTTATTTATTCTACTACAGTAAAAATGTTAATAAACAGTTTATTTTTGTTTTTATCCAAACATATACACAGTTTACTGAAAACAAGCATCAGCTAGCAAATACCATGGAATGAAGTATGTTTGCTGGATCAAATTACCTACCCAGATGTGAAATGTAAACAGGATCTATCACACACACACTAAACTAAACACAAATTGAGCAACATCCGAAATCCTGGAAGTCATTTGTGAGACAGAGTATCAGTACAGTTAAGACCTTGATTCACAAGCTAGTGCCAGCTGCAAGAACCATTTTCACTGACAAGAACTACAAGGCAAAAGTCACCCCTACATTTTTTTTTTAATTTATCAAGAAACAAAAGTACAACATAAGAACAGATATACATGTGCCTGAGATCTAAATATAGATTTACAACCTATGGCTGCAAACGTCCAAAATGAAAAAGCCATGGCTTACATTTGCCTAGCGTTTCACAACCATTATTTTAAGAAGGCTACTGTAAAAGGAAATTTTTATAAAAGTTTGAAACAGATCAGTGTTTTTTGCTTTGGCATTACTAATGGGCAACACTTTTCACTGAAGTACTGAATTTCTAGAGGAATTAAAAACATCTTATGTTCTAAGCAGAACAGACTGAAAGTATGGCTATCATTTATTAACACCATTTTTCAAGAAAAGCAAACAAAAATAAACTTTTATGATCAAAGGAACATATTCCCTGCATGCCTGTTGCAAATCACGTTTGAGTGAACATTTGGTACACTTTTCAGATGTTATTAGTTCTAAAAGCTATAGCATGCATTAGGGTATATAGGCAATGGTTCTGCCAAATAGACAAGGTGAAGAGGGAAGGGGTGTGAAAATCCCACATCTGAATAAATTCTAAACATCTGGAGAAAAAAGAAATCACATTACATCTGATCAGTGGAAGCTTAGATCAGGGTTTTCACAATAAATTCCTTTAGAAATATCATCTATCTTCAGTATACTCCTTGTTGGAGAAAAGGATCTGCCTTACAATGGCAGCTTTGGGCTGTGCAGAGATCGGGTCAGGGCAGAAGAGATGACAGCAAGTAAGGCTGCCTCTCCTCCCTCCACAGGCTCAGAGATCTTTGAGAAAGGAATCTCCTCAAAATTCAAATGCAAAGGAAGCATGTGAATAACAGTTAGGGAAATAAACTAAGAAAAATAAGGAGAGAAGTGAACAAAATCTAGGAGGAAGAGTTCAGAATTAAAGGTATAATAGTGCAGAATCATTATTAATTAAAAAAAAAAAAAGTTACCAGTATGAGAGATAAGAAAAAGACAGAAGACTAAAAGTTTAGATGGTCTAGGGCAGAATGGGTAGCAAGTAAGGAAGAAATTAAAGAAGAACATGCTAATCAGAGGAGCTAAAAGTGACCATATAATACAAGGATTCACCATTCTTCTCCATCACTGCCACGTATCTAAGAAATCCACTAGAAATGTCCCGCTTCTACTGCAGATCCAAAAAAAGAGGCTTTCAGTTTCTTTCTGCTTCTGACCACATCAAATTTATGGCAATCACAGTTTAAACAGTTAAAGGCAGAGCTGAACACTAAGTTTTATATGATGGTGAGAAATGAAGGTCACTGTGGTCACAAGAATATGACAATCAATACAAGTTGTCCAACAATATCAAATACTGCTGTTCATCTGCTCAAATACTAGAAGTTTCTATTCCACATCATTTTTTCCTCATTTGATTTTATAACTAGCAGTGAAACTTAAAAATGGCTAAAAAATAATATATAAAAAGTATTTTGTGGCTCTAAGTCATCTTATTTACAAATGAAAATATTGACATCCAGAAGATTAATGCTTTATTTTAATGCTTAAGACACAAGTTCGTAATAACACTGTGTATGTACTATAGCAGAAGTAACTCAATTCCAAGTAAGAGCAAGTACCCTCTGTATTTATTGTCAAGTATTCTGAATGTTGTAAAAACTACATGTTCATCTTACTGCCTTGAAATTTGGGATGCCACACAGGCAGAACTCCCAAATGCCATGTCATTTCAGACAAATGTCTCCAAAGCAGTTTCTGGGGGGCGGGGGGGCAATCACAAAATTCAACAACTGTTTAACGTTAAACTTCCAGATTCTACTACTACATTTTTCTGCATATGTGTGAATAAAATCATAGATTAGTTGTGCTGATGGTGTCGCTTATCCTTTGACTTTCTCTTCAGCTACTACATTTTATTCACTACCACTATAAGGAAATAAAGTCAAGTTCAATGCTCAGAGAAGTGTTAATAATCCCCAAATACTAAATTCTTGAGCATGTTTCTGAAGCTTTAAATCTGGTCACAGATGTGCTGGAAACTAGAAGTCCCTGTCCTTCTCATACAGTATTAATTTCCTTCTCCTACACAGTGATTTGAAAAAGCCATCGCCTGCAGGCCATGGTCTCTATGGTTCAACCCATATTTCTGACCATAATATAAGCCAAGATATAGCAGAATGCCTTAAATCTAACTCAAATGTAAATCACTGACACCAGGAAATGCAAAGTTCTGGTACAGGCCACCTCTGCACTGTGAGGAAACTGCCTGGAAGTAAGCAGAAGAAAACCAAGAGCGACAGTGAGTCAGTTGTATGGCCTAAGGACAGGCTGAAATAAGGATGGATAGAACACCTAGAGGAACTAGATACAGGTTTGGTTCATAGTTTGGGTTACTAATAAAAAAGAAGTGGGGTTAGACTATCCAGTGCACTGATATCTAGATACACACACATGCAGAGCAGAATAAATGATTTGATATTAATGATATAGTAGGATAAGCAAGCAAGTTGGACTGAAAATGAGTCAGGATGTTGCAGGGAGTGGAGAGGGAAAGGAAGAGAAGCACACATACTGATCTTCTCTCACATAAGTTACTGTAACTATTACATAAAATACCTGTCAAAAACTGTCTAGATCCATCTGTCCATTAGCAACTCCATCATTCAAGTATTTTAATAAAAATGTGCTATTCTTATCTGGTTAGAATAGGTATGCAGCACACTATCCAAAAACCACATAGCTCATTTGACCTTTACACAGGCAGAGCATCAAATTATGGACAAAACTACATGATAGTTAAAAGAAGGCAACTTAAATCCTGCAGAAAACATTTTAACTGTTTTTTAAAAAAGAAACACATATTTTAGCAAGATAGCCCAAAATATCTTAAATATTAATTTAGCAAAACTCATGTCTCAAAACTAAGAGGCAAAACTAAGAAACTACATCTATGCTATGCTAATTGTTGCCATCTTTGCCACAGCTGTAGTATGCCCCTAACACACATACACTCACATATTTTTGAATTAAATTTTAAAAGGCAACACAGTCCAAAAATCTTCACCTGTCTTACAGTAAAAATGCCAAACTACACCGTCAAAAAATGTCACTCTTGCTAAATGCTGCAGCCCTATGATTGGCACATATACAATATCACCTAACAAATACACTCATTCACTCCCCATTCAATTACAGTTGACATCCAACTTCCATCTTACTGCTGACAGTTCAACATAGCAAACATACTTCTCTGTTTCATTATTAACATAATGTACTCAATTCTAACATTAAAAATACCTAAAAGATAATTAAGAAAACAGGTGTATCACTCAGTAAATATATAGGTCAGGCAAAGGTCAGCCCACCGAAGTTGTGCCATACTACAGTCACAGCTTTACAAAGAAAAAAAATCATCCACCTTACAATGCACCTAAATTCAACAAGACAACAGAGCTAGAATGCTGAGAGGTTTCAGAGAGAATGACTAAGACTGTAACCACATGTATCTAAATACTACTTTGCGTTAATGTTGTTCTCAATGAGCTGAGAACCTGGTGACTTGACCTGGTGAGGGACCAGTACCTGGAATGCTAGTAATGGCTAGCAGGAAAAGCAGAGCATGGAATGAGTCTCCAGAAGTGTCATCTCTGAACCAAAAGTAAAGAAGAAAAATGGCTAATCCACTAAAGTTTATAAGATAGATTAATTTCATATGTATTTCTCTAACTCATACCTACTCACTTCAAGCCTGTTTCAAAGGCCATCTCTTCAAAGGAGCTAACCTGGTCATTGGGCCTTACCACCCCCACACAAGCCAATTACAGATTCATCACGCAGGTTTCCTGACCCATTCAGAAACTAAACACACACTCAGTGGGACAGACAACTGGAAGACAGCGATCTGATAAGCGTCAGAGACCTCGGCGCCCCAGGCCGCCGACAGGCCGAGGCGCGCGGGCCTGCCCCCAGCGGGGCCCGCCTCTGCCTCCGCCGCGCCGCGCCACGCCGCGCCGGGCCGGGTCGGGCGCCCCACCAGGCCCCTCGGCCTGCCCCGCGCCGCCCCTCACCCGCGTCGAGCCCCAGCTGGTAGCAGGCCAGCGGCTCCAGGGACAACTTGTAGCCCTCGAACTTGGGGTCCAGGAGGAGGCGCTTCGCCTTCAGGGAGCAGTGCGCGGCGGCCTCCATCCCCGGCGCGGCGGCGGCGGCGGCGCCACGAAGGCGCGCACAGGCCACGGCTCCCGGGAACCTGGCGGAGAGGCGGCGGCTCCCTCACCGCCGCGCGCCCTGCCGTAGCGCGGGGAGCAGCCGCGGGGCACCATGGGGAGGGTAGTTCCGGACGCCGGACCGCCAGCCTGGCGCCGCGGGGCGTGCTGGGAGTTGTAGTTCAGGCCCAAACGCGGTCGCGAACTCGGCGGAGCGGGGCATGCGGGCGGAGCGGGTCACACCCAGCCTCAGGCGCCAGCTGGGGCGCGCGGCATGCTGGGAGTTGTAGTTGGAGAGCTGGCTGCCGGGGGCCGGGCCTCGGCCTCCATTTCCCGGCGCCGCCGGGGAGCTGGAAGGTGGCGCGTTGTGCGTGCGGGGGTGGCGCCGTCTTCCGCTGGCGGTGGAGGGGCGGCAGCGGTGGGGGTGAGTCCCGCCGCCCGACGGGGAGCCGCCGCCTCTGCTGCGGCGGTGGCGGCCGCGCTGGAGGGCTGCGGCCGGGTTGGGGGGGCCTGGGCCTGCCGGGGGGGGCGGTGTCGCCGGCAGCCCGGGGGGAGTTTCCGCCGCCCCGGGTGTCGCTTCGGCCCTGCCCCGGCCGAGGGGCGCTTGGCTTCGGGGAGTAAAGCCCGGGCTTTACTAATATTGTTGAAACTTGCTCCTGCTTTGTACAGATCTGTGAAAACCTAGACTTGCAAAATGAATAAAGATGCCCAGATGAGAGCAACCATTAACCAAAAGCTAATAGAAACAGGAGAGCGGGAACGGTAAGTACATGTCCTACGCTATCCCTGTAAGATGCTTTAAATGTTATCAAGTGTGAATGACGTCTGGAAGTAGAGCCTAACTGAATTTAACTCCAAATTCTTATTTAATTCTAAATTCTAAATTGTGTTATATACATTGAAATTTCTCTTATTCTTAGTATGTTACTCCAGGATATATATTCCCCTGTTCTTCACCCAACATGAGATAAAGTGTAATTGGGCAGGCAGACCTACGGTTAAAGACATACATAGTACAGGACTCTGCTTTGGTGGAGCAAGCTTTATTTATTTTGAAAACCTGATCGCAAGTGAAATATTCCAACTTTGAAAGCCTGGAAACATTTGGCAGCAGACTTGACTCAGGGAGCTGAAGTGATTATATCCTCACGTTTCTACCTTTTTTCTGTGGCTGTAGCAGCAAAGCTGCCTGAAGAAGTACTGTGAATCAGCTCCTGAACCAAGACCTTTTTATGGTCCAACATGGTAAAATTAACTGAAATTGGTAGAATCCATTCAGGATAGGATTCACGTGCTGTTCAGCCATTGCTGCTGCTGCTCTTGTCAGTCACCTATGAGCAGTAATTGTAGACTTAATTTTCCTACTGATGCATATTTAAGTTAGGAATGTTTGCTTCTGCTAGCAAGAATTCAACTTTTTGTCTTAACAGCCTTAAAGAGTTGCTGAGAGCCAAGTTAATTGAATGTGGCTGGAAGGATCAGTTGAAGGCACATTGCAAAGGTAATGGTAGCCAACTAACTAATGTCCTTTGTAATCAACTAAGGTTCTAGCCAAATGTCACAGATGAAAGCTTCACTGCCTAGCAGTCAATCTTAACAAGACTTAGGCAAGAAGAAAGTGTCCGTGACAATTGATCTAAGATGTAAGAAAGCATCTTGCTGTCTTCTGTTGGCCTTGAAATTGTCAAATTTCTTCTCTGATCTGAAACTCATTAGGCTTCTGAGAAAAGTATTGGTATTGGTTCCCTCGGTATTAATGGTGATACAGCTTTTTGTTTTGGGGACTTCCTAATCACAGGAGAATAACAACAAGAAAAATGAAATTGAGAGAAAACAGACTGTGGTAAACAACTTACAAGCACAGAACTGTGTCATTTGCATATGGGAGTGAGAAAGAAAAGTGCCTTTGTATTCCTCCTTTCGAATACATTTCATGAAAATAAGATAATCTGCCTAGATGAGAGAAAACAACCTGAAGTCTTTCATGTTGAATTAGCCGTTTATCATTACTGCAATAGACAGATCTGTAAATTGCATGAAACTGTTATTTTATCAACAGCACTTTCCTTAAAGCACACAACAAATCCCTTGAACTTTTGCCTTTATTCTGATAACTCAATATTCAATTAGTACATTTTTCATTTTGTAGACCTAAGAGTATTAAATCACTATCATAGGAGGATTTGCAAAGAAGGCTAAATGATTAATTCTTGCAGTTGTCTGCCTGATGCTTCTGCTAGGGATTATGTATCATAATAGTATGGATAATTAAATAAATGTTTATCTGGCCTTAACTACTACAGTTTATAATCAGTTATGCAAAAGTTATTTGAAATTGCTGGTTCTATACTGACACTTTGAATTGCAACTGCTGAGAAAGAAAATATCAGATTAGTCGTTCCTGTTAAGGGCATAATAACCTCCAATAGAAGGGGCAGTTATTTTTTTTGGTATTTCCACCTAGATCCTCTTGCAATTGTGGATTAGGACCAATAATTAAGCAGTACATGATGAGCTTTTACAGGAAGTTGAACCAGGAAAAAACAGTGTTCAAACAATACATGTGGTGTCAGTTGGTAAAGCAGACTTTGGTGTCTTAGGGGCTAAGATTCTTCAGACCTTTTACCTAGTGACATATAGTTAAAACATTCATGTTTAAAAAACACATTCTAGAACTATGCTGCTGAACTCAAGACTCTTTTCAGCATTGACTTCTGCATTTTCAGTAGTCTTCAAGTTTTATAAGTAGAGAATTTCTTTGAACAAATACTAGAATGTATTAATCACACAGCATTTATCATAGCTTTTATATTTTTGCAGTAGGTTTTTACCTGTCTCAGATTTGCTTTTTCTTTGCTGAAATATGGATAGAGATGTTGTTTAAACCAATTAGGAAGATAAGTATTTACAACTCTTTTGTGCTGTCCTTTGTTGGATGTTAAATTGAGGTCTTGTATACACAATGTTGAGGAGGACAGATGCAATTGGAACTATTTGTTTGGTGAAGTGAGCAGACCAACTCACAAACTACTACAACACTTCCAGTAATACACAAGTTTGGTAATATTCAGATAAGCTTATACTTTGTAACATTAGATTTCTAAAATATGAGCTGGTTGAGATGCATCAGTAGGGGTAGGTTCACATTCTTAAACCTATAGTATGAATTAGAGACTAAATCCATTGTAATATAAAGTAGATACTGAGTTAACAACGTAATTTTAGATTGCACACTAGTCTTCTCTGACCTATATGCATGCAGGCTTGGTATCTTAATCATTGGCACAGGTTTTGTCTTATAATGAATGGACTGAAAGTCTTCAAATGTCTGTCTTGGCCTTCTTTAGATGTGATTAAAGAAAAAGGATTAGAGCATGTTACTGTTGATGATTTGGTGGCAGAAATCACTCCCAAAGGCAGAGGTAAGAAAATTAAATGGAAAAGTGACTGTGATCATGCATTAACAAATATACCTACCTATATTTCAAGGTTAGTTTCAAAGCAGTACTGTGAACTAGCTTATGTTGCATGTGAAGGAAAAGTGTTAATAGCTTGATATTAACTGAAAACAAAATGTTTAAATTTGTACTATGTAACAGCCATTCTTTTTGTACTGAGCCTTGTGTATAAAATACTTTTGGAGGTTACTTTATGTAGTCATATGAGCCTATCTTCATATTTATAATTAACTTAATAGTCCCAGGAAAATTTCTGTCACTGAAGTGACATTGCCTTAGGTATGTAGCAGAGATTTTTTTTTTTTTTTTTAATTCCAACTGTTTCTTAGACAAAAACCTGAACTGACAGGGTACTAGCATAAAGGGTAGTGGGAAAAGCAAAGGACAGAACATGTGCATGCACACACACACACACACACACACACACGGAATTCTTTATATATACAGTTCTACTTGGAGTGTCTAAGAAGCTTTGCTGCTAGTGGGAGAAACTTCATTAACTTTTAAATAAAAATAGACCTTCAAAATAACTTGCTGAAGATTCTTATTCTGAGGTCGTGGCTGAGAGATTTTTGCTTTTAAATTTGTGAAGAAAAAGGAACCCAAGATAATCAAACAAAAGGAAACAAATCACCAGAAATTAGAATAAGCCTTTCCCCTAAATGCTCAAATTTCTTGATTATGGCCAGGTAAAAACCTGCCTTTATTCACAACAATAGAACCCAATAGACTTCAATTTTAGCCTCTTTTAAATAAGAAAAAATAGATATGTGTTATATTTAAAAAAATAAAAAAAAGTAACTTTGGTTACCTCAGGTATTAACAGAATTGCAAGAACAAATTTGAATATAAGTAGCTGTTGCAAAAAGTTGACTTTGGCTATCCTATTTTTTTCTTTTTTACTTATTTTCTTATTTGTTTCAGCCTTGGTTCCGGACAGTGTAAAGAAAGAACTCTTACAAAGAATAAGAACCTTCCTTGCCCAGCATGCCAGTCTTTAACTTTGACATTGTCTTGGATACGGTGTTTCTGTATTATGTCAATCATGTCAGGATTGGAATGCACTTTCCATACTGAAGGATTGATTTTTATTTTTTTTTTATGATGAGTTGAAATTCCATTGCACTGCATCAGTTTCTTAAATTTGGTGTTATTTTAATAAAAAAAATCTTTTGTGGACTCGTGATTTTAAGGCTCCTTTCTCCTGTTGCTTCATGAGTATGTTGTAATATGATAACATCTATTTCATTTTTTTTCAATTTTCAATAAACCATAATTTTGTACAGTTTTTATTAACCAGTCAGTCTGATGAGTGCTTATTTAGGTTTTCCAAAAACTTCAATAAACATATGTGTTAAATAGAAATGCTGGGGAGGGGGGAAGTCTGGAAAACAGGATGTGATGTGCCACTGAGCAAATCCCATTTAATTTCCCAAGTAGCTAGACAGCGTGAAGAATTTAAAGACTACATAAAGTTGGTGGTGGTATTTTTCTCACTACTTTATTGCTAGAAAGTGAGTAGTTCAGTGTCTCAGATTTGCCTTTTAAATATTCATTCAGTAATTCATAGCAGGTTGGTTTCGTTAAACAAAAAAATGCACTCCATCCTTCATCAATAATGCTCTCTTCTCCTTTTCCTCTTTAGTTAAAGAGAATCACTGTTCTGATCCATGACACCTGTTTTCTGGCTTTGCCTATATTACTGATAACTATAAAAGACATGGTTCTCTGGGCCCTTTTGAAATGTAAGTGCTATTCAATAATATGGCAACATAAGTCTCTCAGACTGATAAATCTGAAATTCTCGTGGCTGGAATGCAACATCAGCTCAGTCTATAAATAACTGCAAGAATAAACTTGAGTCAATTCATTTTTCATAGTAGCTGAGTCACACAATAGTATCTAATTGCTCATTCAGCTTCTGCTTCTCCTGTGCTTGATAATGTATTAGAACTTAAAAGTTGACAGAAATTAAGCATTCTTACTCCAAAGCCCTTTTCTCGATCCCATATTTATCAAGTGTATAATTCTTAATGGTCCTCATTAGAAAAAATGCTCTAAAAACTGGCACTTTCAGATAAAGTAGAGCTATTCTTCACTAGTTGCTTAGAAACGCATGCCTGCTCCAGTGGACTTTTTTCCCATTTTCTGACAGTTCATGTGCACTCTTACCCAAGAAGTCCACTAGATGGCAGCCCCATCTTAAATTTAAGGAAACCCAGTGTGGCTCTCCTTTCTACAGTCTCAAACTCAGTGCATTGCATGATCTGCCTCTTCCCAATTCAGTCAGTTTTCTAAAAAACTAATAAGCCTTATGACAGAGCTAAGATTATATTTCAGATGCTGAGTGGTTACTGTGAAGCCAGGCAGCTGGGGCAGCAACTGAGCTAAGCAAAGTCTCAACTGTCAATTTTAACAGCTGAGAGGAAATGTCAGAAGTGACTGTCAGAGTGCAAGTGTTTTATTAAATTGTCTGCTAATACTATAAATGATTGAGCAGCGAAGTGAGAGAAGAACCTATCAATAAGTGAAAGGTTAAATATTCCACTAGAAAGAAGCAGTATGAACTCGGAAATGCTGATGCTGAATGAGACAAGATGTACTAACCAGGAACACCTCTCTGCACAAGGCAGAGTTTCTGCCCAGGCTGGAACTTAGCATGAGCCAGGATGAGGGATCTGCTGCATTATATCAATGCTCCTTTTGAGGCCCCATGTTTGAAATCTGCCTTTATGCCAGTTTGAGCATTCTTGCTATAGGTTGCTCCCCTGAGTGACAACCTCCTGTTTTTGCTTTAACTGTAGGTTTTATTCTCAGGAGAATGGGATGGCTTTGTTTTGTAGACTGTTACCTGCATACTCCCAATTTTTCCTAATCTGATTGAGAATTGAAAACAATTGGTAACATTCAGGATTCAGCCAGAACTGTATTGTTGATGATTTCTTTTTTCACTCTGAAAAAGAAGATAATCAGTGCTGCTAAGGTTCCAAACCTCTTTTTACATGCATATCATTAACTCAAAATTTCAGCATTTTCAATATCATGAAATTAATCTGTTCCTTACAGGGTTTTGGTAAACAGGGCCAAGAACTAGATGGTTAATGTGACAATTTAAGATTGATGTAAATTACATTAGCTGTGGGTGTATGATTTCTTTAGATGGTAGCCATATATATAGTCTAGCAGCTAATTCAGTTTGCTTATTCTGTAGACATGCCTATAATAAATAGATTCTGTTTGTGTATTGGCATTGAAATAATGGGTCAGATAACAGCTGGAGTAAATTGGTATATCTCTGTGTGTTCACTAGACCAAATTCTGTGTGACAGTAAATTGAATAGTTCTACTGACATCAATGAAAGACCAACAGAGAAAAGTTAGCTCATCCTCCCCTTTAGTCAGGCCCTCAGGGCTCTGAAGCACAGTCTGGAAAACAGAAGCACACAGTTAATTGAAACTATTTAGATTTTAATTTGTTTGATAATTATTTCCATGTGAATACTTCTCCATGTTGACACGGTCCAGGTAAAAGAGGTTATAGAGCAGTAACATCACCAAGGAATTGTAATGGCATATCAAACTTACAGTTGCCTGCCTTCAATAGAACTTTATCATTTTGCCACCATAAATTTTTCAATTGATTCTATATTTGTCTTGTATTTCTATTACCTTTTTTTCCTTCTTCTTCATTCACGTTTTACTGATGTAATTTTTTAGCATGGAATTTTATCATTTTGAGAACAGGTATGTCTGAAGTCTGTCTGAATCCAGTAAGAATGCATCAATGCTATTAAAAATTTCTTGTTGCTTCTCAGTTCTTCTTTCTGGAGGGTTGTTTGGGGCGACAGCTCTGCGCCACATAGCCTGTGTCCTCATCTTTTCTTTCACATAATTGAATAGAAGTTTAGTTGTAAGGATTGTGGCACTTGGATAGGTTAGCTTTATCTTACTTGTTTTTTGACTGAGTTTTCACCGAAGCAATGAAGAATATCCAATACAAAAGCAATGAAAACCTGAAGGCTCTCTTTAATTTAATAAATATGTGCAATTGAAATCAGAACTGTGTTCTACTTGGCCTATTTTTATCAGCTCTTTAGTTTCTAAAAGAAACAGCTGTGGTTGCAAAGCCAAATTTTTTGACTGGAGCCCAAAATGAGGAAAAATAATTTCCTTTCCTCATAAATAATTTTACTTCACAGCTTCAGTGTAATGAATAGGTTAATCAGCATTCTGCTTGGAATCAAAGAAAGTCTAATCTTGCTTCAACATATTTCACATTTACCTTTGTGCTTTCTCCATCTGAACAATATTATTCTTAAAATGTTCTTTACATTTACCTTATAACAATTTAAGTGATTTACTAGTAGGTCATTAAAAAAAAAGTCCCTCTATGAAATCCCGGCTGATTTGTGTTGGTGTTACTAGGAAAGAGGCTATCCATTATTTCAATTATTGATCTGGAAGTAAATACCAAGTTGCTTTTGATAAAATCTGTGGTTGGCACACTCATCAGTGAATACCGATAAGGGCAGAGCAACCTGTCCTGTTCTGTTGGCTGACTCCATTCAAGTATCTGCATACTAATTCAGCTCAGTGCACAGAGGGTGAAAACAACACTAAATTCCCGGGAAAGCAGTGATTCTGAAAATCATAGCGAAAAGCTCATCATCTGTTTCCATATGATCTTTGCATATATTTGAGCAGAGATGAGCATAACACTGATCTTATCTTTGTTTACTGTATTGATGAGACTGACCCTCATGATGTGCAATTTGCATTTTTGAAAGGAAGTAGAAAAAATGGAGTGGTTACAGAAAGGAGAAAAAATAATTATTTAGGGCTAGCATTGCTCATTAGGCTCTTTACATTCCCCAGTGTTAGTTTATTGAAAAAAAAAAACTGAGAGAAAATATAGTTGTGGTGTACCACAAGGTCCACAGAGAGAAAATACTAAACAAAGGGCACTTTAACAGAAAAAGATATAGACCAGTAGATGGAAATAGAAATCTGACAATTTCAAATTTTAAAAAAGATAGGGTATATAAAAGTACAGCTGCTTAGTCACTGGAACAAACTATAAAGAAACATGGGGCTCCTTCATTTTTCAATGCTTTCCTGAATACTGGTGCCTTTCTTGAAGAGCTTCTTTAGCCCAGAGTTACTCAAACTTTCTGGAGTTTCAATACTTGTCTTTCTGTGTTCCCTGTAGTTGGCAGCAGGAGCTCAGCTTCTTTCAGCTGAGAAATGAAAACCAGCTTAAATACTGTGTTTACACTTACTCTCCCATCCAGAAGAAACAGAGGTATCCCCAAAAATTTAAGGTACAAAGCAATTCACTGGCTTGTGTAAATGTTTTCAGCTTTTTTCACTCCCCTGTTCTGGCAAAGCTTAGCAGCATCTGAAATGTTATTTTCTAACATTTTCCAGTATGAATCCTTCAATGGATCCTAAGGACTGCGCTGCCCATAAAGAGAAATGCTGCTTTCACTAAACACAAGCAGAATTTATTAGTCTCAGTACAGGTGTAATTGGGTGGAATATAATGCCCTCGGAGGCTATGAAGGAAATCTCAGTAGCAGTTCAGCATTACAAAATCTTTTAGTTGTTTGGATTGAAAAATGCTCCCATCTAGCTAACCTGTTGGTTCATTTTTTTATGTGTATTTCATTCTGAGATAAGTTTCTGACCAAATCCTGTATCAGATTGCTAATATTTGAGTAGTTCAGATTGCATTTCAAAATACCTGTTGACATTTTTTTTGCAAGAGGGTGTCTCATTTGATAGTCAATGGGTAGAAGAAGACTGTTCTCTTTCCCTCTGTTGAATAAAGATCAGAAAGAGTATTATCTATGCCTAGTTTTTACCTATTGAATGCTGCAGTGATGAAGATGGCTTAAATGCTTCCTCACTGTCATGAGGCAAAAGGGGAAATTTGATAAAGACTGGAAGATGTATTCCCTGCTCATTTCCTTTCTTTGATTGTTGTGTCCCCTAGCCTACATCTGTGAGGTTACGCAGTTAAATTAAAAAATGGTTGTCCGTTCCTCCCCCCCCCCCCGCCACCAAAACTGGGATCTAGATGTCCCAATCCAAATTTAATTGAGACAGTAAAGTTCGTCTGAAGCTTACATTGATTTTGGGAGCTCGACACTTCCAACATCCATGTAAGTGCTCAGGTGAGAATCTGAACCCTGTTTTGAAGTTTCTGATCTATGAACACAGGTCTTTTTGCTGAGTTGGTTTGATTTAAAATGGGAAAAGAAAAAGGAAAAGTCATGATTTATTTATTTTTTTTCTGCTAAATTCTCTTCCTGACTTTAAAAGAATTCTTCTTGAAAGGAGGTGATTAGATATGACAAAAGGCATGAACTTTTTCCAGTATTTTCATGAAGAAAAATCCCTATTATCACAAACTGCCAATGTTCTGCACTATAATGAATCAATTCCAGTGCAAAGTGTAAAATTACCTCTTCCTTACTATTATGATAAAATATACTTGGTTTCATGTTTTAAAAAAGGAAAAGAGACTTGCATCTCACCAATAAGTGGACAATTTTCTAACAAAGGGTGAAGTATAAAGAAACAAAGAACAGCTTCATGACTCCCACCCCATCCCCCCAAAATAGAAGGAAAATCCTTTCCTTTCCTTCCTAAATGCTTTCCCCAACAAAATTTCTTTACCTTATCTTTTCATGATATGCAATGTCTCTTCTATTTATCTAAATGCAAATCACTGAAATACACACGTGCATGCATGCACATACACAAACATATCCATGTAGCTAACTACTTCTATAAAGCAACGTTCTAGAAACTCAAGTATTTAGAGGATTTGAACTCAAATGCAAACATTATGCCTAGGATCCATCTTCTATTAATTCAGTTATAGTGCACAGAAGTCTTACTTCCTTAACAACAAACATATGGAAGGCTGCACATATAAGTCAAGGAAAATTACTTAATGACTAAATACTACATGAGGGAAAGAAAGATTTTCTATGTAGTAATGAAGTGATAAATTGGTTGCATAAAGAACAGGTCCCATTAACTTCTCCCTAATTTGTAGCTGTAGAATAGGAGAGATGTGAAGTAGACAAAGCCTAAGCTTTCTTTCCATATAACAAAGCTAGGGAGTTAATATTTTTCTGACAATTCTAATATTCTTTTCTAGTTTAGTTTATGCATCTGTTTTTATCTATTGAATTTAGCAGTAAAAACTAGAGCCAATATGGAACATAATCATCTAAAACAGATTTGAAGTGGAGTTTAAATACAGATATCCACATTTGTTTCTTAAAAGCTGCTCAACTGCAACCACGTGGCATTTATTGATGGGATTGGATTTCTGCCAACATGCAGCAGCAGCAGCAACCACTGCTTTCCTTAAGATATGGCTGAATGAAGAGGAAATAGTTGGGATAACTTCCATATAGAGCCTAATAGTTAAACCATGTAGTCAAGATCTAAATACTGGGTAGATGGGTTTGGGTTCTTTTATGTGGGAAAGGGAAGAAAGGGGCTGGTTCCCCTTCCTCCCTAACCTTCCTCTCCCCTTCCCCCAAGATATGAGGAATCCCTCAATTTATATCTTTTGCCTTCTAGTAGAATGAATGGTCTTATCGATAGGCTACAGGTTTTTCTGCTGGGAGTCAAGGGGAGGAATATCACTCTGATACTCCTGTTCAGTTGTGCTACTATGAAAAACAAATGCTGAAGCCTGGTTCTGTAGCCTAGTGGTTAGGTCACTCGCCTGGTGGGGACAGAGCAATCTGGGCTCAGGTACCTTCTCCCAGCATACTTTCTGTCTTTAATATTAAACCACCATCATAAAAATACAAAACCGGCTTAAGAAGGAGGAGCTGATGCTGTCAGCAGGGAGAGGAATCCAGGATCTTTTTTCCAGGAAATTTCTGAGCATCGAGCTAAAGTCATACATTCTTCATCACCTTAAATTCTCTACAGCACTGAACAAACAAACACATCTTTTTCAACCTCAGGGGAGTATTCTTTTCAAGTGACTGGGGTTCTGCTCCCCAAAAAGGTCTTGCCAACTGGCCAGGCTCCAGTTTGGAGGTTACTGCCTAGTGGAAATGCCAAAAGAAGTCAGAACCCTGGATCGTTCTCAGGGGAGCAACTCAATCTACCCAGTTCTGCAGAAGGCCAAACCCCTCCTGCCTGCCCTGTGCTCAGGGAGACCTTCACACTCAGTGCTTCTCTTGGGCATCTCCTGACCATCGTTTCCAAATAAAACAGTTAGGATGTGCGCCTGCATTCTCTGATGTCTGAGTTTAGTCCATAAACATCTTCAGGGTTCAGAAGACACAACTGATAATACAATCCAATAATGAGATTATTTTAATTCCAACAAAGTTATATCTTGACAATGTTTTGGAGGTAAAAGAATCTGAATTTGAAATTTAGTCCTGAGAGCTGACTGTTTATATGAAAAAATTCTTCTTCTATCATATTTACATCCTGCTATAAAAGCCTATAAAATTTTCAATGACACGCTAAGGCATGTGGCCTTTTCTTCCACATAGACATAAAAAACCTGGAGGCAAATAACAAGAATCTAACATATGGCTGATCATAATAGGAGCTCCCATAGTAGGAAGAAAAATTCGAGCTTCAGTAGCTGAAGTTTATCATTGCTTTCTCAAACAGCCTAACCCCCAAAAGGGGACCAGAGGTGATTATTTAAATTTCCAGGAAAACCGAACCCTCTAAAACTCACTTTTTAATTATGCAGTCACTAAAAGAATATTTACATAAACTCATCATGATAGTTCAAGTTCATTTTCAGAACATAACTATTTAAATATTATGATGGTTATGTATAGACAAATTGGGGAGTTAAATTACATAATCAAATTCATTTCTGGTGTGGAGATCAAAATAGTTCTGAGAACCTTTGCTCGCATTGCTGAATTGTCTGAGTAATCTCAGATAAATTTATTTGAATGTAAAAAATTCAAATTAGTCACTGTTTGTCAAGTAAAAGCCAGCTATGTGACCAGAAATCATATATTTCATAGTCGGGTAAAAATTCTTATCGTGCTTTGTAAAAATCATTACTGGGCCTGTCCTCAACTGTAGTATAATCATACCTAGCTGACCCTTCCAGGCAGTTAACAACTGATCATTAGTCCCTGATAACACAGACAGCATAAGAGCCATTTGGGGAGGGACTGGCACGTGGAAGCAGGCCTAGCAATATGTCACATTATTTATGCCTTAAATTCCCAAGCTCTTTAGTAAGCCCAAATGTGCCTTAGTTTTAACAAAAGGACAGTTTCTTGTGTGTGCTTAAACGTAACCCTGGAACCAAGATAAAGTGCCTTTCAGCCTGTGGAGTGATGGATACAACACAAATCTGGAGTTTTACAGCTTCTTTATTCAAATGCCAAGCTTAACCCAAGGTCAAGTCTAACCTAGCTGTAATGAAATACCCTGGAACACTACAGGCACGATGTGTAAAATATAATACTTTACTGATTTCTGATTTACTTTCATAAGATACTTTAGGAGTGCTGTAAACCCAACCCTCAGTATTTAACTTCTCTAGCTCTAGTCCTAATTTTAGCTTTAATCTTAGTTAGTTTCATGTCATCTAGTGATCTGACATAGCTTCACACTTGTCTTTCACCATAGTTAGGCAGGATGCAACATAAAGTCTGATCTTAGGCCCTTCTTTATCTAACTAACCCTAACAATAACACTAAATGCAACTTTAATTATAGCTTGAACTGCAGCTTGGCGATGCATACCGTTAACAGCAACCTCGTGATTGGAATAAAAGTGTGTCATCTGATTGTTTTCATAGCTGATCCTACCACTCTCTACTCAGGAGTCTGGTTTTCATGAGTGTAGATATACTCCCCTTCCCATTTCTCACATTACCACAGAATAATTAGATCCAGTTTTGTTACACTAGTGTGTATATTCTACTGGAGCTAAGACTGAGAGAAAAAGGTGTTTTTATACTATTATTGAATAGCTTTGCCTTTATTCAATATCAGTGAAAAGAGTTGGAATCAGTTTGTCCAGCCTAGGAAGATGTTAACCTCTAGATCTTTACTGTTAACCACAATACTCAACTGAAGTCCCCTCATAATTAAGTTTTTACATTAGCAGATTAGAAGGTCCAATGTTTTTGGGAAACCAAAAAAGAATGCTTTAATATGCAAATTTAATACCCATAATGTCTTTTGACAGTTTTGAATATGATTTCAGAGTTGTTAAAAGTTAGTTTGTTGAATTTTCCCACAAAGGCCTTTCATTGAGAAATTTCTAGAAATTTCCTCTGCAAGGCATGTCAAGCCTTGAAGAGCATTACAGAAGGCATTTAAGGTATGGTTGTAGAAGCAGCAAAGAGTAGAGCTTCAGTCGTTAAGGAAGAAACCTTTAATGAGAAAAAAGGTTTTCATGATTATCTGCCTACTTACTTGGGAAGGAGGACAGATTTTAATACACACTAGACCTGCATGGATTGCCTGAAGGCCCTCAAATGCTACAGACATTTAGAGAAAGAAAAGTTGTCGTTGGCTTCTGTGGGTTCCTTATGCTTTTCATTTTGAGCTTCTGGGAAGGAACATATTCCTGCAAGAACTAACCTGATCATTAAGTATCCCATACCTGCATGAGTATCTAAAATGTCTTGATTGGCCTAAACTTAGGCAAACTCTTTGGGTGACAATTTACTTAGATATTGCCAAAAAATAGCTGCTCAGGAATACTACAAAGGAATAAAAATATATATGTAATGATGGAACTGCCCTCTCATCTGGAGTTAAGATAATTAATGATGAATTTTCGAAGAGTAAGATATGAATCCTATAGCAGCAGTATAGAAATTGACTTTTGAATTTGATAGTAAAAATCTGCAATTTTTCTGTGGTTGACACTACAAAACTCTACTTTGACCAGAATCAAATAATCAAGGTTAAAATCTCTTCCACAAATGTGAAGCTTGAGTCATGCCACAATTCAACAATACCGTAAATGAGAAAATGTACACTTTGATAAAAAGTTAGCTATTCATAGCTTTAATGAATGATTGAACAGTGATAGATGGCACTCATTAACTAAATGAAGAACATCAGAAGAAAAATTCATATTAAAAGAGGGATTGCATTCTTTTTATAAAGGGAATGAAGCTATTAAATGTCTTCCCTAGCAGAATGTGAGTTATCAGGGATGGCAACCATCCAGTGTCTGTGGAAAAATAATCTATTAAGTGATGGAAATCACTTCAGATACATTTAAGTGACACTAGCAATCTTGCAAAATGCTAGCTGATATGATTGGGATTTTTAATCTCTAATATCTATAAAACAAAAGTATTAATTTAAAGAAACCTAGTTCCATAAGAAACTTTGTTTACTACAGCTATACTATATTCATTGTGACAATGAAATATGTAAGATTTAGAAAGATCTCTTTGGGAAAACAAACTGATCCAAAGGAATTCTCTTCATTAAAGAGCTAAAGGTCAATGACATTTTCGAACAGAGAAATACTTATCCCTGAAAAGATTTCTTCTAGCAATGAAGTTATGTTTATACTATTCTTAAATTTGAGGTTGCATAATTATGCTTCTATGAAGATAGTTATTCTGTATTATCAGTCTGTCAGTTTCCTGTTTTTTTTTCTCATTAATGCGACAACCACACATAAGTCTGTTGTGCATTTAGGAGCATAGTGTGGGTGGGCCAATCTGGCAGTTTTTATATTAAGTGTGGGTGTTTATATGCATATTTTAAAATGTTTCATTCTCAGTGTGGTTTATTCTCTATTGAGTATATAGACTGTAATGCTCAAAACCTGAATGTATTCTCTAAGGAAATGCCATTGGCTATCTTCACAACCCCAGCTGTCCCACTGTGCTATGCTCGCAGTTTTGCTTTTATGTGTGAAGGCAGATGATGATCATTTTCATTTCTGCTTCTTCAGACAGAAAACTACACTGAAAGACATAAATCTTTGCTACACAAATGGTTTTGAAATGGTGCTTAAAATTAAAAACCTTATTGCGTATATTGAGTATCTTTTACTGAATGCAGTGTCTACATGCATAACAAAGTCCAGGCCTGAGGGCGCTGCCAGTCCTTTCCGTCCCTGCCCACCCCCCAAGTCCCTCCCACCCTGCCCAGGCCTGTCCCCATTTCAGCCCAGCCCAGGGCCCTCAGTCCCTGCCCCACGACGCCACAGCGGTGCCTGCTCCATCCCTGACCCTGCCCCTGCCCTGGGCCCTGACCCACGTCCTGGCCTTGGCCCATCCCCATCCTAGCAGGTGTGCCCAATTCTGGGGCTGGGGCTGCCCTGGCTGCCCCCGATGCCCCCACCCTTGTGGGCGGTGGGGTGGGCCCTGGTGGCCAGGCCTGGCCCCGCTGTCCTCAGGAGCCCCTGCAATACTGGTGTCCCAGCCTCCAGGGAGCAGCTCCCCAAAAGGTTGCAGAAATGAATTTAGAGTGTCTGTCAGCATTTGAAAAGAGGGAGATGAATGAACCCAATGTGATACCAGCTCCTCCCTCAAAGAGCCATCTTCCTGCATCTCACTCTTCTATGCCTGAAGCAGCTGGGTAGAAAACAGCAACCAGCAGGGCATGGCATCCACCCCTCCCCAGGCAACTCCTGGGTCAACACCTCTTTCATTACTGCGGTGGCTCTCCTAGCAAATAACTCCTCCCTCCACACACAAGCACACACAAACCGGCTGGAAGAGGAGATACTGCATGTTTGCGAGGACCTCTGTTACCATGGAACCTACCCTGGATATAGCAGAGGAGCACTTAATTTTGTCTTTTGCCTGGCAGTAGTGCGATGGTAGCTCCCACTCCTAGAATGCTCTAAACACTTGTCAAGTTCTTCTACTGAAGATGTTCCTCTCTGAATGTAAAATCTTCAAAAGCAAAATCATCTGAATCACCAAAGACTTTGAAGGACAAGAGGTGGAATGAGCAATGCTTCCTCCAAAAGAGGACTCCTTGCTTCAGTGTTTCCTGACATATTTCCACATTCAGATGGCTTTTAAGGATCCTGTTCTTTAGTACCTGAATTTCCACAAGAATTGTATAATAGCTGTGATTCCATTCAGTGGCAAGCTAAATGTTACAGCATTCATTGCTACAGCATCTGGCTTCTTTGATGGAACTGTGTTTGCAATCTGATGGAGCTACTTCAGTGCAGCATAAAAGTCTTTCTTAACTTTAATGATAAATTCATCCTTCTCATTCAACAGAACACTTTTACAGTTCACAGAATTAATAAACTGGGAATGTAGAGGAACAACTTTAATACATTTTTCCCAGACTAAAGAATCTCAAAATATAAATGTGAACTTGGTGTCTACAAGTACCAAGAAGAATTGGTAAAAATGCTCAGAAAGATGGGTGATATAAAGAAAGATTATTTAACATAATTAAATGACAGACCCATACTACTAAAAAATGAGTATTTGACAACCTCATCAACTTTACCAAAAAATGAAAGCTACCACCACATGATGAGCTGAACATCTAAGGAGAGTTCTGCTTATTTCTCCACTTTTCATGATTAGTAGTAGTCCTGTAGTCTGGTGGTCAGGACAAATCACAGAATCACAGAATGTTTGAGGTTGGAAGGGACCTCTGGAGATCATCTAGTCCAACCCCCCTGCTCAAGCAGGGTCACCTAGAGCACATTGCACAGGATTGCGTCCAGGCGGGTTTTGAATATCTCCAGAGAAGGAGACTCCACCACCTCTCGGGGCAACCTGTTCCAGTGCTCTGTCACCCTCACAGTGAAAAAGTATTTCTTCATGTTCAGATGGAAGTGTCTGTGTTTCAGTTTGTGCCCACTGCCTCGCGTCCTGTCGCTGGGCACCACTGAAAAGAGTCTGGCTCCATCCTCTTGACACCCTCCCTTCAGATACTTGTACACGTTGATAAGATCCCCTCTCAGTCTGCTCTTCTCCAGGTTAAACAGGCCCAGCTCTCTCAGCCTTTCCTCATAAGAGAGATGCTTCAGTCCCCTGATCATCTTTGTAGCCCTTCGCTGGACTTGCTCCAGTATGTCCATGTTTCTCTTGTACTGGGGAGCCCAGAACTGGACGCAGCACTCCAGATGTGGCCTCAGCAGGGCTGAGTGGAGGGGGAGGATCACCTCCCTCGACCTGCTGGCAACACTCTTCCTCATGCACCCCAGGATACCATTGGCTTTCTTGGCCACAAGGACACATTGCTGGCTCGTGCTTAACTTGGTGTCCACCAGCACTCCCAGGTCCTTCTCCACAGAGCTGCTTTCCAGCAGGTCAACCCCCAACCTGTACTGCTGCATGGGGTTATTCCTCCCTAGGCGCAGGGCCCTGCACTTGCCTTTGTTGAACTTCATGAGGTTCCTCTCCGCCCACCTCTCCAGCCTGTCCAGGTCTCTCTGAATGGCAGCACAGCCCTCTGGTGTATTGGCCACTCCTCCCAGTTTTGTATCGTCGGCAAACTTGCTGAGGGTGCACTCTGTCCCTTCATCCAGGTCAAATGAATCCCTGAATCCCTAGAAATGATGAGCTAAATCCACTGGGGTTGGTTAAGTTAGGCAGAAGATATATAATTTAAAGTTCTGTGGAACTAGAGAGGACTGAGAAAGGTTTTATCTGTATTAGCTGTCAGGAAGAGTGAAAATGAAGGTTACTTCCACTAGCAGGACACGTAGTTTTTACGGAAAAATACTTGAAGAAAGTACAATGAACTGAATGGTACAGTTTGGAGATGTAAGAGACTTTATATCTGTGCTTTTTTAGAAGTGGGCTAGGAGTCCTGGTGAGAAGGGGGCAAAGTTTCCATTTACCTGATCTACTGAGCTTATTTAATGGTGTAATGCAGTTTGGAAGCATTCACAGAGCTCAGAAAATCTTACATTAGGTTACTCAGTATCTTCCTCCTCCTTTCTTCCCCATGTGGACAGTGAATGAACAAACTGTATCGGGAGGCTGGCTGGTCAACACGCACAAGCAGCTTTTGAAGAATCTACTTGAGCAAACAGACACTGGCAAGACCTGATGCCAATTGAGGCAACATCCTGTCACAAACTACTTCAGCAATTTTTTTTTAGTAGCTTCCAAATTTATAGAACAGATTCCAGCCAACGGCATATGAGTATGTTCACAACCACAAATACAGCATACAGATGATATTACATAAAGGCCTATACTTATTTATCCCAGTTCCCTGAAGTGATGACCTGGCTTAAATTCCTCTGGGGACCGAGTGGCCACTTTGCCATACTGTTTTGAGCATAGTGTGTAATCGCTAGAGTGGATTTCGCTTCAGGAGCACCAAGCTTCCTGCTGGTGCCACCTCCCCGCCACGGGACGGAGGGGCTCTGGCCCAGCGGCGCGGGTGCTCGCAGCAAGGAACAGCCGAGCCGCTGCTCTGCCAGCGCGGCGCCGCCGCCGCGCCTCGGCAAGCCGGGGGTGAGGCCGAGGCCGGGAGCCGGGACAGAGCCAACGGGCAGAGCCGAGCCGGCCGGGGAGCATGCGCGGAGCAGCAGCGGCGGCGGCGGGGCGCGGACGACGGGGGCGGATCGGGCCGCGGGGCACCGGCGCGTGTCTGGCCGGCGGTGCCGAACGCCGCCACAGCGCCCCTCCCCTCGCAGCAGCCGTTAGCCCCAACGGTCGGCGGCCGCAGCCCAACGGCCCGCCCTGGCGTCGGCGCCGCTTGGCGGCGCGAGGGGAAGGGGCGTGGCCGGAAGGGGCGGCCCCGTCTCCCAGGTGACAGGAGCCGAGATGGCGGCGCGGGAGGCCATGGCGGCGGCGCGGCGGCGCGCGCCGAGCTTTGAATGAGGGGTGCCCGGCGAGGGCGGAGGCTGCGGGAGCGGCCGGCTCGGGCCCCGGCTCCGCGCCCCCGGAGAGGCCTCCCCCGCGCGGCAGGTGAGCGGAGAGGGGCCGCCGGCGCCGCGTTGGCTGCCGCTTCCGCCTCCCGCTTCCGCCTCGGCGGGGCGGGGCGGGGGCCCGGCTCGGTGCCTGCCGCCGGCCTTCCCGGCGGGGCCGCCCCGCGCGTCTCCCTCAGCAGCGCCGCGCCTCGCCGCACCTCGCCTCGCCTCGCCTGCTGCGCAGCCCCCCGCGCCCGCCCGCCGGGGCCGTGCTGGCCGCCGCCGCACCTGCGCCGCGCCGGCACCCGGGCCCAAGGGAGAGCGAGGCCCGCGGCCGGCCGGCGCCCCTGCCGGCGGCTGGTCCCGGCCCCCGCGTGGCGGGGGGCTCCCGAGCTGGGAGGTGCAAGAGGTGGCCGACGAGTAGGTAGGCGGCGTTCGGGGGCTGGGAGGTTTGGCACCTTGCTGGGGCCACGGCGGGGACGGCGCCCTCTCGGAGCTGGGCGGGGGGTTTCGTGCTGTCTTCGCTGGATCAGGGGCTCTGTGGGACCGCACTCTGTGCGGCTGCCTAGTCTGGAAATTTTCTGTGTTCGTGCTCATTCAGGAACTGCATACAAACTCATGTGAAGCTTGTTTAGTAAACCTTTAAAGACTTTAGAATCTCTAACAGGTCATGCAAAACTTGAGTGCTATAATCTCGTTTCTCTTCTGTGTCCCTAATAACACTTGGATTTGTGCTTGTCCTGTAGAATGATGAAGCACTGTTATATGACCATGAATTCATGATGCAAGTGCCTCAGTTACACATCTGGTGAAAAATAATGTAGCATGCTGCTGTATTCTGCTGTCATTCTGAATACTTTAGAAATACTGATGTGCCCTGTAGAGATTTCTTTAAGCCACCCTGCACAGCATGTCTTGCAGTATATCTTAACTGTAAGCACTGAATAGTTGGTGCTTGTGAAGACAACAGATGTTGCAGGATGATTTTGTGGTAGCAACAATGAGAGTGTGTTAATTTATTGTCTCTGGCTTTTCATGTAGATACAGATAACTTAAGTCCAGGATGACTAATAAAGATTGGAACAGAACTGGGGTCTCTTGAACTCAAGTTCTGTGGTCTGAGAACTTCTCCAGTATTACAACGTGAGTTACATGAATTAGTGCATTATGTTAACGACTTCATGCAAGTGTGAACTAAGTTATAGTATAGTATCATGGGACTGCATGACTTCAGTTGTTATATTCTGTATAATGACTTTTCAGAAGGCAGTAGCGTATGTAGACAATGGATTATCAAAGAAGAATTACTGTGCCTAGCCAGGGGACATAAATATTCTGGTTTAACTAATGGTGCCTTGAGAAGCAGAACTTATTCTAATTCAGAGCAGAAAGCTGCAGGAGTTCATGTCATCAAGACTGGAAATATTTAGTTTATTGGGGAGGAAGAGGTGAGATGAGGTGGCATTACCATAGTGGTTTTATGGCTCCAGGAGCACAGGGTTTAAAAAAAAAAAAAAGTTTAAATTCCCTATATAGTAAACTGAGTGTTAGGTATCTAGGAATAATGTAGGAATGGAGAGACAAACATGTTCTTCCCTGGATTTTGCTGTCTTCTGCAGCTCCTAGTAATCTCATTAGGATACAGAATCATGGTTACTTTTTCTGACATGCAGGAGATGCTGATTGTGCCTTTCAGTACCTGACTGAATGCTGCTCCTGAATCATTATGCTCCCCTCCCCTTTTTGAATACAAAATGTCTTTGTACATCTTGTAATATACATGATTTGGAAGAGTTTTTATGTACCTGAAAATAGCTTTTCAGGTCTATCTGCTGATCTTCATAAGATTGTATCTCGCTGTAAACCTACTTTGGTCGTCTTCAGACTGATTAACAATTTTAGTACCACAAAGTAAATTTATTTTAAGAATTTTATTCTGTCTCTTGAAATATTGTTTAAATAGTATTTACCATGTGCAATTAGATAAAAAAGAGGAAGTGCTTCTCTGAGCAAGAACGTACTCATTGCACAGTAGTGATCAGTGAGAATCTTGTTTGTGGCACCTTCATTCACTCACTCAGCTGGACTATGTGCACCACAAATGGCTTGCTAGCTAGTGTGGATAAAGTCCGAGTTGCCAGGAGTTCCAAAGCTGCCAATGCTGCAAGCTGAAAGCAATGTCAAAATGTCTCGGTTCAATAAAATTTGGAACTCTCCCTCCCTTTACTGTATTTCCTCTATTGATCTGTAAAATGTTTTCAGGGCTAAGTTGCCTTGTTCTTCTGACTTATTTATAATGTGTTTAACATCTTGCTGCTCTTGTGCTTTAATCCTTCCTGTGCTCATTTTCCGTGTGAACAACTGCTGTGACTTTCTACCAGTTGAAGGCAGTATGAACCACATCATCCTGACTAAGTTGAAGTCCTGTTAAATTTGGGTATCTGTTACAAAAGTGTTGCACTGGCTGCCGATATGAAATTAATTAGGATTCATGTCCTGATTTAAAATAAATAAGATCTGTTGTAATGAAGCTTAAAAATTCCAGTTGATAGTAAGTTTGATAAATGTTATACTTCAGAAGAATTGTATCAATCTAAATAATGGGAGAAACAAAGCTCTATCCAACTTTACAAATGGGAAACTGAGGCACAGAATGTGATATACATGAGGATGTGTTGGGCTGACAGTTGACAACTGGATTGGATTTTCTTAATTCTAATCCAGTGTTTTACCTTTACCTACATCTATTAAGACATGTTCTAGGTTTCTTCCTGGAGCACTGCTGCTCTGTATTTTGTCTCAGTGTAGTCCTGCATCATAGTAGGCTGCTGATGCGCTTTTAGCTCCCTTTGAGATGGATTATCAGGGAAAGACTTATGGGAAGGAGAGGGGAAAGAACCTTGTGGCCTTTCCATTTAGTATTACCCTGTTCAGTTTTTGTTCCCATTCATGAGACAAGCTACACGGCCATACATTCCTTTCTAGCTGCTGGAGACAGATTGACAGCTTGAGAAGAATGACTGCTGTTTTACCATTACACTGGACTTGTTAGGTATCAGGTGAATTAAGTTTGCACTAAGCTCAAAAAATTAGATTCCTTGAACGTTTGCACCCATGCAACTGTTTCAGAAGATAAAATTATTACTCATTGAGAAAATTCATTAGTTAACTTTTTTTTTTTAAATACCTTTATCTTATTGGGGAGTGCTGTCCTTAGAACAGTAATGCCAGCATTTCATGCACCCTTTTAGACACTGGCGGGAATGCTTCACTTGTCCTAATCTCAATCCAAGGAGTTGTTTCAGGATTCTTGTTACATAGTTTCTAGCGTATTGCTAAAATTAGTGCATATTTACTGCTTCATATCTTAATTAGCAGTATAAAAGCTAGATATGCTGCTGCAAGTACTTTTTAAAGTGGGATGATTGCTGATATTACTATGGCTAGCTGATAGCTTATTGTTTCCAAAACTCTGATTGTGTATCCTGCAATTTCTAATGTACAAGGCCTAATGTAATAGGGAAGACTACAATCACAGTTTAGAGAAGAGGAAGGCAAAACAATATTTGCTATCTTGAAGAGTTTGGCTTTGCCATACTTGAAGTGAAATGAACTCATGCAAATATGGTATGGGATTGTGTCTTTCTCAACATAACTCTGAAATATCCGTACCAGACATGGGAAGTGAAGGTGGGGAGGAGTCCTCTGAGTGTTGTGGGGAAGGGAATGAAGGCAGTTATTGAACCTTGACAAACAGGTATATGTCAAAAATTTACTCATTCGTGTATAGGAATGATCCAGGGAAAAAACATTAACTTTGACTTCTGGTGGCTAACTCTTGTCAGCAGTGAACTTCAAGGCAGGCCAGACTTTCCATGTGGATTCTGTGTGTGGGAGGGGTGTGTTTTTTTTTTTTTTTTTTTGTGGATTGTGTTTTTTTCTTTTTGTTTAACTTTATATTGAGAAGTCAATACAGTATGCAACTCAACATCAAGAAAAAATTATAGAAGCTGGAGATGAATTGAAAAAATGTCTTTTATGTATAAATGACACACTTTACTGTTGTTTAGTTTTAGTTCTGCACTTGGCTAATAAGCTTCTCAGTCCTGCAGGTTCAGTGTTGTTCGTGCTTAATTTTGAAGAATTTTTTTAGCAATGGTTGCTTCCCAGAACGATCTTTTCATTCAATAGTTCTGTTTTTATTATAGGGTTTGCCTGGACTGTCTAGTTTGGCTGCTAGCTAGGCTAAACTGGGAAAATTGCTTCACTCTTTCTGGTGTTGAGTACACTTCTCCCCTTTCTCCCAGCAACAGAAGAATGAATTCTGATAAACAAGGGTAGGATGAGCCTCTAAACACCTTTCCTTTCAGAAAAGATATACCTTCATTCAGATTTCCACAGGTCACGTGCTCTTCATGCTGGAAATCTCAGCTAGATGGCTTCTAGCTGTACCTTTTTAAAGTAACAATTTCTTTGCCACTTCAGTGTTACTTTGTAATAATCCCTTGCTTTAGAACAGGGAGCTGTCCATCAAATTGCTTTTCACTGTTTTTCCTCACCAATTTCCATGCGTCTAAATCCTTCAGATTCTTGACTGATGCTTTCTTCTGTCACCTAGATCTCATCAAAATTGCATATTCCAGAAGATAAGGAAATGTGTGAGCACAATACAAAATGATAGTCCTTTCTTTAAAACTAACAGCTAAATGTATTGGATGGTGTCTGCTGTTCTTCTTTTTGGGAAATTTGACTGCTTCCTGTTTCACTCTAGATGCAAAGCTACTTTAATGCCCACTCCTGTATAACATTCTCTGTTTTGTAGTCTCTTGAGAAATGAGATTAAGGCAAAGCTAGTATTTGAAGTTGATATGAAATGTGTCCTATGAGGCTTTTCTCCTGAGCTACAGCTTAGCAGTATGGTCTGTATCCTGGTAGTTACTTACTGACTTAAGCCTTCTATTTTGCAGCAGAAGAGCCTGTTTGCTTAATGGCCTCCCCATTTAATTTTTTGTGGCAGAAATTTCTTATCTGGCTGTGTATGAAGTAATACTTACAGTGCCATATTACTACAATGTTTAATACTAGTTACGTTATCTGGCAAATGAACACCAACTAATAAAAAGAATCTAAGCTCCATGAAGCTCACAAATCCCATTGTGTACCTTTTAATAAAATCCTCAGGGCAGTATTGGAGCAGCCTACCTATTGATCCACCTTCCTGACTCTTCCTAACCTAAAGCCTGGAATATAAAAAGTGGCTTAAATATCACAGCATATTTGAAATCAAGCTGTCCTTCCATGGAGCACTCATGGCCTGAGGAAAATGCCACAGGGCTGTCTTCTCTTCTCACCAGGAGGTATGTTAAACTTGCAACAGAAAATGTTGTTACAAGTCTAGGTATATATAAAGCTACTCGTGTAGCCTAACTTCTTCTTCCCTCTGAAATACTCACCTGTAGGAGAGATGAAAGGATCCTAGAATTACAGCAGCTTATTCTGACTTAGTGTATACCTGTTTGAGGGGATCTGTTGGAATAAAGATGGTATGCTGAACGTAAATTCTCTAGATGATCAAATTGACACTGAAAAAGAGTAGCGAGCATAAGTGACTTCAGCCAAAGATCAAGTTTTGCTTGGTTTGGTTTGCTGCCTTGATCCAGTCTGACACAGAAATATTGATGTAACTAGGGGATTAACTTGTGCTGTAGTGCGCACAGGATGAATAGAAACTTTCTCTCTTGATGATTTTTCAGTGATATTGATCTCTAATATAAGCAATGTTTGTTCTCATCACACATTTCCTATTAAGGTCATTGGAAACTTTAAACAGCCAATTCTGGGTTTTGACTTAATGGAGGTTTCATAAAAATGTATAATTGGTATATGCAGGACTTGCAAGTGTGAGCATCTTACTGGTCATAAGTCTACTCTCCTTGCAGTTGTTTCAACACTATTGTTCGTGTCTAAAATAGATCAGCAGTACAGAGTCACTGCAGCTGATTGCCAGCAGTTCCCCTTTAAAAGTGTCTTTAACTGCGACTTTATCTGTGATTCTGTGATGTTTCTTTAACATACATTAGATGTTTTTATTATTTACATCTGTGAAATGTCCTGATAAATAGGGTGACTGTCCATTCCTGGTACGTCTGCTCTTTTCTTGCATGGAATGCTCCTTGCTCGTGAGCAAGTAGGGAAATTGGCTTTGACAACTATGTAAAGATGTCGTATGCTCAACATCTAATTTTTTTCTTTTGCAGGAAGGGGTTCTCACCATGGCCATAACACAGTTTCGACTCTTTAAAATCTGTACTTGCCTGGCAGCAGTGCTTTCTTTCATTAAAAAGCTAATATGCAGGTAAACGTTTTATGTAATTAGGTTACATTTTTTAACTACAGGTCATTTTTCTTTTCTTCTTACTACATGTGCCCGCCTCTTTTCATAGTTCTGGTTTTACTGCTAATTACAAAGCAATTAAGACAGATAAAACTAAATCAAATTCATTCTTGAATCTGCATATTCCCTTGGAGTTCAAAAGTCTGTATGCTGCTGTTGTAAGTATCAGTGTATTTTGTGGCATGCCAGCTTTCAAGAGGAATGTTTTATAAACAGCTATGACAGGGTTTAAATTTGCTTTTTAAAACTGTTCTGTGACAAACCTGAAGAAAAACCATTCTCCAATTTTTTAAAAAGTATTTGCCAAGTGATATTTTCTTTTTTAAAAGATTCAGTTAATGGTAGCATCTGCTGTGTCATCAGTCACTAACCTTTAACTATAAATATAACTGATTCTTATCCTGCTTTATCAAAAAACAATTGCCTAAAACTTAGGTTCTTCTGTCTATTAATGATTTTTTTTCCCAAAAAGTTTGGAGGACAGTGATTAGAGAACTGCCTTCCTTTTTTTTTTTTTTTTTTTAGATGAAGGTATCTTATGACTTACAAGAATACATAAAAATGCTTTTTTTTTTTTTTGTGTTGTGAACTCATGAACATGGCAGTGTAGTTTGTAACAGCTTTCAAAAAAAAGCCCTCAAGAACTATGCCTACAGAATAGTAGTGTCCAGCAAAACCCGAGCTAGATCAACTCAGTACTGTGCTGTAATCTGGACTACTGTTTACTACTTGTCAACCATACAAAATGTTATTTTACATAAACAACAGTTTGGAGAAATGCATTCTGTTTTTGTATATGAAGACTACTATTTTCCCACTGAGGTTTAGGGATATACAAAACATGACACAAAATAGCAGCTGAACTGTTTCTCTTCTCTTCACTTTTACTCGTTTCAAGAATAAGAGGAAGCTTTCAGCTGACTGACAAATTGAGTGTGGATCTATTTAACTTTTAAAAGGCTACATTTTAATGCTGCATACAGCTATATAGATGTAAGCTGTAGTTTTGTGACTCAAATTCCAAATTAAATTAAGAATACTTGCTGCTGAAGTTCTAAAAGAAGTCAAAACACTGAGCTGATAACTTCCAAAGCATGTGGTCCCCTAATCTCTCAAAGTGTTAAGATAACTTTTGTAAGCAGATAATTGTTTAGTAGGTGTAGTGACAGTATTTTCCTCCCTTATTAAACTTTTGAAAGAACTAAATCATTGAAAGAGTTGAGGAACTGATTGGTAGTAAAAAAGTAAGAGAGCTGTTCTTTGAATAACAGTTAGTTGAAGGATGAAAATTTAAAATGGCTCACATAAGCAAATCAGTGGATCAGACTGGCTCAGTCCATTAACCACAGATATTTCTCCTGTTTAATGTCAGCTTCGACGCATAGTGTGATAAATCTTGATTTCTTGTAATGCATCACTGCATCTGAGTATGTCTGATAACCAGCAAATGTGATTAGTATTCAATGGAAATGAGCTAGTACTTATTCAGATTATATTGTTTAAATTAAAAAACAATTTAAACTAGTATCTGTAAAGATTGTGCTACTAATTAGTAAGGACAAAGAAAACCAAGAGGTCTTGAGAAATTTGGCCTTCAAAGCAAGAATCAATATCTGTCAAATGATAGCTGGGGTGCAACTGTTCCTATGAGCCTCTTGATCCCTCTGTAGAAAAGAGATGTAGCCTTTCTCAGTGCAGCCCTGCTCTGTGACAGAAGCTGTTTCCTTCCTCCCTCACACTTGTCACTGTTTTGGCTAGATCCTCGTTTGTTATAAACCACTGATTGGGATGATTATTGTGTCTTCTAGATCAGGTCTCAGACATAGCTGTAGAATAGCAGTGCCACCTCTCCTTTATGAGGGTTTGGGCAAAGGTCAAGACAGCTTGATTTCTTTAGTTACTAGACCTTTGAGAACCTTGTGTATCAGAATTTCCCAGATTGTCAAGAACAGTGCATGGTTTCACCCAGGCTTCTAGCTGTTCAGAAGCAGAGTCAGGCAAAGAAGTCAACACTCAAAGTTTTAAATATACTATGCCATTCTCTATGTGGCATGTTCTGTGCATTAACAGTGCTAGAGATGCTGTAAAAATATTTAACAGGCTTGAAGTTCTGGGATGGCAGAAATTCCATTAAGGCTTATTTTTCTTACTAGCAAACGAAGATTTCATTTGGAAAAGTCTTGTGTTAAATATGAATTCACAGAAGCTACTTAGCCTGTATGTAGACCAATTTTTTCCTCAAGATTAGAAAGCCAATGTAAACTGTTCATATATATAGGAAAATATATATAACTGCTGAAGTGGTGGCTTAGAGCAGTATTAGAGAGAAGTATATATATAGTGTAAGTTTAAAGGACAGTATTTCTAAGCTTGGATTTCTTCTAGAGATATCAGCTAAAATCTAGTCAGCGTAAGAACCAGAAGTCTCTAATCTGTTTATCCTTTTCTTTTTTGTCTGTTAGAGAATCTAACATCAAATATATGTAATTATTTTTTATGCAAAGGGAAGAGTAAAACAGATCTCATGTGACTGCATATGTAAAGGCATACGGTCCTGGGTGAAAATGCAACTGTTCACCCTTCAGTAGAAGATTGCCTTTGGTATAGAGACACTCTGCACTGGCTCATCCTGAAATGATACTTAAATTTGGGTTTCTGTGTAACCTTTTTGTATAGGGATCTACTCAAAGTTTAAACTTATGCATAGGCCGTGTAGGATAGAGTTTAGAATTATGTCAGCTATCTTGGTGTATTTATAATTGGGCATAACTGTTTCTGAGCTACCTTCATTTTAACTTCTTAACACTGTAGAGTTCAGGGACTTTTTTTTTTTTTTTTTTTTTTTTTTTTAAAGCTGCCTCAAGATTGTTAGACATCTGTAAGTTACAGTCTTAAACCTGAAGCACATAAGGTTCCCCTTCTCTTGGAATCTTTTTTTGTGAGTGAAGTGTAACTTCTCTCTTTTTTGCTTTCAAGGCAGAGGTATTTCTGTGTGACTTATAATTGTCTTTCCTCATCTCTGCCTTTTCAATATTTCCTGTTTGGAAAAGGTGAAAAGAAATTTGAGCAGTACTAAGGTGCTTCCTTATTTTAGATTAAGATATTATAAAGAAAAATCGTAGTTATGTTTAAGGCTGGAAATTTTCAATGGATGGTCAGTCTGTATTGGCACCCTTTCCAGTTAGATCCATATTACTATAAAGATTTTCAGAAATCAATTTATGAAATTATGTTGGAGGCTTTCACCTTTCTTTACCCCTAAACTGAGTTGTTTTTCAGTTGAAAGGAATAATTTCTCAATTGACTGGAGTTAATTACATAAAGCTTGAAAAATTTAACATAAATACCTGATCTCTCATAAGGAAGACATCTATTGGACTTTGAGTAGGAAAAATGATATCTAATTACTCACCAATGTGCAGTAGAGACTGCAATGATTGAATTGTTCTTAGCTGATGGTAGAATGTTATATAATAGTAAAAATAACGAATACACACTCCAAACTGTAGTTTCCTTGATGCATTTTCCTCAGTAGTAATAAATAAATCTTACTTTTCCAAGTTGAATAAGGCCAGTTATCTGCCTGTCTTGCTATAGGACACTATGCTTCTTGGGGAAAACATGGGAGTGTCACTATGAATTTCATTCCCTTGTGTCATAGGGATTTAAAATACAGCAAATGTCAACTAAATATGTTTTAATTATTATTGTAATCTTTGAACGCTGCCATTAAGTAAATATCGAAGTGTCTTATTTATAATGTACAAGTGTTTGTCTTCAGTTAAAATTATTTGATACAATTGCTGAAACACCTTCATTGAAACAGTATTTTTTTTAAATAAGTAGAAGCATGTATTGAACTGAAGCTGTGGACTTGTATAGTTTTGTGCTACCTCTGCTTAGACTTCTAAGGAGAAAGTGCTTTAGAGGAACTTTCAAATCAAGAAGCTCAGAACATGACTTGTAAAACACAGCTTAACATCTAAGACCAGTAGAAATATTTCCCAGAGAGCTTCCAGTGGAAGTGGTTATCTTTGAACAGTGTTTGCTTCTTAAGCACTGACAATCTAAAAATTGAACCTGACTATAGCTAAATAACTGAATTAACTAACTTGTCTCTGTTCAAACTGTTATGCAAATCAAGTCTCTGTAAGAAATATGAAAAGTAAATCACACTTCGAAATTCTTATGAGCATTCCTTTAAACTCTTATTGCTGATGAAATTCCTTTTTAGAGACTTTAGCAAGACTCTTATTGGCAGTATGTAATACTGAGGTAGTTTAAGCACTTAATGATTTAGTCATGACTACTTTCAGTAGTTCTGTTCTCAGAGTTCCTTTCTTTTTTAACTTAGTGCTCATGTTTTCAGAGCTTGGAGGAATCCTACTTTTTTCTTTCAGGTCTGGAAGAGGGCGAAAGTTAAGTGGAGACCAGATAACTTTGCCAACCACAGTGGATTATTCATCTGTTCCCAAACAGGTAATTGCTAAAGTTGTAGGTGACTTAATAGAGTGATTATACCAATCCTGTTGTCTCAGTAATATGTAATAAGACAAGGTTTCATTTGCAAATAATATTAACTTGTATTGTTCACTTCTGTTTAGCCAGAAGTAGAAGACTGGTCTTCATGGGATGAAGACGCACCTACCAGTGTGAAGATTGAAGGTGGGAATGGTAATGTGGCTGCTCAGCAAAATACTTTGGAACAAATGGAACCTGATTATTTCAAAGACATGACACCAACTATAAGAAAAACTCAAAAAGTAGGTATTGAGCTTTCAACCATACTTATTGAGTGTTTTCTTTGCTTTAAAATAAGTTGTAAGTAAATCATAAAATAGATGCTTTGGGCAAAATTAAACTGTCCTCCTGAAATGAGATTAGATGTTGATGTCTAGCCTAACAGTCCAATTGCAAATCTTGACTCTTGGAGGTCTTTCAATATGTGATGCTAGTTCACATTTACGTCTTTGGTCTTAATGTTCCTGGAAACTTCTGAGGCACTTCATAGTCTGAATGGTCTGGAAATACAGGGAAGAACTTTAAGAACCCTCATGTCAACTTAAATTCTGAAAATAGTACCATTGAAAGAAGATACTTGTGCACATGCATTTCCTTTGTTTGAAGAGAGCCATTCCAGGTCCTGCACTTACAGAAGTTTGAGGTAGCTGTACTGCTGTTCAAGAAAACAGAATTTTGCTTGTTTCACCAACCTGTATTGGGAGAGTGGTGTTAGGGAGCTGATGTTTCAGAATAGCTTGCTCTTCAAAGATCTGATTTTCTTTTCAAGAAAAGGCACAAGCACATCTCCACAACAGTGTTAACACTATAAACAAATATTAATTAAACATATGTTAGTTACAAGTTTAGGTTTTGTGTGGCTTTGAATCATCTGGAAAACCTTTTTCACCATGAAGGCAGTCAAGCATCGAAACAGGTTGCCCAGAGAGGTCATGCAGTCTCCATCTCTGGAGGTTTTCAAGACCCAGCTGGATAAAGCCTGGAGTAACCTGGTCTAACCTCCAAGCTGACCCTGCTTTGAGCGGGTGCTTGAACTAGAGATCCTGTGATCCTATGAACTGGAGATGATGTTGGAGTCAGTTTTCTGTAGATTCAGGATCTGCAGAATTCTGTGGATTGAATTCTTCTTAGGATATTGATCTTGCAAAATCTGGGGGGTGGAGAAGGGGTGGGGAAGAGGTAGACTTCTCCTTTGTATCTTATGACATTTTTCACTAAACAGATTGAACCTCAGATACAGAACCAAAACTCAAGAAAGGTCCATGCTGCTTAAATTCTATATACTTGGTTTAGTTTAAACACATCTCTAGGATTGACTGCAGACATATTAAAGATCATGCCTTCCAACTCTGCCCCATTACCACCTTTAAATTTGAATTTGTGGTTGTAGTTTTGCAGTGGGTGGGCTCAGTATGAACTTCAAGGTCTGAGGTGAAATCTCCTTGTGTTACTGCTCATATCTATAATGTCTAGATGTTTGTACAGTCAGTGGAATTGATCTGCTTCTTTTGGAAGCAGCACAGACTTAAAGGAGACTAAACAAAGCAAATGAGTAAGCTCATATTTTGAGCTTAAGACAAAAAAGGGATTCATGATCTTAGCAACCATATTAAACTTACGAATTAGCCTTTCAGGAGAAGCATTAGTGCATATTTTTCAGCTAAACCAATACAGAACCAGTTGATGCTGTAGTGAGTTACTTTCTGTCTACTGAAACTCAGATTATCTGCACAGCAGCACTGTTGTGTACCTGAGATAGCTCATGTTCCAAAGCAGTATGGCTGTTTGGACAGCGCTATCCTCAAGAGTAATATCTTACCCTTAAATATCATGGAGACCAGATTTCTTCAGGGGAATATGTCATTGGTAAATCATACCAATGCTGGGAGATGTGGCTATTGGATTTTTTCATTCTTTCTGCCCTTTCCCTGTCTTGATGCAGTCATAGGTCTCCATGTCACTTGAGATAAAGCTGGCTTGGGGATAGGGGGGATGAAGCCAAAGGGTAGTCTTAGGTTCCTTTTGCATTTGGCGGCTTCTACTTATGAGCTGATTTAGCTGTATAGCTTCTGGGACCTGAGCAGATTTGAGACACAGTACAGAGTTGTGTAGCTGTACCTTCATAAGTGCAGAGTATCTGATCACCAAGGAATCTGTGCAGTGCTCTAACTCAGTTCTTTTCATTCCTTTTTTTTGAATATTTTCAGATAGTTATTAAAAAACGAGAGCCTTTAAATTTTGGGATCCCAGAGGGAAACACAGGATTCTCTAGCAGATTAGCAGCTACACAAGATATTCCTTTTATTCACCAGTCTGTAAGTATGCTCTAAATACTGGTCTTTCATTTGACAGGTGAATTACCTTAGGAGAAAAGAGGTCTGGTGTATGGGGAGTGGGAGAATAGCTGTGGAATGTTGTAAATGCTTTTAAAATTGAACGTTTGGTTCAAAGCAAAAAAGTAGCTAATCCTAACTAACTTACTCTACTGAGAAGCTTGTCAGATTAGGGGATAAAATGGTAGGAAGCCTCCTAAACACATGTGTATTTGCAAACCTCCTATAACAGTGGACTGTAAACTTTTGGGGCTTTGCTTAGTGAGTTCTAAACATGAGTAGAAGGTTTTTTCTTGTAATAAGGCCTTCAGCTTATCTTTCCATCTTCATTGTATGTTCTTTCCTTAAAAATATGTCCAAGATTTTAAACTTTTTGCCTCTGAACAAGGTGCCGCAGAACATTTTTTAACATTGCGTCATATTAACATGGTGCGCAAAAGGGTCTAGGCACGAAGCAGTGCAGAATAGTCATAACACAGCCTTAGAATAAGAATTAGAATTATTTTCATAATGAAAATAATTTAGAAAAGGACTTGTGAGTAACAACAGCACTCAAGTAATACTGGAAGGACAAACCAGTGGATATACATGTTGGTTTGTCCATGAAACTTCCAGAAATCTTTTAAATTATTTGCTTAGCTTATCTGCTCAACTTATCTTCCCCTTCCTAAAAATGCATTTCAGTACTTCCATCCATCCTTCCCCAGCTGTGAAGAATCCAAAAAGCTATACCAGCAATAAGCTGAAAAAAGTCATTACTGGAACATGGGAAAACACATAGATGATAAGCTCAGAAGTACTGTCATATGTCAAAGGTTTCTGGAAATCTTAAGCCTCAAGGTTAAAAACAAAAGTGTTTTTATCTGAGATTTCCTGCATGTGCTTATAGAGCCTTTTTTGTCTTGTTTCAGCCTGAACTGGGAGACCTGGATACCTGGCAAGAAAATACTAATGCTTGGGAAGAAGAAGAAGATGCTGCCTGGCAGGCAGAAGAAGTTCTTAGGTAAATGAAAATAGAGTAACACAGTATAACTTTTTTCCAGTGTTAAGATATAATAATCTTAACTTTGCTGTGTGTTAGACTTTTATGTTTCCATGTAAACTTTTACATGCAGGAGAATCGGCTATAGTTTTGTTTGTAGTAATGTTTTTTTATAAGTGCTAGGAAAGGCTAAACAATTCTTAAGATAAATGATTTTTATGTATCTTGTCTCAGTGTAACTACTGCTTTGCAGAATACATTTTATATCTAATGCAGTTAACTTAGCATCTCAAATAGTGGAGAAAACCTGAGAATTACTAAAACTGGGAATGATAAATTTAAGAAACTCACTATATACAAATAGCATGTTTCAACTTGATTAAGTAAAATACTTACCACTGGATGCCCTTAAAGATCATAACCATGTGCTGTCAACTTAAAAAGCAGTTGAGGCTAGAAGAAGTGATAAGTAAATATATTCTTGGAATCCCCACAGGTGCCATGCTTTTCTAGCTAACTTAGCTCACCTATAATGCTTATATGCAAAATCAATGATTTGTACAAAATTAGTGTGAATACCTCTGTTCTTGTATCCTGTTCTTGCCACTTGGCAGTTAAGTTTCACTTCAAGGTTTTATCAAATTTTAATTGCTTGCTACGTGATCAGATAACCTGCATCAGATGGTTCCAACATCCTTAACTGCTCTCACTTTGCCCCCAAAATCATAAATTTGTGGCCTTAGTGTGACAACTGTGAAATAAGGACATGATATATTAAAAAAGTCATTATAGAACTGTGAATTTTTAAGAAAACAATTTTGCAGAAAGAGGATTCTGTTGAACTATTTATTGTAACATTATATGAGAAATTTACTTATTTCAACAAGTAGAGTAAGAGGAAAGGGAAGTCACTAGCAAGCTTCTGATGAATTAATGAAAATAAACTCTAATTCTGATGCTGTCAAACTTGCTTGGCAGCAGCTTGTGAAAATGGGTCTGTAATGCAAGTATTTCTGCGAACCTAATCAGATACTTTCAGGTGCACATTCTAGTCTATATATATATATATATTTTTATTATTTTCCTTCTCCCAATACTGAAAATTTTTCAGGTTCTGTCTTGCACTAATGTATCACAGAAGTACAAACTATGTGATATGGTTGAATGACATGCCTTTGGGGTGCCTTTGGGGATAGTATTTTTTTTTTTTCTGTGAGGAGTATCAACAGGCTCAGTATGATCTTTAAAGTGCAATACACTGACCCTAGTATGTCTTTCATTTTTCTTTGTCTGGTGCATCAATGACAACCTCCCCCTTTTTTTTTTATTTTTTGAATTGAAAAATGAAACTACGACTACTTTTGCTAACTATGGATTCCACACTATTTTACTGAAACTGCCCTATGTTACATTAAAAGTGCTTAATTGTTTTAAGATTATAAAAACAAGTACTCAAGCTTTCCCAGGCATGGACTTGTCATATAAAAATTAGCTACTAAAAGCTGGTATTTGCATGTGCCAATTTATATCTGGAGTATAAAATTTATCTGTGTTGTGGACTTTTATGGGGTGGCAAAAGGCATATTGTTTCCCAAGTGCTAGGCTCATGCTCTAGTGCACTGAGAGATACTCAGATTTAGACTTCTGGAGATGTTTTATGTAGGAATAGCAGTGAGGTTTCACCCAGGCTTTGTTTTTGGAAATGTCAGTTTATTTGGTTGAAGCTCTTCTAAATATTTCAGTCTGGCATATTTTTACTATTAAAAGTCTTCAGCTCAAGTGGTAAACTTTCCGTTATTGGCGGGGCGGGGGGCAATTCTCTACTTGTTTTAGCAGGGATGTGTGGAGATTATATATATACACACACACACACGGGTATGTGTTTGTATATGCATGTGCAGATATTTCAAGTAAACAGAGCAAGAGCATGATCAGAACTGTAGCTATCTGTATGACATCTTGGCCAGCTATGAATGGCTGCCTCAGTACAACTGATCACTGTGAGTTGTATCCCAGCTGTGAAGTAAAAGCTTTGTTTAGTCCATGACACATTACTCAGATTACTGCATTTTTCTGTGACTGAGGAAAATGCAGGCAGATTTTTAGCAAGAGCAATAGGAAGTATCTTCTGGGTTTAGGATCTCTCTTGGAGTAGAGACCTGTGGTGTATTTGACTTCTGACACTTAACATGCAAGAGTTCATGTTACTTGACAGGCCTGGCTGTGTCCTCAACAGACTGTATTCAGCAGGAGATCTCAAGTCTGTTCTTAATGCTAAAAGACAAACATCTTGGCCTATGAAAGGCTCTGAAGCTCTTAGACTGATAATTATTGTACAAGTCTGCCTAACCCTCCAGAGAATGCTAATACTAAGTTCACTCCAGCAGTGCTCCTCAAGAATGGAATGAGTGTGTTTTTTAAGTAAAAAATAAATAAAATGAGGATCTCCATTAGGTAGGTATGTCTAGGTACCTATTGGTGCCTGGTTAGTATTCAAAAGTGTCTTGGATTGGAATAATTCTTTGTGTAGTAAAGGAGTAGTGATTAATCATACTAAAATGGGCTGTGGCTTCTTAAATAGCAGAAAGGCTGTATCCTAAGGCCTTCTCTCTGGCGATTTAATACATATATAGTAGTTGAAAAAAGCATGGCCAAATGCTTCCTGGAAATCAAAGCATGCAGGTAAACACTAGCAAAGACAAGACTTAGGAGTAGACTACTATTGCCTGAGAAGTGGGTGTAGTCTGCTTTTCTTCAGAACAGAGTCTGGGCTGGATGCACTGAAATTTCTTCTAGTCAATGGGTGAATCAGTGTGGTAGACGATAAGCTGGCTTTTCATTTTCTTTAGAATTAATTGAAGTTAGTTTAAAAAAAAATAAATTGGTTTTACAAATAGTAGTTATCTATCTGTGCCCTTAGATTCTCTAATACCATTGAAGGTTTTTTCCAGCAGGAACAACAGTTAAGCTAGTTGCTCCTTGGTTTAATAAGCAGTTATGTGTAAAATAGCATGTGTATGAATTTTTTTTTTGCTTTTTTTCTGTTGAAGTGAAAGAGTAAGTTATAAGAAATCATTCATCTCAGTTATTCAGAATTATACAGTAATTCAAAACACATGGGGACAAGAACATCTTTCTGCTGCATTCTGATTATAATTTTATACAGTTTGTACTTTATAATTAGTGTTCTACCTCTGTTAACCAATGAAAGATTTAGTTTTTTGGATGTAACTCATGTTATGAATGTAAAGCAAGATTAACATCAGTGGTGAATACTTTTTCTGCTTTAAGCAACTTACGTCATTCTGTCTTAACTCTGCTGAACTCCTTGCTCTGGAATCCCCCTCCCAGAAGTGAACCAGATGTGGATGTAGTTCATTACAGGCACTTTACTGAGAAATGAAAACTTCCTGAACCTGAAAGATAGTAATTTTATGTTGAAAACAGTAGGAAGTTGGGAATGGAAGTCGGTGTTTTGGATAATGATCAGCTAAGTAAAATGGTAGCAAAAAGGTAATTACTTATGGTAAACTCTTTATAAGCATTTCTTTTCTGTTACCATGCATTACACTAAATGAATAGGGACTTCGGTTCCTGTATCTGAGGTGTGGTGAAGGTCTCTCTTCTCATTTGGGTGTAACTGAAGTCCAGTAACGTTACTCAGCCAGCAGAGGGCATAGAAACCACTTAGAGGAATCTCCGTGCAGAGGAATGCCCTGTGGTCTGCAGCTTATGGAAGAAATAATGATCTGCTATGACTTCTCTCACTTCACAAAAACAAATGAAGAGTGGCATTGCTTAACACTGTGCGTGTTTTTTGGTTTTTGTTTTGTTTTTTAATGAAACTCCACTGTCTCTACATGCCTGATTGCATATGTAGCCTCTTCACCTCTTCTACTGCATCAATTTGGATGTGGATGGGATATAAGAAAATCTGCTGCTGTGGAGTGGCAAATATGTTACTCTGCATGATAGACTGACAGTCTTGGCAACTGTCTGCCTTGGAGATGGCTGGCCTTCTGGTGGGATGCAGAATAGCAGGTCATGTTCTCAGAAAATGTTTGGGCTTCTATTGACTTCAGTGGGAATGGCAATTAGGTGCTCGCATGCCTGTAGATTTAGATCTTGATGCAAATGACCCTCCATAAGAGCAGAGCAACTTAATAGAGTATAGGAAAACTTGTAGCCATTACTAATGAACTATTGGAAGCCACAAAGCTATTAAATAAGTGTAATCTCTTCTCCCTCCACTGCTTTCCTCATATGTAGTCTTTATACTGCTAATATTTCTAAGCTTCATATGCCCAGTTTGTCCATGGTTGGGAATCTGCGAAGAAGGTTGCCTTAAGTGATGATGATTTCTAATTCTGTGTGTGTATTGCACATTCAAGTGGAAATACACTGCTAATTTAGATTAATGTTAAAAGTTAACTGCCTCCTCCATTAGATTTTTTTAATCTATTTTCTTTTAATGACTTTTTTATTCTTACTGAGTCTGTGTTAAATGTCACCTTTTCAAATTATTCAAGCTTCACTTTTATTTTTAAGCCATCTTGCAAGCAACCTGGCAAATTTTTCATATATCTAATGAACTGAATCCAGATCAGGATTGACCTCCTTGCACTATTTTATTACTGCTTATGAAATACAGGAGAGAGCTGCAATCTGTCACTTGATCCACTTGCTGCCCCGTGCCACCCAATGATGAGTTCTAGCTGGAGGGGGGCAAATAAAGTGAGCACAATCTGGTTCTCTAGTCAGCTATCTGTTTGTTATGATCGAAAACTACTTCTGTAGACAGATCCTTTGAGTTGGCAGATAGTAATATCTGGGGTTTGATAGCAGTGATAAGAAATAATGCTTAAAGGATACACAGCTGAAAACTTCTTTCTTTAGCTTTTATTTCTGAAAGGGTGTTGTTTATATTTGTCCTGAGCAGTAGAGTACATCACAGATCCTGGACAAGTGAAAGGGAATATTAGAAGTTAGTACCTCATCTGATCACGAGGAAAGTGCTTGTAGCACTTGCATTACAGAGAAGATAGTTATTTATGCCTCTGCTTGAGGCAAAGGGGAGACAAAACTCAATATTTTAGGCAATCTGAATTGTGTTGGTCTAAATTTGAGGAGATAAGTGCAATTTTGTGACTCTTGCAGCTAAATGGATTTTTCTAAATAGCTCTAAGCCCTATAACCTCCTATGCTCACACTGGTTCACTTATTTATTCTGAATTTTTGAGAATGGAGTGGCTTTTAGATGGTAAAATATTTGAAGAACTATTACTGCCTTAGATTAATCTGAGCAAAGGACAGATACTCTATCACAATAAGAAGAATAACTATTCTAACTGTGGTAGACTTTAAGGCTCTGTTTGTATTAGCTATAATAGCCTATTTAATGATAGAAACTTAAGATATAACTATACTGAAAACTCTTGTTTTTAGCAATTTATTTTTTCCTCTAATTGCAGACAGCAGAAGATAGCAGAAAGGGAAAAGAGAGCAGCAGAACAACAACGAAAGAAAATGGAGAAAGAGGCACAAAGGCTAATGAAAAAAGAACAAAACAAAATTGGTGTTAAACTTTCCTAACAGAAACCAGGCATTAATGGCTGTGCCAGTGAAAGAGAATTCCAGCTCTACAACATATGCATTATTGGTATTGATTTAAGTATTTCTAGGACTTCAATGCACTGCTCGGTTTTAATGCATTCTTCAGGTCATCTTGGAAGCCAGAGTTCTCCTAAAATACCTTAAACTACTAGTGGACAGATCTTTAATGTGGCGGGGGGGGGAACCACACACAAAATCATGCCTTGATAGAATGATGTTTCCTGCAATAGCTCTATTCCAGCACCCTTCTCTGCAAGAAAAATGATTGAACAGGGATGTTGATTGAGAGACACTCTTAATGAACAGCTCAAGCTTAGGAAAAGGAGTGTAAATATCCAGTGGTGGGGAATCTACTCCATTGTCAGTGCTTACCTGAAATATGTAATTAAACAGTTTTAAGGAACCCTTTGCTTCATGCCTGATATAAGAATGTCTGGTTTTGCCCTTCTTATAAAAGTATTTATAAATACTTCAGTGTTTTCCATGGGCAATTGTATTGACCTGTGAAGAAGAAAATGACTTCTTGTGGACAACCTGCAACTCTTCAAATTTACTGGTGGTAGAGCATACTGTGGTAGAGGACACTAATGGAATTTCTTGTCACTTTGCAACTTGCAACTTTGTGTCCTACCATGCTTGTCTACAACACATTGTAACTGCTACACCCAATGGCATCACTATGCAACAGTGGTGCAGTCTATTTACTTCTTGTGAAGGTTGAAACAATCAGCATAGGGGAGTGATTTAATACTCCAAGTCTTAATCACTGTTTGTATTGGTAAATGTGTGTGTACTTCTAGCGCAATTTCCTTTATTTGCTAGGGTTAGGAAAATAAAATCCCTTTGCTTTGTGCTTATTAGGTAGTGTGATTTGGTGGTATAACTGAGATCACTTGTGCCCTCCCTGTTAATGAAGCTGGTGTGGAAGTTCTCTGTTGAATTATGAGCATTCCTCAGATTCCATTTTCCTAGTGGTAGATGTCATTTACAGATACAGGTAAATGCTTAAAATATGTATTTACACTGGAATTCCTCTGGGAAAAGTGTGCAAAGTAAATGTGCAGTAGAACACAACAGTCCCGTGATCTAGTGAAGGAGGAAAAGTTGATGTTCACCAGGGGAAAAGGTGTGCTGGAAGAGGGGAGGCTGTGTAGCCCTTATGTCCAGCCCAGAGCTTCAGTGAACAACTTCTGCATCTGCTATTGCACAGATGTGATTTTTCTGTCAATTTGTGATTTGGTTATACAAGGGGTTTTATTGTGTGAAAGATAGGCAAAGACAGCAAATTCTGTCCCTGACACTGGTTTCCTGGACATACAGTGAACAGTAAAGTTTAAAAAGGAAGGGAAGGGCTAAATGTACTCCCTTGCAAACTTGCCAGCTGCTCTTAGAGCAGCTTGGAGGTTGTTTGACTAGATTATGTGTCCCTAGAAAAATAGAGGTTTTAGCCAAGTTGTAAGCAGGTTCTGACACAAGTTTTGTTGAGAAAGCAAGACAAAACTTTACATTTAATGGCCTCAGTGATGGAGAGAAGTTTAAAAAATGTTAAGTCTGCTTGTCCTGTTGCTGCAGAGCCTAGATGATGGTCTTGTAGCTTCTCAGCTAACTTGATAGCAACTTTCAAGCTTGAATGAAGTCCTTTTGGCCCTAAGGAAAAACTTAGATATGCCACAGCTTTCTTGACAATTTTAAAATATGTTTTAGAAAGCAACAAAGGGAAAATTAACTATATAAAAATAACTACAATGTGTGTACTTTCTGCACAGACTTGTTCTGGTTAAACTGGGAATGGATGGCTAGCAGCTGTGCAGACTCTAAATAGCTGTATGGCAAACCTGCTCCTAGTAAACACCTCTAAAATATCTTAATGGTATAATGAGAGATAAGTAGAAAGTCTGTGAATAAGATTTTTTTAAAAAAAATCTGTGTCTTTTTAACTGCACTGATGAAGTGAAGTACAAGTTGCAATTGTTTCAATATTGCTTTTACTAGAACAGGGCAGGAGAACGTAGATTTAGAGAAATCCATATTGCCTATTTATGATAAAAATTTATTGGAAGCTACAGCTCGTATTTTAAAAAAAAGTTCAGGGCTTATTCTTGCCGTTTCTAGGAGAATACAAAGTAGATGCTAATAAATATTCTCTATTTATTGAAAACTAACAAATCATTGTCTAGTAAGTAAAAAATTTGAAACACAGACCCTAAATACATTATAAAAGTGCATTTCTTATTTTAGCCATCAAGTATGTCAAAGTTTTAGCTGCCTTTTTGTTGTTGCGTTGTCAGCCCTCTTATGTTGATTTCCTCACCTGCACTGCATGCTGGCACTGATTTGCTGTTCTTCCCTGCCATATACCTCCCCAGTTCCAGTCTAGATCGTTGAGCACTGCTGCTCTGGAAGTTACTCCCATCTCATCTGCTGTATTCCTGTATGTCCTGGCATAAAGATAAGAATCTGCTGTTCTTGCAGGTAGTGTCCTGCATATTAAAAACCCAGGTGTTGGTATCTGTCTCCTTCTTTCCTCTACTAGCTGTTCCTACTAGCTGCTTTTTTTTCTCAGCAGATGTCAAAACATTTTTGCTAATTTTGCTAAACCTTTATATAGTTGCCCCTCTGATAATCTTTTCCTCATTTTGAATTCCTTGAGGGATCTTGTACAATGTTTGGATCCAGTTGTTTCCATTCTTTCATGTTGCCATAGCTTCCTCCTTTCCCCTCCATGCACATAGCCTGTTTGCAATTTCTTTCTTTACTGGAATCTGGTCTTGATTGCTTTCAGTGTTATTCTTGACCATGCAGGACTGACCTGCTGTGACGACTGGAAAATCAATCATTCTTTTCTCGACTGTGCCACCAGTGTTTGTATTTGAAATGTCCTGTGCTCAGTTTATCTGTCTGAAGGGTTTTGAAGTAAAATGCTTGTTTGTTCTACTCAGGTAGGACACTACATAAATAAAACACGGCCTTCATTTTAGTACATTTCTAGAACTTGGAATTTGGGAGATGTAATGATTAAGTTATTTGGGGGAAAGGGGAGGGGAAGTTAAGAGTTTTGTGAGTGTGGACATAGGTAAGAGTGCAGGTGAATCTTTTGCAGGGAAGTGGACAGTCCCTATGCTTGAAAGTTTTCTGCAGCTTAGGAACTGCAGAAATGTTGGGAACCTCTAAGCTGTATGTTAAAAAGTCTTTTCTGTTCCTGGGTTGGAAAGGAAGAGTGTAATGGGATTATCAACAGACTTTGCTTCAGCCGGGGAAGGAGCTGACTTGGTTCCTATGCTATCTTGTAAGCTTGAATTTAAGCACACACCTGCTACTTTACCCTAAGCCAATGAGCTGCTTGTCCTCCCTGTCTGTATGTTTTGAGGCAAGATTTTTCAGTGCTGTATGGGTATGAACATTTTCTAAACTCAGAAAAGACAGGGTTTTTTATTGACTAGAACTGTTTGGAGGCTGATGGTCGTTCTAGCTACTCTGTACAGCACTGTGGGGATCCAGCTGATCCATGACTAATGCTTGAGCCAAATGTTAGAGGGGAGGGGAAAAAAAAAAGAAAAAAAAAGAAATTAAGATGGTATGTCTGCTGCAACTGCTGGGATATCCTCCTGTGGATTGAGATTAAAAAGGCCAGTTCCCCAAGGTCTGGGGCTGGAGCTTGGTACTTCAGGCTTGGTACTTCAGGCCTCTTCTTACAAAGGACATCTTGGGCTGTCTATATCCTTGCGGTATGAAGGAGGAAAGGGGGAGACTTGGAAGTGATCTGAATTTTGAGTAGAGATCAGAGTAAGTTTTTTTTTTTATTGATCTTGTGATGGGGACTCTGTAACATAGTTACAATCAACATAGTCCAAGCATAGTTAAATACCTTTTGAGAGATGAGTGAACAGAAAGATTTTTAGGGGCAGGAAGCAACACTGATGTTATTCTAGTGTTAGTGCCTTATGTCTTGAACAACACACTTACACTGCTAAACGGGGCCTGCCAGAATCATGGTTTGAAATGAGTTTAACCCACTGAATTTTTAAAACGTAAATGTAAGGAACTTTGTGTTGCTTTGTTGCTTGCTTGCTTCAAAAGAAATCTATGCAGTTGCAACTGAATGCCTCTCCTAAAACTGAAGATTATTTTTCCCCATAAATTATGTTCTATTTTACCAGCACTCAAAGTGTAGATCACTTAAACAGTAGTGGAGGTAAAAGATAAATCCAAAATTGTAATAAAGATGATAACAGAAGGGCTAAGAAATTGTTGTCTTAGCCTTGAACAGCTGTATTTTGAAGTAGGAATAAGACTTTTTCCATAATGTTTTTCAGTCCTGAGGGGAGATACTTAGGAATGACACAGTTCTGATGTTAAGTGTAAAATCTGCATTAAAAAAAAAAAAAAGATTTAACCAAACAGAACACCTCTCTAAAGCAATGGTGACCTTTGGATACCTATACATTGTGGTAGTGGTATAAGGCAAACTAGCCAGCAGGGACCCAACAGTGCATGAGAGCATCAAAGAAGGTGATAAGGCAGAGAGGGCAGAATGCTCTCGTGGCTGTGTTCATGGACTCGTGCTGTTCATATGTCAAATAGTCTGTTAGATTTCCTTACTATAATCCTTAAGGAACCCACTTAAATCTTTGTTGCAAACACAAGTGTTTCAGAACATAGGTATCACAGGGATGTAAGAAAGAGATCACTAATACACTCCTGTGAGCATCTGTATGTATCACGTCCTCGAGTGTCCTAAATACTCCCAGCACGCTGGCTAGTTATTCCTGCTCCCTTGTAGTTTACTAATAACTCCCTTCTTCCCAACAGCTGCAAAGCAATGCATGAGTGCTGTCAGGCTTCACTGTACACCTTCTGCTCTGGGCTGCACGGGGGAATGTTACACTTGTTCTGCTGCAGGGGACAACAGCAGGATGGTGAGGTTTAAATGTCTAGAGGTATTGTTGAAAGTCTGTGTGGAGCCAGACTAACTGGATTATTATCTCCATGTCATGTTGCCCTTCTCTGATCTATGCACAGATCTCAAGTTTTGGACATGGAGAATTTGTGCTTTAATGGCCACAGTACATCTTGGAGTACATACTGAGACTGCATGACTCAGCTATGTTAAAAAGGCTTTCTGTATTTTCCTTAAATGCCAGGAAGACTGATACCCTCCTGGGAGTGCAGAAATAAAAACCTACAGGTCTCCAGAAGATCGTGCTGGGTTAAGGATTAGGTCACTTGAATTTGTTAATGTGCTATGTGGGTGTGGTAGAAGGGGTGGCTGCAGTGCTGCAGACAGCACGGAGCCTTTTTGTCTTGCTGGGTGCTTCCACTAGAAGCCGTAATTAGGTTTTTCTCCATCTAATTCTATTCCTAGGGTACTGACAGTTCCTTATGCCCCCATACAGTTCCTCCCCTCGCTTTGTGTGTGCCTGCGTGGTATCCCCACCAGGAAACTGAATATTCTTTTTATTGCTTTTGCTACAATAAAACACTCTCCCACATTTTTAACATGCTTACTGTATTTGTGATTATAAAGGTAATTTACAATAAAGCAATTAAATAACCAATAAGTTAATACACAATACATTTATACAGAGTATTTCACAGGGCTCAAATGACTACCAGGTTTCAATACATTTAAGACCTTAAAACAACATTAATACTCAAAGTGTATCCATGTCCACATTTATCATTTTAACAAGATTCAAGACTCCCACCAACTTACATTTTTGGTTACAGTCCCCTTACACGCACAAGACCAGTGGAATGCTCGAGCAATTGTGTAATTTAAAAGAGCACTACACAAGATGGGCATAAACTATGTGCTGGAAGCTGCCTTGGAAATATGAATTTTCTAAATTGAATTGACAATTTGGACTACAAATGGAAAGCGCTAGCATGCTTTCAAGAGTACATGTGTGATACACTTAGTGGAAACAAGTCTCCATGTCACTTAACACTGTAGTTTCACAAATGTTTTAGGTTCGTGCTGCCTAAGGAAAGTTCCCACCCTCTCCGGCCCTTCATTCCTTTATGCATCCTTGAGCCAGCGTAGAGCCTTTGTACATTTGCTCAGTGAAACAGCCAGGGAAGCTGATTGACCTTTAAAACTAATTCAGCAGACAAACACAAAAGAGTGCTAGCTGTAATTCTCCTTTATTCCCCTGATCATTTTTCATTGTGCAGATGTGGTGGAACATGGAAGACACCAGCACAGGGGAGGGACACGTGGCTGGGAGCAGGCAGGACTCTTTCTGTAGGCAGCAGTACTAGCCTGTGCCAGTTAAAAACATCTTGTGGAACTACAGGGTTCAGCTTCTCTGTTTTGAAACAAGGAACATGTTTCGAACCAATTTATAGTGCAAATCAAATAGTCAAGAGCAAAATGATGCACTCTGCCATAAAATACAATATCTTTTTATGAACTATCTATCTATCTCAACCGTCTTTCCCTCTGCCTCAGCCAATTGGTGCCCGGTAATAGAGTAGAATTTAGGTTTTGATATTGAAGGGTGTACGACGTAAAGAGTGCAGGGCCACCAAGCAGCAGCCACGAAGCAGTGCTCCGATATTATAAATGGGATCTATTCCTCCTCTCTGAGTACTGAATGCCCACATGATAGTTGGTACAACAGGGGCTGCTACAGCTAGAAGATCTACAAGGAGACTGCTACTCCAGCATCTCTTCACAATTCCTGTCTGAGAGAAAGTATTGACATACCCAAAAGCTTCATCATGAGGGTCTGTAAAATCAAGTTCTTTCATGACATGGTTTTCATTAACTCCGCAATCCACTTTGCTGCATGGAGACTCCATAGGAGACAAAAGAATGGCAGAGTTTGGATCACTTGGAGTTAAATCTACTACTACACCAGAATCACTGAAGTATCCAGAAGGAAATTCATCCAGTTCCTTTAGTATGGAAGGTGGGCTTGCAGGACTGCTATCTTGAGATCTGAAGATGTTTTGAATGAGCTGCTCCACATCTAGGCTATACGGCACCACATCAGTCTGGATGGCCTGTTCCACCACCATGTTGTTGCTGCTTTCCTCCTCTTCCGGGGAAGCAATTAGTTTTTCATCAGGAACATTTTCAGATACCTCTTGATTCACAGCAGAGCTGAAGAGAGCTGGATCACCCAAGTCAGAAGTTGTGGTGGTCAAACTCTCTTCAAACGAGTCAGTCCCGTTAGCTGTGTCTTCACTAAGAAGCAGCCCACTATCTGCCATCTCCTCCAGTGCTTGGTCCTCTGTGACTAGGCTGTCTGACATTTTGGAATACAACGCTAGCGACTTCCCAGGTGAGCCACACATGTACTCCAGACACTGCTCGTCCCTCAGAGAGCCGTTCTGCGCCATCTCCATGCTCTGAAGCAAAGATTCCAGTTTCTTGTTTTGAATGTTTATGTCTATGAAATATTTCTGAATGCCTTTGTCTTTCTCAGCCAAGCTGTTTTTCATGGTTTCAATAACCTGCTTGAGTTGTTTAATTTCCTTTCTTGCTTCCTTTAAGGCTAGCTGTGCCTCCACACGATGACATTCTTCTTCAATCCAGTCTTCCCTCATGCGTCCCAGCTGAGCCTTGAGCTCTTCTATTTCTGTTTCCCTGTAGCAAAATAAAAATGTAGTAATATTTCTGCTGGTGGGTCAATTAAAGAGTCAAAGAGAAATTCCCCTGAGCTGCAGAGCTGCTCCAAGGAGGAGGCAAATTCCTCCATGCACCATTTAGTGCCACTTCAGAGAGAACTGGAAGAGGTGTAAGGAGGCTGCCAAGACAAGCTGGTTAACTGCTCTCTGGAGTCCCTGACCTCCCCACTCAAGCAGCATGTGCCTGCTTTCCACGTAGGCAGCTCTGCGTGGAGCGAGAGGCTGCTGCCTTGACTTGCAGGCAAGTGGGGAGATGCAGCTCCTAAGTGAGATCCAGCCCTTATGAATGAGGAGGTCAGGCTATCCTGAGCCAGACACGGGGCCCCCAGGGGTCCCCAGAGCCTGCATCGGGATTCTGTTCAAATGCCTCTTTTTGCCTGATTGGGGGTTCTGTGTGATGGAGACCCAAGTCTCAATCTGCTTTTTTTTAAATAAAGAAACTACATCTGTTGCTGTGTAATGCACATTGTCACTCCTCTGCTCAGCATCAGTATGAAGTTGGGAAAAATTCAACCTAAGCAACAAAAACACAGGCAGGCACATGGGTTTGTGTAAGAGCTTTTCTTTCATTAGGGAAACCTCACTGACTAGGGTAGAACAGAAGACTGAGGTGATACATATTTGCAGGCATGAACTGTCTTCTGTATAAAAGGTCCTGATGCTAAATCAGACTGATAAAAAATGTCCTTTTGAAATATTATTCTATTAGGCAAGTTCAAAGAAGGGAAATGAACCAATCATATTCACCAAATTTATAACTAAACTGAATAGTACATATTCACTGAACAGGCTATGAAACCTGAAATGTCTGAAAACAGCTTAATCAGACTGACCATATTTTAAATTCCTGAGCTAAAACTTCTGTGAGGTCAAGATATGAGGAAAATATTCAGGATTCCCCCCTCAAATCCTTCTGAATAAATCTGACCCCTTCTTTATAACTCTGATTTCTGAAATGAAATGTACCTTCCTTGAAGTTTGCTCTCAGATTCCTTCAACTTTGTTTTCAAATGTCGTACTGTAACTTCTTTCTGCTGCAGAGGAGTCAAATACTGCTCTGGATTTGGTGGCTTAATGCCATGATTCTCACCACAAGACGTGTATCTCACTGATCGCCTGAAAAGAAAAAAAAACAAACCAACCACCACATAACATCACCCCTACAGTTCTTTAGTCTTGGCAGAAAGAAAGATATCACATTGACTGATATAAAGCTGAGTTTACACTTGACTCATTTTGAGCTTCTCTCAAGTATCAGCACAAGTGACTCAGTCTGGCAAATCAAAGTCCTTGAGGAAACTGCTGATTTGTGGCTATAGTAGAAAAACCACTATTTATTGTACTTGGTTTCAATGCAATTACATCAAATGAGATATTTGACTTTAAAATACCTAAACATCCTCTCATCTAAAATGGGTGGAGTGTTCAACAGCAGACAGCAAGGACACTTGCAAGGGCACTCAGCTGCAGACATGGCTGAGTAAGTTAGTGTAAAAATTCAGTTTAGATCCATGTGTGAAATATGAAATCAAGCACAGTGAAAGTAGTTTCATCCTATCTATCTTTAGGTGTATATCTGGCATGCCTGACAGCGAGATGCCCGAGGGACAAAGTGAGAAATGGCAGCAGAATGGAAGCCACATCCAGGTGGCAATTCAGTCTCTGTAATACATGAGATGTCCTATGGCAGGTATCTGTTTTCTTTTCTGTACATGAAACCGCACTCTTTAGGTAGGTGCCTAGGGCTAACCAGGGTGAATTTTTTGCATGAGTGTATACTCATGGAAACCCTACTACACCCAAAATTCTCTGAAGCAAAATGGAGCCTTTTATATGAAAGAGTCAGTAAAGCCACATGAGAATTGATGGTATGAAACCACATAAAAGTTCCTGCCTTGGAGTGAAAACCAACTACAGGAGACCTTTGACTAAGAGTAGCACTGAGTTTTACAGTGCTGAAACAATCAAGCTTTCACACTGGGAGAAAAATGTGGGATGGAGCAACTTGCTGACTGTCCTACCACCAATATGAAAAGTCACACCTATGTTGAGGAGCAAGATGACTTGCTCGCCAGTCCAGAGAGCTGATTCCACATTCGAGGGTGGAGGAGGTAAGTTAGTGCACTGAATACTGGGAGGATGACATAAATACTTGCCTCGTTACTGGGCTGCTGTCACTTCCTTTGTACGAGCCTGAGTTACTGCTACTGGCTGAAGAAGCTCCATAATTCTGGTGGATATTAGCAGGACTCAGCTGGTTTCTGCACAGTGTTGACAAAAGGTCCTTTTCACGGGAAGTAGGTGGGCTACCTCCAGACTTGCAGGACGAGGATCCATTATTCCGACCATAAGAGCCACGACTGGAGGGGGAACCAAAATGGTTAAAGCATATTAGACAATCCTTGTCACACAACCCACTATGTGTCTTATTTTAAACACAACTCTGTCTATGTCTATCTGTCTGAAACAGAAAAAACAGTGAACGGCTGGGAAGAAAGAAAGTCCTGATGGCATCAGCCACTGCACATTCTTTCATTGACTGTGAGGGTCTTAGTTTGAATTATGTGATCCAGGGAAACCTCTGGCATTTTCACATTCCTCTGTTTATAGTACAGTTTCCAGTGATTCCATCAGATCATCCATGTTCTCCAAACCTCTAACTCCTTTAAGTAATTAGAGGACTGCAATCTTGACTAGTTCCAAAAGAATCACGTTTCAGCTTTTCCCTGACAGGCCTGCAGAGAGATGCCTATCCTTGGAGTCTGATGGAGGGTTGTTGTGAGAGTGCTTTCACGGTCCTCAGCAAGCAGCCTGAGGGATCGCAGTGTGCAGTGAAAACAGATTTTTGTTTGAGCCACTGTTCTTTTGTGCCTTTGGCATACGGGGTGCTTCAGCTGTCATTGTCAGCTATTCATTTACTTAGATATAGTTTGAACCCTACTGAGAGAAGGCTGAAACGGTATTAAAATAGACAAAGAAAAGCACAGCTCTTTTCTTTCTTCCAATTTCTCCCATACATATCTACCTTTCTTTTCCCAATATTTATTAAATAATCTGATTGTTAATTGTGTGTGCTTGAAAGCAATTCACATCTGAACTGTCCAATGGCTGCCCAAGAACTGGGACGCTCTGAAAACAGCTTTTAGGGGTGCATTTTTATTTTGTTCAGTTGATTTGCTTCCCTACTGTGCCTCTACCTTCATTCTCTCTCATGGAATTTGTTGTTCTAAACTGTAACAAAGGAAAAAGGGAAGGTTTCAAAATATATGGAAAAAGGCAAATCCAGCCAGTGAAGAAGGACAGAACATAAAAAATAAAATACCACAGAATTATGAAGCAAAATCTTGTCTTAAAATTGTCTGAACTGGTTTCCTCCCTTCTCTGAAAATGGAACACTTTATAAGGAACAGATGGTTGAGTGGCTATGCTGCAAACCTTCATCACAGTGCTGTGGTTTGGGGGATTTTATAATTATTTTACAATAAAGTGCAGGACTGTGGTTTGTGACAAAACTGAAATGTTTCATAGCAAGTTAAGTCAAACAGTTAAAATGAATGTATTACAAAGGAGACATCTCTTTTCATTTTGTACAGTACAGCATCAATTTTTGTGTAAGGCAGAATCTGCACGTAATGTAATTACAGCAATGCATTTGCAGGAGCATTATTACAGAGGACTCCTAGCCAATTAAGTAGGACAGTATGGTCTAATTTAAAGCTATATTTAAACACACAACAATATATGCAATTACATATTCTCTCAAAGAAAAAGTAAAGGTCATTTTAGGACTTCATATTATATTTAGTGCTGCTTTTTTCACAGCCAATACTTTACTAGTTAGACTGATTCTAGAGAGAGTTTAACTACTGTTTATTTTTCTAACAGTCTCATGACACAGATAGGAAACTCTTCATTAAGCATCATTGCACGGATCCCTGTACACTGGGGCACACTGTGATCTTGGAGAAGCCTGTGTTCCTTGAGCATATGGGTATCCTGCTGTCCTTCCCCTTCTGCCTGCCAGCTCCACTCCTGTGACTGCGCAAAGGGCAGGAAACAAATCTTTCAGTTTGAACTCTTTACACCCACTCAAAAACTGTAATCAGCAGGGATTGCGTGGGCAGAGCACAATGTGCACTGCTCTCTCCAAACTCCCCGGTATTCAGAAGCAGTTCACATGTGATATGGAGAAAATTTACAGAAATCCTTATGAAATGTTCATTTAGATAGATAGATGACTATGATCTTTTTTTTAAATTTGTGTATAGTTTACTCACATAAAGATTAGACACAGGTGCTTTAGAAATGAGCATTAAAGGCAAAATTGTCGGCTTCTTCCTACGAAAAATAAGGTCATGATCTGTAAAGGTGCATGCTGAGCTGACAATTTATCACAGAAAAAAACCAAAGTGGTATGACCAGAAGGTTAAGGTTAATTGGTTAGAAGCACTGCTGTTAACTAACATATATCCAGCTGTTTCCCCCTCTCTTCCAGCCAATGCCTTTTTTACCTTACCTGATTGAATTGCAAATGCTCGTTATGAATAAATAACAAAAAAGTGCCAGTTAGCTGATTTTGTGGCATATTGACAGTTTTTGTTCTCCAAATACAGCATTTCTGTTCTCTCTCATATCACAGTTCTGACTGGTGTAAGTACTGCCAGAGAGCACACTGTAATCCAAATTGTTTTAAAACTCACAGTAGTGATATTATACATATTAGCTGCAAGGCATTACGTAATAGTGTCTCTCTGTACTAAGCAACACTTGAAATATATAGCACAAATTGCTTTGCTTACTTGCGAGAAAAAGAAGATCTTTTGCTTCCAGCAGCAGACATATGGACTTCAGGAGCTGAAATACTGCCTGTGCTGCTTGAAGAGCTAAAATCAGCTTCACTCCCTGGAAAGGAAAAGGAAAGAGTAAAACACGATGGAAATTACAACTCAAAGACTGTTTTCAAAATAACAGTGAATCACAAGCATCCTTCCTTTGTCTGTCTTGTGTGAATTTTAAAAGTTGCATGAATTTTCAAACATCCCTAAGGACAAGTACTGGATGTGTTCCAGATTTTCAACAGTTCCTCAGAACTGGCAATTCAACAAGAGTAGAAAAAAAATCGGACACAGAAACTTATTCTACGGAAACCATTTTAGAAGTAGACTAAAAACATTTGTTATGACAACCTGTTTGCTTTCTCACAGTTATCAACATAGGAATGAGGCTGCTGATAGGGCTCCTTCAAGAGCACAGTGATTAAGAACATACAGTTGCTACTGCATTTCTCTTCCTTTAAACCATTGGGAAGTACTACTGGCTGGGGAGAACGCTTGTCCTTTTCTGCTTTCTGAGATGATATACATGTATATAGGTTACTAGAGTAAATATATGTATATGTGTATGTGTGTATATGTGTGTGTATATATACATGTATTCAGATTTTCATGTGGCACAGAAGCATAGTAAGACAGTTCTAATAGATTTTAAATAAGCTAATAATAACGCGTGTCTCCCAAGTGCTTCTTGGATGATAAGCCATACTATCTGATTACTGACTTTCTGTGGATTACAGCTTTTATTTTCCAAGCTCTGTTATATACACGAAAAATGCACTCCCTTTGCTGAGGCCAGAAGGTAAATTTACTAAGAAAGTCTTATCATCTGGAAAAAAACCCTGAAGAAGATAGCTTTTTAAAATTTCATTTTGTCACTCAAATGGCAAATTTTCCAAGTTGTATCCATGTCTAATGCTGCAGAGTCACAATGATGGATAATAACTTTATTTCAGGGAATGGAAATAACTTTCCGACATACTTTAATAACAGCTGGTCAGCAGGAAGAAATATCATGATTTACATAGCAACTTTCATTTGGGAATTTCAGTGCACCTTGCAGCCATTGACTATCCTAGCATCACCCAAATCACACCGAGAAGTTGGGGAGGGGATTTGCCCAGGACCATTGAGCACGTGCGTGGTGCCCTGGCCCCACGAAGCTTCCCGCGCACAGGCTGACCCTTCCCGGGCCACCTAGGAAGCCACAAGGAACACCAGGAGGCCACCGAGGTAATGAGGCCAAGGAGGAGGGCACCTCGCTGCCCTCCCAACGCAGGGAGGGACACCGCTGAGTTGGGGCAAGGCTTCTTATGAAACCTCACACCGCAGACTTCCCAGCAGGGTTTATACCCGGGCTCTCCCAGGCAGCCCCCGCCACCCTTTGCCGGCTGTGCTGAGTGGCGGCTCTTCCCAGCAAGGGAGGCCTGAGAACACAGTTCCTGCTGTCTCCTTCAGAGGTGCCTCCACCATCCCGCACAGAAATATCCACTCAGGTGAGCAGTTGGAGACTTATCACAGAAGAGCTTTTTTTTTTTTTCTTTTTTTTGCTATAAACCACTTTTCCACGAGGGGGAGATGCAGCTACAGCTACTGTGATAGCCACCGTGACAAATAAAACCTCTAATTTGGGAGACAGTTAAATCTTTAGCACAGCTGACTGGCACATCTTAGGCTCCTGAATGCTCTGGACTGCAAAAAAAGGCATTGTTAGAGCATGTTTTCACGGGCACAGTCTTAAACAGGAGGAATCATTTAGTAAAAGACGTTAGACACTTATGGTCATAGTGGTTTCTGAACATACCTGTTCTGATTTAACCCAGTACAGTTTCCTAATTTCACAAAGTCCAAGTGTCAGAACACACATTACTCATTACTCCAACCTCTACATTCAATCTCAGATAACAACTGACAAGAATTGTTCTGTCTTTTTGGCAAGGAAAGCACTGCCCTTCCTGTGATGTCTTCTTGCTTGTTTGAATGCTGCAGGATTCAGCAGGATCAAGATGCTTTTATTGTGTTTTTTTTTTTTCCCCAGTTGCAAGTCTATAAGATATAAATCAGATCACTTTTGTTTACCTGTCACAGACACAGAAGCAAATAAGTTCAAGAAACTCAAGAACAAAACCAAACTCAGCCTATTCTCAATCATTAGCTGGGCTCTCTTGTGATGACAGGACAGAAGCCCATTATAGAGGAATCACCAGAGGAAATACATTTCAGAGTCAAGTCTTGGCTGTTTTCACGCTGAAGAGCTGTAATTGAAAAAGCATTAAAGACACACATTGTTTCTTGTTATTTAACGCTCTATAACATCCCAACATAAAAGGTATCTACAAGCCACAGTTTTTGGAAGAGAGGGAGTCTTTCCCAGCTAGAATTGTTGGTAGCAATAAAGTTGCCTTCCAAATAACCCTTGGTAAACACTTATACAGAGGGTGGGAGCAGGAATAGAAACAGCTGGAAGCAGGAGGTGTTGAACCTGTTAGTGGGGAGTAATGAGAAGTCTGTGATAGAGCAGATAGTTGTGCCTATTAAATAGTAAAACTGACAGACCAATAGATCTTAGAGGAAAGGGATTTTACAAGAGGAGTTTGATCTACATCTGACCTCTAAAACAAAATCTCTGGCTATAGCTGGTCTGTACCTGGCTGTCCTAGAGGAACTGTGACATTTTGGTTCAAAATTTCTCAGAAGGCCAAATTACCTTCACAGGAGGGTCATGTTAGGTGCAAAGCTGGGCACCAGGTGCAGAGGGCAGCCTGAAGAGGCTGCTTTTACCTAGGAGAATATATTTTGGCCTTAACACAGCCTAAAACTCAGAGTACACAAAGATGGCTTTAAACATCAGTCCGCTCTTCTCTGTGCTTCTTCTAACTCAGCCCAGCCCAGAATATTCCAGAGACTAATTTCAAAACAGAAAAATGTACTGCCTAGTTCTTGAAAATGGTATCCCAGGGATCCAGTTTTATTGCTTTTAATCAATTCCATACGCAGTATATAACATCCCTGAATAATCAGACCCATGGTGACCTGTGTCGCTACAGTCCTAACCAAATAGGAACCACATGCAAAGATAGGGAGGGGAGGGCAGGAGGGGAGCAACAAAGCCACTTTGTTTCACAGAATATTTATATCATGTCTGCAAATGCAGATGGCAACGATCCTCTCCTTGGGGAAGCAAAATGACCGTGGGACATAACGTCCGAAGCTGCAGTAGAGTTTTCCTGATAAACAAAACACTCTCATCTAAGAGATTAAAGTCCACGCAGAATACTGTCTCAGTATCATGCTAATCCCAAATCTAATTTTGCAAACAAGACCTGAACAGGTAAACATGTCACATAGATTTCATACCTCCAGTGTTCGGGCCCCCAACACATTTCCACCCTTGCAAGACGCCAACAGCTTTCCAAAGCAAAGTGCTGGCTCCTACACAGAGAACATGAGCCCGAGCTGAGGCTCATCTATGATTAAGTAGACCACACCATAATCAGATCATGTTATTGAAAGCATTTCAAGGAAGCAAGGCTTAATAATAGCCTCTCCCTGACCCGTTTGGCTTGGAGCGTAGTGCTGGGAAGGGCTGCCAAGCTAGGTACTGCAGATAAGGTTTATCAGAGCCTGGAAACGCAACCATCTCAAATCTGAGGTTTCTGAAAGACTGAAATACATCTGCAACAGGAACTGCTTCTATGAAGAAAGATTTAACCTCTCTGGCCCCAATTTCAACAACAGTTATGCACATCCTTAACACTGAGCACAGGAGACTACTCATGCTTAAAATTAGGCAGCATATATTTATAGGATCTTCCAGAACTTTTTGTAAATTAAAGAGGTCACAGTTAGTAGTATTCCCAAGTGTGATAGCTGATGTTCAAGCCAGCCTGCATGTAAAAATGCTTGACAGTAATGTTACTAGGAGACTTTTAAAAATAGTTTCTCCCATTTGGTAAACATCTCTATGTAAAATAAGACATTTACCCATATATAATATAAATTGTAACACATTCTTGTGGGTAAGTATTACTTCCATCTGCCAAATATTTCAACAAAGAGATGAAACTCCTTGTCTAACTAAGAGCAACACAGGTAGGAGCAGAATACAGCCTTTCTACAGCCACTCTCCAGACTGTCAACTACCCAAGGAAGCCTGTTGAATATTTTTGTTGCTGTGACAATGTGATCGCAAAAGCTCACAAATGTAAGCAGCAGAACAGCCTCAGAAGCAGCATTAACCATGAAAGAAGTGGACTTTTCTGAAAAACATATTCTTCTGTCCTGACTGGCTATAACACTTGTTTTGCCCTGGTCTGAGATCTTCCTGTTTACCAATCCCTGCCTGCAAAAGACACCACATGTTGAGGTGCCAGCTTCAGAGCTATCTCATTTGAAATTCATTCATACATATTTTTCCATGCTCTCAGCATCGGAGCACCAATAACCTGCTGGCAGGGCGGCTGACTCGAGAATCAGTGCTGACAGAAGTGCTCGTGCCGCACGTACGGCGTCTGATGCTGCGGGGCCGCGGGTCCGGCCTCGGGCTGCTGGGGACACCCACGGCTCTCAGAGCCCGGGGAAGGACAAGGCGACAGCTTGCGCTCAGCAGTGGTTAAGCAGACGGATGGCCAGCACCGTACTGTCACATTTTCCAGAATTCCTCCTTGCCTTGAATGGGTATCCAAGAAGGAGGAATGAAGTAGTGCAGCATCTAGCACCGTCCCCACGCTATACTGGCAAATGGGACACAGCACCAAGCTAAAAATACGCTGCGGACGGCATCGTGCTTTGTGCTTTTAGCTTTCGTGGCTTTTTGCTGCCTTGACAACACTGTGACCCTCACACAGTCCCAGCTGAGACGGAGGGGAGAAGGCGGGAGCCCACAGCCCCGCGGCTGCGCCCCGTGCCGGCAGCGCAGCGTGCGTGCCGTGCCGGCCTGCACAGCCACGGGCAGCGCAGAGAGGGAGGGAGGCGACAGCCTGCTAGGCGCACGGCTTCTCATCGTGCCCCGGGCTGGGGATCGCTGCTCTAGGAATCAGTATATTCCCGCCGGAGCACTGCAACTGACTGCGCAGCCTAGCACAAGTTACTCAAGGCCAGATTTTCCAACCTGTCCATGTGGTTATATTACAAACATTACCCATATATTACACCATACAAATATTACGATTATATTATGAGCTTGAGGGGGTGAGGAGAGGGAGTGAGAGATCATTGTGCAAGAGCAGTTGTGTCTGCAGGGGACACTGGTACATGTTTATCCAGTCGGTGCACTGCAGTCATCATGCCTACATTGGTGCGTGCAGAAAGGCCACACCTTTAACCCTGCTCTGCTCGCTTCCTCAGCTGTGCTCTTAGAATAATGACATGCTACTGTGATCATATAACACACATAATTAGCAGCTTTTACAGGTAGAACAGGCTAGACGTTTTGGGGACACCACAGCAGGCTGCAAGCACTGAAATGCCACATCGTATATGTATGTATATAGAGACAGTATGTGTATTTTTTACACAGAGACACACAAACATTCACATGCATGAATGGAGTGTGGAATCCAATTCTACTGTTTCTAGTCATTACAGATGGCTCAAATACCATGTCATGTGGTCTTCTGGCCTCAGATAGTATTAAAATTACACTTGCACTTCAGCATTTAATATTTTTTCCTTCTGTAAGAATAAAGTTGGAACTTTTTCACGTGCATTTTACCGTCTGTTTTCTACTTAAATGATAAGATTAAAATACAGAAAAAAGGGGAAAAGTTCAAGCAATATTTGTAACAGGAACATTGACAGCTGATCAGCAGAACTGGACTTCCAAAACTCAGGATGCATATGAACTTATTAAAGTCTAGTCATATTTTGTATGTCTTTTTTATTTACAACTTCAGTACTGATCCATAGCTGCCAACTTATATAAACCACAGAACTTACTTGTCTTGAAACCCCATAAACAAAGACTCTTTTATATATATCACTCTTGATGCTGGGTTTTGCATTTAGCCACCCAATGAAACAGAGCTGTAAATAAAACAGTGCTGACAGAGACAGCTTGTCCTCAAGTTGTAAAGCACTTAAATTCTCTGAGCTTACTAGCCTTCAAAAGCATTCTATTATAGGGCAAAGGGACCAAAATATGCATACACTTTCACCAGCCCCATGCAGCAAATAGGGAATTAAATGGAGCACTGCCTCTGAAGACAGCTTTATTTAGGGACCTCAGCATAATAAAAGTCCAGCAAAGCCATTAGAAGCAGCTAGAGAAGTAGAGAGGATTCACTTGTACTGTACACTATTGAAAGGATTTGTATTTCTAAGAGATTTAGTTTGATTTACCTTGGAACCTTTAATGCAGAGCCACATCTTTAGTTCTAATTTTTCACAGTGTAAGTAGTGTCTCCAGGAAAGCGGCTCCCTTTAGACTTAATATTGTTCCTGCAAGAATATTTCCGTATGCAACAAGCAATCTGAATCATTATTCACAGGCACTCATAAAAGTAAGAAAAAAAATGAGCTGGAAAGAAGTGATGAGCTTGCTTTAGCATTTCAGGCTTTTTCTTCAGATAATACCCTTAAAAATGACCTGTTTCAAGGGCAATGTGTCCTGCTGGGAAATGTAATCGCTGGCCACTGTCAGGGCCTTAAAGGGTCTTGGTTCCAGGCCCAGGTCTTAGACTTATCACTTATTTGACTTATTATTACTATACTTGAGACTTTTACCATAGACTTACTATTATATTTCATATGGAACAGTAACCAGATACAAACAGAAATAATCCTGGGAGCAAGGAACAGGACACAGGAACCTCCCCTGCATGTGGACGCTCTAATCATTGGGCTACAGAAGCTCCTGCATGCTCTTTTTCTGCCCATGTCTCATACTCCACTGCTACGGGATAAGCTGGGGATTCCCACCAGGTTTCTGTGGTTCAGGACCTCTTATGAGAGTGAGGATTTGAACTCCTTCGGTCTAAGGAGGGCACTGAACTCAAACCTTTCTTGTGAGCAAATGCTCTAACGGCTCTAGCTGTTACACAAAACGTGGTGGTACCACCGGTGCTGGCCACATTTTGAAGGAATGAAATGTGCTGGTTGTCAATACTCACAGACATGGTCTAGTGCCGGCAAGGAAGCTCGGAGTGAATTTGAGGCACATGTGGGCACACTCAGGACTACAAATAAGTGGTTAAGTCTGGGAGTCTCCCCTCTCTGCCATTTCCTACGGACTGTAGAGGGGTTTTTTTGGCCTGGTGTGCTTTTGGCTGTGAATCCCGGCCTTCCCTCATAATATAGTGCCCCTTCACCAGACTGCTATCTGTTTCAACCAAAAGTAGCTCAGATCTTCTACTAACCACATTTCAGCTGATTACATGGTCCAGTAACAGCTGGTGACCTGGGCAGCTGGCAAAGGTGCAGTCAGAAGGGACATGGAACAAAAATTTCAGTCTGAGTCTCCATAAATTATTCTAGCCTGCTGGGGGAGTAGATTTCCAGCTCAACGTCAGATAGCAGATTTCAGGTCCAAACTGCAACACAGATCCTAGTTCCCTGCATTCGGATCTGTACTTGATTTACAAATGATCCTTTTAATTCACACTGCTGGTTGTGTAATCTAAACTAATTATTACTTTTGATTTTTGCTCATCTTGCTGGCTTACTTGTCTTACTTTGGAAAAAGGTTTGTTATCAATTAATATAATCAAATTCTTCTCATCAAACAGCTTTCTGATCTCATCTAAATCTAAATCTATAGTCTTATGAGCACTGCAGATCTCAAAATGAATACAGAATATGACTTGTGTATGCTGTAAAACCACAATCAATTAAGCCTTTCCCTAAACACACTAGTCACTACAAACTAATTACTGATACTGGCTGGGAGTCATAATGTCTATTCTGCATATCACTATGATCTAGGCTTGTGTTTTTCTTAATTGTAGTTTTAATACGTGGATTTGTAGAGCAGCTACAAGTGGATGTTGGAACAGACAAAGAACATTTCAAGTAATTTTTTTCTGCTTTATATATTTTAAGGAGGTCTGTCAAACAGATATCAACCTGACCTGGGTATTTTTTTAGTAGTATATACAATTTGAGATGTTCTGACAATACTTTTTAAATGGCTCCCATAATTTTTCTCTTCTCAGCCTGAAATGACCCTTGTGAGGGGGGAACATTTGTTCACAGAGCAGAAGGGAAGAGTCTGGGGAACTTATCTTCCTGTTCAAACAAAGATGCTCTTTGGATCTGAGACAGACGGATGCTATCTTGCTGCATCAACCAGTACCGTATGTATTCCCTTACTACAAATGTTGAAACTGGATGTTTGAAAAATATACTGATAGTGATATAACATAATACTTAACTTGCATTTGAAAGTTTTATCAAATATATGTGTAAATGCACCTATACACAGATGTCTTTTACAAGTGAGTGTAATATGTCACTTCAGGAGAAATTTTAACATACCTGACATGGTGCTATTTGGTCTATTTCAAGAGAAATGAATGGGCTGGTCAGAAGTATTTTTAGGAGCTGGAAAATGTCATCTTTGGCAGGGATGACTTAGCAGCACCCAGAAAGGGAGTGAACTTCATCACAGCCTGGAAAAACATCCCAACCCTCCTCTCACTTTGGTGGCAGATTTTTAACAAAGGCCTTTCAGAGGCCCGTTCAACACATCTTCTAAATCTGGTTCCAATAAGTAAGAAGAGAGAGGCTGTCTGGTTTATAGCAATTAACTACACAGGCAAGCATCCACAGTATACATGCAAATGCAAAAAATCATATGCTAAACCTGATTCAGTTGAAAACTTTTGCACAATCACCCTTAATATGAGACATACGGTTTTCATTATAATGTAAATAAAACATTTTTAATCAGTTTGACATGATTTCAACAGTGAAAAGAAAAACAATGGAATGCGCAACATATCTGGGAGGCAACCAACTAAACAACTCTGCAGTTCCAAGGACAGAAAGCAAAATTTGTCATAATCTAATCAAATATTTACTACAACGTACACACTGAAATGATTACAAAAACTAATTGCGTTCAAGTGCCATTTACTGAAAAGAACAGCAAAACCCTAGTGATTGGTTGCCTAAACTACAATTTTTAGAGCAATAAAGTCAAAGTAGTTCCGAGAGCAATACACTTCAAGTTATGACTGCTGTCATTTGCTAGTTTTTTTTTCAATAGCACTTATCATTAAGAAGCACTAATTACAGACATGAAGACTGTGCTTTTCAGCTTACTAATCCTTGAGGGTTTATGGTCACACTATATTCTTCTGCCAATTCTAGGAAGCAATCACAGCCTGCTCAGTTCCTGGATTTCGAAAGCTAATAGCTTACTATTACTTACAGAATTTCAGAAGTGAGGAATAAGAGATCTGTAATGAAATACCTCCATATGTAACAAGGGCAAGGCTCATAATATTAATAAAATACGAAAGAAAGCCTGCAGAATTTTCTTTTCCTTTAGATATGTTTTATATAATGGTATATATAAGATACGCTGTTCTAAAGTAGCTTTACTATTTTGTTATTCGTTGGTTCAATGAGCAGTATCTAAGAGCATCAGGACACAAACGCATAAATACTGCCAAACTCCTAGATCCAGAAGGGGAATTTCAAAAATAACACTCTCCCCATCTGCTGCCTGGAGGCTGCACAGCCTCTCCCCGTCACATCAGCGGGGACGCAGGCTGCAGCCGGCAGCAGTAACGGGGCGAGGGAAGGGGCGCCCGTCCCCTGAGCCCCACGTCCTCTGCCCCCACCCATGAACCTGCCCAGGCTGGAGTACCTGCCTCATTCCTCACTCGCACATGGGGGAATCCAGCAGCTCTGACCTCCCCACAGCTTCCTGCTCCATCAGGAGACCCTGCCCTCCTGACGATACGCTGGTGCCCGAGCGCACGTAATTTCCATCACAGATGTTCCACTTTCTACTGGGTATCAAAGACGCGTTGGGCAGAGGAACAGACTTGGGAAAACTAAACTCTATAGTCTAAAGTTTTGGACACTCATCTGGGAAAAGGGCAACTTCTATCTGCTTGCTCTTCCAGCTGTTAGGGTTTTTTTAAAATTTATTTCTGTTTATTTATTGGAACAAGGACAGGAAACGTATTTCTCCTCTCTCCTAGGCTCTTCCTCAGCTCAGAATAGTAATTTAGGGTGAGAACCGAAATGGCACTTACTTATCTAAAACATTTCACCAGTGTTTTGATATCTAGGTACAGAAAAGCAAGTAAAATACCACTACTTAATCAGGTCAAGAGTCCGAGATGCCACAGCTCTCTGCAAAGGTCTGTTTAGTTGTTTATGGGTGAGTTGCTATTTTTGATTCCAGTCATCACCAGTTTAGCCGATGCCTTTATAACACAGTGAAATCAAATAACTGAGATTTGCATAACTAAAATAAAGACATGCCCTTAACTTCCCATGTCTACATGTAAACATAGATAAAAAAACACAAAGAATTTATTGACATGTCCACTTACTACTGCTCTGTTAAAAGTAAGCACTCTGAAGGAAACAAATACTCTTAGGTAAATCATTTAGTCATTAAAAACAAACAAACAAACAAACAGTTTGCTGAGCACTGAAACTGTTTAGGAATTGAAGCCAAACTTGGCCAGAAAATGGAAAAACAGAATTTTCAACTTTTTGTTTGAAATGATGCTTTCATTTTGAAAACTGCCAAGTTTTTCTTTCTCTTTTTAAAAGGGTGCTAAAACATTAAAAAATCTCCCAAGCATAAATTCTAATTCTAGTTTGAATATTGTCTTTGTTCAGTCTGAAACAAAGGCTTTCCTTACTGTTTTGATTTGGCAACAAATCCCCAAATCAGTTATTTGCATAGCTCCACTTTGAACATAATAAGATGTCAGACAAAAAAGAAATAGTGGATGTAAAGGAAAGTAAAAAAAAGAAATTATCTATCAACTCTTGAGTAAACATTGCTCAGAAAACAGTTTAACTCCCAGGATTCTCATTAAAAAGGCATTAATAACCTGGAAGAAATCCAAAAAAGGTCAACAATAATGATAATGGGATTACAGGGCAATATTTAGGAAGGGAGATTAAGGCAATGCAATTTTTGTATTCTAAGATAAAAAGAAATGCTGGCAACACTGTGTTTATCACGGGGAGGAGGAATACAGCTGGAAAATTGTGTAGCAAACAATGCAACATGAACAGAGGAGTCTTGCTGTGATGCATATTATTTCATGAATAATGACTTGAATAAAAACTGAAGGTTGGTGGGAGCTGGGCAAAGTAAAATTTAGCAGGAGCATATTCAGAATACTTTTAATATAACTGGGGAATCAGAAAGCTATTTTAAACATTGACATAAATAATAGGTACTGCAATTTAAAAGCAGAGCACAAAAAAAAAAAATTCTCCTAAGGGAAGATTCCTAATGGCCTCTTATGTATGCACAGTATTTCTTTACGTGTAGGTGAAGCAGGCTGAAAACCACAGAAAACAGCCAGGAGGAACAGGAAAATTCACTGGAGTAAATACACAAATTGCATAGCATGTTCTGGCTCTTACATCTTTTAGAGCAAATACTGAGTTTGTGCAGTGTGTATGGCATCAATTTCTTTTTTTTTTCTTTTTTCTTTTTTTTTTGGCAGGGGACCTCATACTCCATTCTGGATTAACAGAGGGTAGAAAATCTGCTTGGATATATAAGATTTTTTTTTGACTAAGATTGACAGCTGTTGCCATCTTCCATACCTGCCTCAACGCTGAACCCTAAACCCCAGGGCCATTCTTATGCTGGGACTCAGCTGCCGCCTGTTCCTGATGCAGGACCATGTCCCAGACCTTCTTAGGAGACCTGCCCCAAAAGGCATTTGGAGCTGAAAGATGATGTGATGGCACATGTGTCTCATCCTATGCAGCAGCCTGGTGGCTGTGGCACTCCCTGTAAAAGTCCCATATCTGAAACCTGTGGAAGCTGGAGCCCAGCCCTCCCATGGTCAGAGAGCAACTTTAAGGACCAGTGTGCAGAGCACCCTAGAGTGAGAGTCTCCCATTAAAGATGGATGTCCCATTTTATGTAAATCTAGAGCAATATGGGGATAATTAATGGGCCAGAGAAAGGGGTTATGGTGTGCGTTTTGGGAACTCTGGCTCAAATCCCTGATAAAACAGTTACTTAATTACACAAAGTAGAACAGCTTCCATGGGAGACAGCTCCGTGAGTCCCCTCAGACTAGCAGCCTGGTGACTAGGGCACTCTTCTCACATGCGCTGAAGTCCATCGTCCAACAGAGGCAGAAACAGATTCTAAATATAAGCTTCTTTCCCCTCTCCCTTACTGAATTAGGCAACAGGGGTCTCTATTTTTTGTGAGAAAGGACATAGGTACCAAGTTCCAGAAGATGATTTGTGCCCATGACTCTTGATTGTGGGTGGTCTGTACCTCCAGCCCAGCATTCAGCAGTTACTTATCTTTGATAGGTGGGGTTTAGGCCTCTGCCCTTTACTTAATATCTCCTCCAGAAAAAAAAATAATAAAATAAAATAAAAAAATCTGTGTTTTCCTTTGCTGCTTGCTGGCTTCTTTATCAGATATGTGTTTGTCACTGTCATGTCTGGGCACTTGGTGTGCCCTGGGAATCTTCTGAGCAATAAGAGATGCATGTTTTGAGTCTACTTCCCAACCACTAACTGCTTTTGCGTCTACTAAGCAGCACCTGAAAGGGTTTTTAGAAGGTGATGAATCCTAAAATTTGTGATGCAGAATTAAAAAATTGTTTTTTTTTTTCAGGCCAATTTAATGTAATAGGAACTTGCATATACAGATTCAAAAATATGGAACACTTTGAAGTCAAAACACTCTATATAGCTGCTACTTCATCCGTTCATGTTTGAAAGAAGTACTTGGCTATTTGAACATGTTGTCCACAGCAATACAAGGAAATTTGTTTAAATTCAAAGTTTATATCTAATATATATAACCTCCCCCCCAAAACAGTGATATAGTAACATTGTTTTTAAAACTTTACAACAGTCTTTTGCTCAAAATATTTATCTATCAGAGTTACAAAGCACTTTTTTCACTTCAGTAGAATTTATTTGGGTTAGCTCCTAAAAATACTTCAACATTGCAATGTCGAACTCCTAGGTGTCCTGCTGACTAATGAAATTCTCAGTGCAAAATCAGACACAGAATTACCCTATGTAATATTGGCACCTGAGGCAGTGGTCCTCAGAAACAGGACAAACGGCAAATGTTTAAGCTTATCAGGGATGAACAGAAGAGGAAAAGGCACCTAATTAGACCTATTGACCTAAATACAGATAGGCATCAACTTCCAAGCATGTTCTTCAATCACAAGCCTCATTCTGCAACTAAATACCTAAGACTGACCTTCCTTTCTGTTAAAAAAACAGGCATAAAAAAAAAAGTCTGAGCTTGACTCCAATAAGGACTAACAGCACAGCTGTCGGAGACCTCTTGTAGGATACAGGAGACATAGGTGGGAATTGTCTCACTAACTGGAGATGTCTCTAATGTAGGCACCTATATCTGGGCCAACGTTTAGGCAATGGAATTTTAATCAGTATAATCAGAGAGTGCAGTTCATTCATCTTCTCTTAAAGTAAATGTTTATAGTTGGTCAGAAAAATTGCACACTAGCTTCACTGATTTTATTACTTTTATCTCCTTTGAACCAAAACAGGACCTTAGTCAAATTGCTCAAGCAGAGACAACTACAACTACATTACAGATGTGAAGGTCAGGCCAGACAAATTACAGCCCATCGCAGCTCTGCCTGGTTTGGCTCAGGACCACAAGCTCCCATCTTCCTCACCTCCGAAACAGCCCCCATAATCACCAGAAGAGAAAATGACAGATTCACCTGTAAAGCTGTCCCACTTTCGGTAAGCAGTTCAAGTCACTGGACCAGAGAAAGCCAGTCAGGCCCCATCTGTAGTCCGGACCAAAAAATAATCTAAGGAGAGCTGTAGATTCAAACCTCACCTCTTCCTGAATCACTCATGTTCAGTGAGTTACGCGAGACAGGCGATCCCCACCAGGATCTCCTGGCTCTGCTGCACCTGTTGACCCAACTGAGCAGGACTCATTCCAGAACTGCCGTAGTGACGACAGTTGTTTCGGAACGTGCAGGAGGACGAGGAGCAAACGGCAAAGACGAGACACACAGTTGGCCTCCACGGCACTGCATGGTGATCTACTGAGGTTTAAAGCAGCAACTGCTACAACACGTAAAGCCCTCACAGGGTGATACTATCCATGCTCAGTCCTAAGATGTAAGATCTGAGAATAGCACAGACTTGTACCAGAACACTGCATCTTTCCTTCTGAAGGGAGATATGTGTATTTTAATCTCCCTGTGAAGTATACGCTCGTACTGTTGTAGCCATGGAGACAGAGTCTTTAATAACTCCCTGCGCTAGCAGGTCAAGTAAGCAAATCTACACAGCTCCATAGCAACTGACGGGAAATTAAAACGGATCCTGTCAGTAAAATATGCAGGAGGGCTCAGTGCATACAGATATATTATCTGGAAACACTTTTATTAAAAAAAAAAAATCAGCAGCAGCTATTTTGAGTAGGCCCAAAACGAAGAGCCAGGAAAAGGGAGAAAAGTAAACAAGAGAAAGGTCAAAAACTGCCACAGCTGTATTTATTTGATTCTGTGTCAGAAAAGATCTCAAACATTATTGTCCCCCCAAAAATTATGAAGGCCACATATAAAAAAGGGAAAATAGTGACATAAAATTCTACAGGAAATAAATTTTGCATACCATTAGATTTGAATGTTAGGATGGGTATGATGTCTGCCGTTGGTCTGCTATCAGATATGGTACAGAAGCAAAACAAGGCATGTACTTATATCCAAGGCAGATGACATATATACTCAAGCACCCCCTCCCTTCTTATTGCCAAGATGATGTTCTAAAAAGCAGATGGAAAGCCTTCTAGAAGCACAAGTAGTTGACCGTTGCATATCTGTTCTTTTCCAAATATTGAGTTGCTTAAAAAAATCTAGTGCTCAAGTTAAAGCCATCCTTATCAAGTTTAAGTTACCTGGTGAACCTGGGCTTTGCTCTTCCTGTTTTCACTTGCAAACTCTTCTGTACTATTCAGAGAACTTATGCTTTACACTTATAAATAAACACAGCCACATCAAAATATTATTTATTATTAAATACTTTAAGAAGAGACAAAAGAAGAGTCTTACTTATGGTCACAGGCAAAATATTCCATCATTTGTTATCAATTTACTTCACTCGAGCTATCTTCAGAACTTTTTTTTTTGTAAGATTAAGTATTTAAGTTACACTGAATCAGATCTAGCTCATCTCCTAATTTCAGTATTCATATACATTTGATACCAGCCACGTATTTAATTATTTGAATACTCCCAGGAATGAAGGCACCCATCTTCTCATCTTCACTGCACATGTAAAGTGACTGATTGCAGGATGGGAGCATAGTGTACTCTGATTAAACCCTGCATTTACAACTGGATTAATTGTTCTTTGACGTACTCTTGCTCTTAATTATCCCTCCTTCAACAAAAGCGCAGTCTTGGAATGAGGGTTATAAAGTACTGCTAAATAAGTGACAGCAGAAAGAGAGATACATTATACTGAGTTTTTGTCATCAGCCTCACTTTTGTACGAAGCTGCTTTTAAAATGAAGCATACCAATTTATTTTCGGGATCAGTCAACGCAAATTGTTTTCACCAAATACATACCTTTGTTGTTGTTTTATCTTTAAAACAAACAGGGTGACTTTGCCTTAGAATATAGCTACATATATATTACACCAGCAGCATTTTAAAAGGCATTTCAACCTAAGAGGTAAAAGTACAACTTATAGTTGTAAAGAACAATGAATCTTTTTGCATGACACTGGCTCTGTTCAAGTTAGCACATTCTGTACCTTTGTTCCTGTATTCTGCACCTTTGTTCCTGAACAACGGGAATAACAGTTCCCACAGTTTGCAGAAATTCAGTGCAGAGAACGAACAAAAGCTATGTGAATACAAGATACAATGTTGTTGTACAAATGAGTCAATAAAACATCTGTCTAATATTTTATCAGTCTTTCCCAAGATAAAACAAAGAAAATCCTGTCACTGCATGCATCTGCAATCAGAAAGGTAAAGTTCTTCAGAGCAAACTGTATTTCCAAAACTACCTCTAAGACAATCCTCTCCCAGATCTTATACATGAACTGATCTGTTTTTAAGTGAAGCATACAGATAAATGTTTGAGTCAGATATTATTATTCCCACAATATCTTACTGAACTGAGGTACTGGGATGATAAAGGACCCGCAAAATTATAAAGCCAGGTCTCAGTAATATAAGCTAAATCAGCAAATTTATGTTTATGACAACCAAATAAGGTGACTTTGCCATTAGAATACAGATACGTCTAGATATATGCAAGCAATATGGATGATCTTATCTGTTAATTTTACATTAATGGATTAACTGGTCACTACTCTTGCCGTGCACAAGATGAGCCCAAGAACAAGTTCCTGGTCACTCAGTATCCTGGGAATCTAATGCCAGTAATCTGGGAATCTAATCTAATGCCCACGTGCCAGACCAAAAGAAAAAAAAAAATAACAGCAGGAAGAACAGTACGGTTTAACAGCTAGATTTGCATTTCTTGTCTAATCTGTCTGGCTTATCTACTTCTAACTACAATATTCCCAAATGCCCAGGGAAATCATCTTCCTTGTCTCCTTTTTGTTAACTTTGCTCAGCTCTAAAGCTAATTAAAAAGCATCCCTGCCTTTTCAGTGCTCACAATCAATTTAAGGCCAATACAGGTTGCTCTACCTGTCACTTCTAAAAACCCTAACAGTCCGAACACTTTCAAAGATTAATCTGTTCAGACTGGGACATCCTACCCCAAGATTTATTCACTTATGACTTGAGAAGTATACCAGGAAGAAGTGGAAAAGACCATAATGGCAGCATGTGCTGAGTACGACTTTACTTACTATGACTGAAAGTTAAATGACATTTTTAATCAGTGATTGTTAAGATGACTTTACTTATTCTTTCATTTCTACGAACTCAGATATGAAAGTACACAGATGTTAAATACAGAGAAGGAAGATCACAAAGCACGTACTGCAATGACTGAACAACAGATCTGGGCAATGCTCTACGTAAAGGAATAAAAGCCTAGGCAACAGAGGTAGGTGCTCTAAGTGGTTAAAGCCTCTGAGATTTTCCTATTAATTTGAAGAATGAAGCTTTAATGTCTGAATTCTAAATGACTACCATTCCTGAAATGTAATCCATTGCAGTTCAACTGCAGTATAATCCAACGTGTTACTATTTTAGCCAGATTCAGTAATAGATGGCCAAATGTTTTATCAGAGTGAAAGAGAACTTTTCTGTATAGTCTGCTGCTGCCTGGGGTGGTTATTACTTAACAGAGCTGTGAATGATGAACAGCCAGGCTTTAAAGAACTCTGGGGCTGACCTTAACTGCTGCTCATCTAGGATTCCTTTAATGCTGTGGTGTTTAATCTTTACTCTGCAAGCCCATAAAGGTCTGAAAGCAGTTATTTTAACAGGTCTGGGACAGTCTTAATGTCTCAAGTCTTAATGATTTCACATGAAACTTTAGCCATTCAATGGACTCAGAGATAGCTCCAACACAAACCTCACTCAGATCATTCAGTAAACTGGACTGAGGCTGCCCATGACACCAAAAGCAGGAAAGTGAAGACCAGAACTCCTGCCAGAAATGCTGAACACAGTCAGTTGATCAGGTGCCATTCTAGAATTACAGACATTTAAAACCACATAGAGCTTTGTGTTGCTTTAAGCTTACAAGCCTTTTAAAAGTTATTGACACAACTCACACCTGAGATTCCTTTCTTTATTCATGTTTCTCTGTAAGTTTATCATGAATTTCTAGCTTACTCCGAGCATTCTTATAGAAGTCAAAAAATAAGAGGAGAAAGACTGTCAGAGAAAGCAAAGTAGTTCCCACTATCTTTAATAAGATTTGGACATCAGCTGCGGGAATGAGAACCTATGGAATCCCATCCATAGAATTAGAACAAAATTGTGAATATGTAGAAGTGCTCATATTCCTATCTATACATTTACAGAAACTAAAGGTTTCAGTACAGCACCTCGAGACAAAAGTAGCACTACTGTTAATCAAATATTCTATATATCTTTCTGCTGGGGCCATTTTCTGCAACAAATTTTGTTGCTTTTAATACTGCAAAAATGAATCACATCCAAGAGAGGGATCCTTTCTGAAATCCTGAAATTAAAAGGCTCATAACTTTTTACTGGAGTGGATGTTATATTTATTCCATAATGTTCTTGTCCTCTCCATCCTTACTAGGGAAAGCAGGGACAGATTTTAAGCCAATGCTAAGTAATAAACAGCTAAACAGTAATAAAATAGTTTGGTCTTTTCAACTCATTTTAAAATTTATTTTGAAATTCATCTATAACATTGCTGTGATCCACATTTAATGCAGAATAAAAATATTACCAGCTATCACAAATAAATAACATTTCTGTGATTATAAAACTTTCAGAGGTTTAGCAAGATGCAGCAATAATGCATTCTAGGATTAAGTATGGTTCACTATGCAGACATCATAAATTATGAATGATACTCCAAATCTAGTGTGTTATTACTTTGAGAGCTGAATATGACTTAGATCCATTTAATGATGTCTTAGGCTGTTAGAGAAAAGAAAGCTATGCTGTAATTTATATTTTTAAGCATGGAAAAGAAAGATGAAGTGATATTGCTAGAGTAGCAAAAAACACTGGAGCTTGGGAACAGCTTAAAAGAGTCCCAAGGGTTCAATCTCAGTGCTATCCCACTCTGACATTTCCTGAATTATCTAAATATTTGTGTGAGTGTTACTTCTGAGATTCAGCATGTTCCAAGAAAACAACACTGGAAACAGATAAATTTTCAGTAAAATGGCAGGCAGTTTGAAGGTGCACACTGATTTAAGCACTCGCCTACAGAACTGTAGCACAGGTCAGACTCTGTAAAAGAGAGTGGTGTACTGAATGTTTGTCTTTTATATTTGGCTCCTGCTATGCAGTCATTATTACCAGACCTTTCTAGATAAATACTATGCCAAGATTATATTCATAAATCAGCAAAGATTTTTGGTAGAGAGAAAGGTTCTATGCACAGATATTTTGTGCACAATTCTTTGAGGTATCCAGAAGCAGTTATGTAATGGCATGGATGTATTTCTGCTTTCTCCTCCCACAGCCCACTTCCCTTCTATTGCTCCCCCGTTATTCCCTCCATGTTTTGCTAAATTTTAGTGACTTCTCTTTGTACAAGGACTATATCTTTCTGACTGGGTCACCTGTCAGGGCCACTTGTGCATTCATGCACAGAAAGGTCATAACGAATGGAATGGATCCACTTGAAACCAAGAGATAGGAAAGGGAGAGAATTACATTAATCCCTGTGGACCAAAACGAAGAAAACAAACCCCAGCTACCTCCTGGCTTCCTTTCCATTTCAGGAATGCCCTTCTCTTGTGTTAGCTCATATTGACTAGAATGTGATTTTTGACAACTTTACACTAGAAAAGGCATGAGATAATTGGTAGGAGAAACTTTGAAGTACGTTGAGGTGACTGTATATCAGACCTATTATAAATCAGCACTACTTCCTGCTCTGAGAGTTTTGATAGATCCCATGAATGATATGCTTGAACTCCAGAGATAATTTTTCAACCTTAGAGATTAATCAATAAAGAGGTACTAACAGCTACAGAATGGTCAACCTACAAGAACAGAGCAATATTAAAAGGAAGTGACACAGATGACAAATTAGAGCTTCAAAATGAATGGGTGAGAATGTCAGTATATCAAGCTGCCCAAAGAATTTCATAAAGCCAAGTTGCCTTTGACTTAGCCGGATTGATTGACTTTTTTTTTTTCCTCCATCTGAAGTATATTAAAATTCTACTCAAGATTGCCTTTGTTTCCCCCTTTCAGCATTTCAACTTTGATCTAGTGTAATAATTGAAAACAATGAAGTTACTTAATGAGAAAAGTGCATAGCTCTCTTCCATGAGTATAGCACCACTTAGCAGAATAAACTTTCAAAATCCTCTACTCACATTTTCTTAGGTTACAACTGTATTCACATACAAACTGGTTGTGAAAGTCATGCTTGCAGATTTGACTGCCGTATATTATGTCCACTTCATTCCACCTTCATTAGATTCCTTGATTTAAGTGGAACAGAAAACAAGACTTGCAAAAATATAATCAATAGTCCATTCTGCAGAGTAATGGGAGACTGGGAACACCTAGTTAGTATTGGTACTATGAAATAAACCGAAGAACTTTCCAGGGTTAGTGATAAGTTATATCCAGTTAGCCCTTTCAATGACAAAGATAGTGAAATATTTTTGTGACAGATTCTCCACTGTTCTTGATTCCAGAAACATGGTGATGGAAAATCTGAGCTGACTCCAAATGAAAATAGCAAAATTGTTTCCAGGGGTGAAATGGCCCTAGAAACAGTACAGTCATGAAGTACCTGAGCTAACAAACCATGTTGATTCCAGCTGGCTCTGCACAGGGTCAAAACACCCTCTCTGGAACCATGATTAATTAAATAACAGCCCAAATATCCTGCCCATTTGTAATCCAGAGCTGACTGTACATGAATCACAAAAATGTTTTATATCTGCTCATTAAAATTACACTGGTTTATGAAACCCCAGGATATTTAGTCTTGGATGTGTGACAAGCAGGTGCTGATATAACTGGTGGTCCAAGGTGGCTCATTAGCCTGAGGCAATATGACATGTTCTTGATTCAGACAAAGCACTATGGATCTACGTCTGCATAAGTCCCACATTTAGACTAGCCCTCATCTTGCCTTGGTTTGAAATATAGTATCCCCAGAACCATCACAGCTTGGTAACATAAACTTTAGGCAGGATCTAACCATAAATCTAACACCATATAACTGTAATTCTTTGATAGTAAGAGTCATCTGTCTTTGCCCAGTGAAATACACGTGAAATTATCATGGAACAGTGGAAAATCCAATTCAGTTGTTATTTGACATCACCATCTAGCCTCATAAAAGAAAGTGAAGATATCAATTAATTATATTTCCATGAAAAAAGTCATGCTTATACTGTTTTCAAACCTTGCAGGTGGTTCCACAGAAAGAACCCAACTATATACTATCAATATTAGTCGTATCACATGTAGCACAACACAATGTATCTAAACACCTGTAGCTACATTAGTCTGTTAAAGAGCGTAATTAAAGAAATGAAAGGAGCTATGATATACTTACCAGGCTTTACAAGGCTTGTCTTTGTCTCCTTCTTATATCGAGCCACCTGCAGGTTTCCTTCACTCATTGTCCCTGCATGAAATTTCTTTCTGGTGAAGTCTCCATCACTACCAGTGCAAAAACTGATTGGACTATTTCCAGCATCAGAAGGAGTCTTAACTGGAGATACTGACTGGCTACTAGGACAACCAGTGTCATCTGAAAAGAAAAGGGAAAACACCAGAATTTCTAACTAGTAAGTACATGAAGTTGGCAGAACAAAAAAAAAGTGTCTGTGTTACAGCACTGGACTACAGCCCTTCACAACCAGAAACAGTTATCTGATCTATGTAACCTTGACTCTGAAACTTGATGGGGCCCTCATTTACATTAGTTTCTCCCATTTTGTGAAAAAGTGCCGGATACCTTATGGCAGACTAAAATGGTAAATGCTTGTTTCAGTAAGTCTGACAAAATGCAAAATCAGAGGTTACATAATGAAAAATGAGATCCAAGATAAACTTTTGACTTAGCAAGGTAAGGGAATATTATGGCACGAATGTTAAGAAATACACATAAGAATGACCTGCATCACTGTGTGCATACTGGACAAAAAGCAAGCATGGGCCACACACTTCCCTTCAAGATATGTTCCTATCTGAACCACAACAGAGTAATCAACACTTTATATGCACAAAGTGAAGATTTTCATTTAACTGAAAATGATAAAGGTTTCTTAAAATTGTTTTTTTCTTTCAAAGAAACTGTGGTCACAGAGCTCTTTCATTCATAACAAGTGGATATGTGTATTTTAGTTCTAAAAAGGGTATACGAGGCACTGTTTTTGTTTAAAGCGGAATTATTTTGAGGAAATACCAGTGCTACATGATATCAGCATTCATCTCTTGGAATAAACCATAATTTTTAAGCTCCAGGAATACAAACTCTCAAACTCCTAGTAATAAATTACAAAGTAAAAAGTCAGAGTCAAGATAAAATCCGCGTACCAAAAAAGCCTTCATCTAAATCCCTCCAGAGTAATCATATCTTCTGTAATAGTCACAGTGGTTTTAAAGATACATAACAAAAACAAACAAGCTACACTTGGAAGCATTGAATATTTACTCTCCTGGAGAAAAGTAATTGTTTACTCTTTCCCAGGACTAAGCAGAAGCCGCAATCTTAACTGTGCAGTTGTACTCTGTTCCCAGTATCTTTACATAATATGAAGCTCCAGGTACCTGCAACCGAACCAAATAATTTGCATGACCATATTTCACTTACCACTTCCATCCTATTCATAATTCAGTTCAAGCCTGATGTTGCAACGAGCTTTGCGGACAGGCTGAAGTCAGTATATGACTGCAGCTTTATGAGGTAAAGGGACACTCCGTAACTCCATGCACCATCCCCTCCCTCCCAAAGAGAAGCTTTTGCTATTAACTGTTGCTCCCTCAATACAATTAAACAAACTCAACCTTTCCCGAGAAACAGGTTTTCCCTGGTTACCCTACCTTGCCAAATGCTCTCATGTCTCCACCTCTTTGTTCACATGACGACCTTCTGCATTCTGATACTCATTTCTCCATATTCTTCCTCTAATTCTCAGCAAATTATCTCAAAGTGCTGATTATCCAATGCAGGTTATACACGTAAATATATAATAGTAGCCAATAGTCTGGGATATTTCTACTGAGGCTTGCACAAATTTATAGAAATAATGTCAAGCCAAGAGGGCAGCCAAACCTACTCTAAGAATTATCTCCAGGGCACAAAGGCAAATAACGGTGCAAAGCACCTAATTCAACTTAATCATATTTGATTCCTTCAGCTCAATTAAGCCTACAAGGATCTCCTTTGGACATGTTGCTGCTATTCTGCAACTCAGAATTAGTTCCTTGAAAAATAACGGGGAAGGGAAGACTGCTACTAAGGTTTTCAGTCCATCCCCACATTCACCCTGACTAAAGCGGGATTGTTCCCCACATGATTTTAGTTTACTCTTCATCTTTCTCATTCATATCAACATCACAATATAATGCAACACAGAGAAGAGAAAAGAAGGCAGTTTCTTCCCAGATCAGTGCCCATTTCCCTTTGTTAAGGGTTCAGTATTCTCTTCTACAGGCTGAATGAATATTATCTACAGGACTCTGGATCTACAACACTGCTGAGCAAGGTTTTGAATTATGAACAACTTCTTTAGCTAAGTCCAAAGAGTCTTCTCTTCAGAAGTGCACAAACATTTATAATCAACTATATTTAGAAAAAAGTGCATGTTCATGGAGTTCATTGTTTCATACGACCTTTCAATTTAGACATTTCTCTATGTGATATTACTTTCAAAACTTTGTGTAAAAAAAAAAAAGCAAGAAACCATTTACTTCATCTCTCCACCAATAAAGTCACTCCAATAGCTGGACAGGTTCTCTTGACCTTACAGATGCATTTTATATGGTAGACTTTATGTACAAATAACTCCAAAGCTACAGGGATGCTACATGGAAGAACCTCGGGAGCTGATAAAATCTTGTTAAAACGGTTTAGATAGAAACAATGAAAATCTAAACTACAGCTTTAAGAATTAGGGCACTGAAAACAAATGTATAAAACTAATTGAGATAAAAAAATAGAGTAGCAAAATAAAGCATTCAAAAATAAATATTTTAATGACCAAACAGTTAACATTGCCTCTGATACTGCACCAATGACATTGTATAATCAGATTTTGACATATATACATATACACATACTATATATATGTATATAACCTCATTGTACGCTTAAGGACTGCAGCTTTCATTGCAACAGGGCATTTATTAAAGGAATAAAATGAACCTGGCATAAAGAACAACAGGTCTTCTCTGCTCATATAATGTGACCTTTAGACCTGCCAGCAACCAGCTAAGCATTTCCACTCCAGCTGAAGTAAATGAACGATATTATTGTACTCCTTTTTCCTCTGATCATTTGTTATTTTTAATATAATGGATAACTTCTTCTACCTGACATGAACCAGAAATACAAACAAAATTAGAATTTTTCTAAATCTAGGGTATGCTGCCAAAGAAACATTTTACCATGCATGTAAATACCAGCTTTTCATGGTGCCTTTTGAAGAATCAAAATGCTTACTACCACAGAAAGGAAGAGCTGCATATGAAAAACCACAGTTCATCACCAAGGGCAAGAAAGCCTCTGCTGTAAACTGGAGGGATACACCTCTCAATCAACTTGCAGCTGACCACTCTGTTACAAGAAAAAATAATGGTAAACACTGAGGTGCCACCCAACTGTTCAATGCAAGTCAAACTGCCAACACTTGTCTTCATTTTTTCCCTACTACTGAAGCCTTAAAGGGTTATTTATTTATCTAAAATGTTAATATTGTAGCTGAATTTCCTGCAGAACAGCAGCACATAAAACCTCCATGCAAAGTTTCTGCCTCTAGAAAGGGTGAGCCTCACTGCACATCAAACTGATAGAGCCAGCTTCCATCCCACACATGGGCTTAGATAACCAGGCTTAAAAAGGGTTTGATCTAAAACTGCTCACTGCCAAAGCATACAACACTTCTTTCATAAGAGAAGGAATGCAACTGAGATAGTCTGAGTTTAATATTTGCCACATATATACGTACATACATGTATATACACATATATATAGGTCTCTCCAAAACCCTAACAATTCTGAGGGAAAGAGGTGAAAGCCTCAAACTGCCTAGATAAGGAAAAGATATTCAAGATAAGGAATCTATTTCCAAAGTGGGTAATGGGGAACAGAAGCAGATGAGCCCAAAATTCCCCAAAGGAATCTACCTTCTGCTGAACACATGACGTGAATGCAGTCAGATAAGGATTCAGTCTTGTAATTCAGCCCCAGTAAGGATGTCAGGCCAAGACTTCTCAGGAATTCTATACATATACCTGACTTACTTCCACAGGCATATGGGTATTAGGAAGATAGAGAGAAAGCTGGCAAAATCTGCTATGAAAGTCACTACTTCTGATTGTCCTGTATGATTTACTTGACAGAGAAAAATACAAAAATAACATGCAACTTCCATTGCTTTCTTAGCTATATCCATGGTGCTTTCTTTCACACTGGCCTTCTAAGAAGGCTCTGGAACTGAAATTTCACTTTGAACATCAGCTGGATTTCATCACTGAAACTCTATGTCTAACTCCTCTCCCAGATCAGATACACTTGCCAAATTTCAAAGCCAAGAATGGGAGAGTGTCTTGTCAAACAAACAGGATCAGATAGGAAAGTCGCTCAGAGTACTGAGACATTTGTATTCACAGACTAACTTTCAAATATTAAAGTCAAAGAATAAACAGTTTCAAAGGTAGTAACACTCTAACCATATAATTCATAGACCTAAAGGCCATAAGTGGTGACATGATAATCTCTGATTTTCCCTGCACAGAGGCTTTAGAATTTTCACTAGCATAGGCTCAGAGCCTTCTTCAGGAAAACACTGCCTTTTTCTCCTGAAGACTTCAAGTAATACTGAATATAAACCCTTCTTCCTTAATCCATCCAAATAATTAATTATGCTATCTCTGTGGAATCACCATCTTATTTCTACTTTCACTCCTAGCTTTCAGATTTAGTTATGCACTTTTATGAGTCTGAACTGTCTGTCCCCTAAATGATCTCTTTTCTTTTGTCACATTTTTGTTTTCCCTTGATCAATGTTCAAACTGTGTGTAATTTGTACTTCCTCTGTGAAATGTGGATTCCAGAATTAAACACAGAATTCTAGTAGAGGTATCAATTCAGTGTACTAAGGCATAAATAATTTCTGTAATTTTACCTGATATTCCGCTTTGTCTACATCCTAGGATCTATTAGTCTTTGTAGTCATGGCTCTGCCACGCTGTCGTTATTTACAGTGAACTATCAAGTGTATTTCAGAACTTCCCAGGAAAATCTCCCATTCCACTGGTCTACCCAGCATTTTTTGAGCTCATAAATGTTGCTTTGGTCTTCTTTTCATCAATGTTCTTGTAAGAGAGGAGTGTGTTATGTGTTAATGAAAGTTGATGACAGACACCAAAGGGTATGCACCACCTAAATTCTGTATGAAATTGAGAGAGAAAGACTCCTCAAGAGGATGAGTCAGAAGCAAAGACTATTCTAGGCTTCTCCAGGGAAGCCAAGTCATCCCACTATTCTGAATCACTGTCTGGAGGATCTTGCCTCTCTCCATTGACTGTGTAAGGAGCCTAGGCAGTTATATCAATAAGGTGGAAGGGTTCACCCCTAAGCTGAAAAACGTCATTAACTAGAGAATTGCAATGTCATTCTGGAACAACTGGATAATCCTGAGGACCAGAGTAAGAGAGACAGGACGAAGTATAAAGTGAAAGGCCGAACATAAAAAGGCAGAGTTGGAGTATATTCACATTCACAACATTAAGTGCTAAATAGGTAGGAATCCAACGCCTGTCTAATTAAGGCATCCTGAATCACCTTCTGGAGGTACCCACATCTGCCCACTGACTATTTAGGGAGCATAGATTAAGGTAAGAAGTATGATTATTCTCCTCAGTTTTTATTTGTACTAAAATACCTCATTTTTTTTGCAGCCATTCCAATAGCTGATTTTAGCTACTCCATAAGATTAGTCATTTGCTACTAGCCATTTCTTTTGTCATCTGCAAAACAGCAAAGATTTTATAGTATCACTTAGACTGTTCACAAATAATTTCACTAAAAGTGGAACCCTAAAAATGCCACTAGTTTTCGGTCCTTCTCATCAATCCTAACTTCATTTTAAAGTTATATTTTAAGATCTAGGGGTTGGTATTTAATAAAATTAATCAGGATATCACGTGGTTCTAAGGCCAAGATATTGCGGGAAATTGAGCATACTAAATCAGAGTAGAAGAGCAACCAAAGCTGTAGTCTTGTCAAAAAAAGAAAAGATGTTTATTTGACAAGCCCTACTTTTATGAAATCCTGCTGCACAAATTAATTCCACATTTAATCTCTATGTCTCTGCAGACAGAACTTGAATTAACTATGCTCCATTTTGTCCAAGGCAGGCTAGCAGCTGTACAAATCCTTTTGGTAACCCAGAGAGGTTGTGCAGTCTCTGTCCTTGGAGGTTTTCAAGTTTTGGATATACAAAGCCATGGCTGACGTGACACAGTGCTGACAACAATTCTGCCCCCAAAAAGAGATTGGACTAAGTTATCTCCAAAGGTCCCTTACAACCAACAGTCCTACGATTCTACTTTTCTTCTACATTTTGTATATACACAAAGTTCTACAGTTCTACAGTTGCGAACCATTTTGTTTCTCCTTGGTCCATCTTTCAAGATGGAACTACTGATTTGAACGTTCCAGCCACAAAAACTAAGCCACTAAAGGTCAGTAAAATCAAGCCTAAACATCTTCAACTCCTTTTGATTGTTACTTGGATTCCTATCACTAGTACATACGCAATTTTTAAAAGCTATTCTTTACCAGCCCCTTTGTGCTTGCAGTCATCACATCCAGGAGCTGATCAGTCACCGCTTAAAATTCAGTGAGAGATCCTCTCCACTCACTCACAGCGCGGCACAAGCAGTAACAGGCTCGGACTTCGTAGAAGGGAGAGGAAGGTGAAAGAATTTACTCACTTCTAAATCTTGGGCATCTTTTACCAAGCAGTATTTCCCACAAATAAAGGCATCAGCTCTTGACATCTGACTGTACAATAGCTAAGTTACACTGAAACAGCGAGTTTTAATAGACTTTGGCAGCAAATGCTGCCTTTGCTAATCTTCCATCATTCTAGCTGACCATTTCACTAATAAGCAGGACTGACGTGAGTTCTGGGAAACCATCTGAAAAAAGCCTACATAATTGTGGTTACTGGCTCTGCCATTACATTTACAGCACAACTAATGGTATTAGTATAACAGAACAAAAGCAGCAAAGCTTACTAATAAAAATACCAATGAAAAATACTACTGTTGCTAGGAGCACACCATGATCAGGAATAGCATAGCTCCTAGAGGTTTTCATATCACATCATAGAAAACATTTGGATTTGTTTCAGATGATAAAGGACTGAAAAACCATTTGAAATTTTTAAGAAAAGTGCTAACTAAAGGGAGAGAGTTTTCAGCCTTGGGAGGAAAAAGTCTGAAAAAGAGACAAAGAAAGATCCTGGCTGTTTGGTGTTTTTTTTAAGCACATCTTTGAATATATCAAGTATAAGTAATACTACCCATTTCATATCAACATTATGTGAAATATATATACATACAGATGTATTTGTGTGTTTTAATTCCATTATGCAGCAAAGGAGGAAACCATAAGTTTCTTTGAATTTACCATTTTTGGAAATAAAAACCTTAAATAGACCACACAGAAATTTGTATCTGTTTCTCAAATAATATAAAATGTTACACTCCTTTTTTTTCCTCATACAGCTCTGGTATAATTCTGCCTCAGTGGCTGACAGCATATGACTGTGACCCTCACAGCTTCAACATCATCTCATAAGTTTGACCTGTTTGCTTCCTAATGTTGCTTGGAAACCATATATATTCAATCCACTGTTGTTTTATCCATATTTTGTGTACCTTTTTTTTCTTTCAACTGTCCCAAACCCCTGACTGGCACTAAGAGTCACTATAGGACCCACTTGTTGTATATGGTGAAGTATATAAAGTCAAAACACTGTTTCAAAATTTCAAGGACATATATTAACCCTACAAATGTAGGGTTAAAACAGGTCAAGCGTCTTTTAAAATATCAAGATTCTCTTTTAATACAACAAAATCAAAGACTTCTGATTAGATGAAGGCTTCATTTCCAGTACAAGTTGCAAGCTTTTTTTCAATAGGCATGACAATATTCCACTCAATAAAAATTTGCATTAAAACTACTTTAAAACAAAAGTATTTGGATTACACATTGGTGGCAAAGAAAATACAGCCCATAGCTTAGACTTAAGTCATCACTGTCATCATCATACATAGCCAGATGTGACAAACAGGGCACTAGAAAGGGTGAGGTACTAACTGCTCTCAGGACACAAGCCAACATTTGCCAGAGTCAACGGAAACTCTTCTGCTGACTTCAGGAGGCTCTGGACGAGGCTTTAAAGATTCACAGTGCTGACAGATGCACAAAAAGGTGACAACAAACATTCAAAAGGTCAAATGTTTTGGCTTCCAGATGCTGTTGTGTGGGGTAGGAACAAAAGGGTAGTTACTTAGTACGAAGGAATAAATAGCGCGGTTGAAAGGGAAGTAGGAAAAGGCCAAAAGTTGAGGAACAGGAAGGCTTTGCTTTTTAGTACCAAGACACTTTTCTAATTTCCATGTTTAAAATATATCTCTGCTATACAGAAAAAGAACTGGTGGTTAACAATATGAAAAATTATTGCCTATAAGTAGGTCCAACAGGAAATTCTCCAGGGAAACAGCAGTGAGAAAAGGAAGCATGTCACCAGAGTGTTGCCCTTACGCAAAAGCCGTATGTGAGTTTTTAAAAGTGGATTTTGTTTCAGTGTATTTTGGAAAGTATCACAGTGTTTGCTAACCTGCCTTGCAGAGTGCTATACTTGGATCCTGAGAACAAATTCAGAGTCGGAGAAGAGCTCTGCTTCAGAAGTTATTGTTTGAAACAATGGCATAAAGAACCATGGAAAAATGTAGCAGAAAAGACTGCAGAAAAGAGAAGCTAATGTATCAGATATTTCTTTGATTCAGTAACACAGAAAAAAATAACAAATCACTAAGGAAGTATTTAAACAAAGTACTTCTTCTTATGAAAAGAAACAATAAGAATGGGAGAGCTCACCATACATATATACGTATAAATATATATGTATATATTTACAAATACAAATAATCAGGGTAATTATTTTTAGCAATTTATATTAATTCTCTGGATTCAATCTTCTGAATTGTTAAAATACAGCAACTTCCTTTTCCTCTGTCTTTTTCTATGCAGAAACATATAGTTAAGTACACATGCTTTAACAGCGTCACCTCGAAGGCTAGCTGGTTTAAGATACCACCTGTTTCAGCGTTCTAGCCAGAAATTATTTACCAGAGTGACAGAAGGTACAGCATTTTGTCCAATAACATAGAGCTTCACTGCACCTGTACAGATTCCCCTCTCCTTTGATCTGTGCCTAGCAAGACAGGTAGTGCATTCACATTGATTTTAATAGGCCTGCGTAAAGCCTGCCTGCCTTTTTTGACAGATGCACTCTGAACTCAGCCTCAGCACCCATCACCAGCTGAGCCAATTGGAAAATAATCTCCAAGTGCAAGTGGACTATGTGGATGAATAACTGAGCAGGATACAGCAATAGAGAACTTCCTGCTGCAGTGTTTACACGGCAGAATTTACAATGTGGGCACATTATCAGAACGTATTTATTGTGCTATCCAAGCAAAGAATGAGGGAGGAAGATATTCAAATCTTCATACCAGAAAAAAAAAGGAGGTTATGAAATAAACACTGAACCCAGATCTTGAAATCTGAAAGCAAAGGTAACAACAACAATGACAACAAAAAGCTCAATTTTAAACTCGAAATCTATTTTTGAAAACTCTGCCAGAGTGAGTCATAATCATTCATATACAGAGATACTACTACTGTAGTACTGTGTAGTCTAGTTAAAAAAAAGAGATTTGCAGCTAAGCCTGAGAAAAGAGGAACATTTTGCTATTGGAATGAAACAGCTCCTCTAGCTCATGAACTTTTTTGCTGAACTGATTATGAAGTGCACAAGTGCTTCTTTTGAAGCTGCAGTCTCAGTTAACAAACCACTTCTGCACTGTCTCCAGAAATTCGGTAGGCTGGCTTCTGTAGAAAGGCTGAAGAAGAGGTTGAGCATTGTTAAAAAGGTAACGTCTAAGAACTCTTCTTCACCCCAAAGCCCAAACTGACTACCTCTTAATATTAAAAACTAAAAGGACTATTGAATACAGTGCCTCTAGACCAAACACTGTTTTCAATCCAACACGGCAATTTGCTTGATTTCAAAAGGATGTGTACACAAAAAATCAAGGATAACACCCCCCCCTAAGTATCGTATCCCTCACAAGGCAAATACTGTAGCTGAAATTACCAAAGGGAGCCTCATTCTTTCTCAGAGCAGCTGCTCAGACATGGATCTGTGACTGAATTATTTGTTTGTGATGTTTAAAAATGCACTTCCCTCCTGATTGACAAGGTAAGTGTGTCAAGCTGCTTCAAAGCCAAATGTAACCTATGACGAAAACATGCATGACATGGGGAAATACTCAGTAGCAGTCAAGCCAGATGAAGTTGCTGGAAGAATGTTTTCTCATAATTTGACATACGAGTTCTATGGCTGACGTCCAAACCAAAAGAGGGCAGAGGCTGAAGAAAGAGAAATGCTCCAGTATCAAATGACAAACAGCACCCCAGATGTGCTAAGATTTTAAAGGAGGATTATGCACAGTAAATACTGATGAAAAAATTCAACTTGCCTACTTAATATTCAGAAAGCACCCATGTCCGTTTGGCATAAACAAAGTATACTAAAAATATATTTTATCAAGAATATCACAAATAAAATAGATTAACAGACTCACCATGTTTCATATGGGCTTACAAAGCAAAACTGACACAAAGTCAGTTGTAAAAAAATTGACTAACACTATCACCCGAGTCTGACAGAGTGTCATACAAGACAACGGAGGAGCTGCTCATTGTAGAACTTCTCTTCAGTGAGAAACTAGGAAGAAAAACTAAGCACCTTTCTCCTGCTGCTGAGTGGTATTTTTTTGCTGTTGTCACCATATTTACAGAATCATTACCGTTCCTGAAAGTTCTCAATCCATTTATTTTCCTGTCTTTTGCCTACCTAAACCAACATTAACATTACCTAGAAGACATTGGTGCTGTCATTTAAGAAGAGAAGAACTCAAAGCCTTCTGGTATGCATTGGGACCAATGTAAGTACACCAGGAAAAGGAGCCAGCTCAAAAGCTCTAGGGAATCAAACAGGAGATATATATTTAGAAAAGGCTGAGGAAGAAAAATCAATTCTATTTCGGGGAAAAAGGAATCTAACTATCATAACTGCTTGGTGTCAATACTAAAGGTAGATAGCAACTTTTCGAGAGAAGGACCAAGAAGAAAGGAATTATTCCAGGTGCCGATTCACACTATCTGCTGGTTATCAAGAACCTTTTGGAGTCTGAGGCTCACTACGGAGGTTACAGCAAAGGCATTTATCCACATGCTCATGAGCTCTTCACACTGCCACCACACTATCATCCATCATAGTATTCATTTGTTCACCTCTTCCAAATTTATTACTTGCTAACTTTAAACACACTTGCTGCACATGTCGCTTTTCAATTAAGATGTAAGTGCCTACCCAGGCACATATAGCTCATAAGGGAGAGAAAGGTTAGAGGGCTGCAGCCCCTCCATTCACCTTTCCACTCAGCTCCTCCCCATCCTCTTCCCAGAAAAAGGCATCAGCAGCCATCTGCTGCTGCTGGGATATTTCAGCCTAAATTAGACATAGAAACATAAAGAATGGTCATAAACGAAAGACAGAAAAGAGACATCAGAGAATGAGAAAATCAAGTAAGTGACTGTTATTATACCTGCATCACAGCAAAAAAGCAAAACTTAGCAACAACAAAAATATCAAGACACATAGGTGAGGCTTGGCTGATCCTTGGCTCAGTAAGTTTTGAAGACTATGGAAGTCAAACTGGGTATTGCACAACTGTATGAGTGCTTCACGTAGCAAAAGAATAGGCACAAAGCTGTTAGCATGGAAAAAATAGCAAAAGAACAGACTAAACCACAGCAGGTTTAGGATGATTTTTTTTCAGAGTAAAAGATGAATAAAAGGAAGTAAAAATATGAGCAGTTGTGCTTAGCAGAAAGGTTACGAGAATTGCATCATACTCATGAACACCTCTGTGCATGGTGCTTTAGAACTGCCAAACCAGGAGATCGGCTGCACCCAGAGTCAACACAGAGCTGCTGCTAGCCCTCGAGAAGTAGCTCATATAGTGTAGTGGAGCAGCAAGGAGCACTGTGGTAGACTATGCTGAATAGGTCTGAAGAGCACAATGCAAAACTGAAAAATATCATGAAAAAGAAACTTCAGTAACCAGGATAAAAGACTTGTCAACACAGAGAAAAAAAAAAAAGATTCTGGAGAAAAAAAAAGGAGCCATTTTGGAGAGATCATAATAAAGAATGTATTTCTAGAAAGCATCAAAAGATTTTAATTATTTGTTTCTTTTGAGGGAACAGGCAAACTCAGATAAAAAAGGTTAGATGGAGGGATTCAAAAGGCATGGGAAAGAGACTTCAGCGTTCTTCCAACCTAAGTTGTTTGTTTAATGATAGCCATTGTTCATTAAGCAATAAATAACCTAACCGATCATTCCACTGAGTCTGTAAAATCTACCCAAGCTAAGAAAGAAATACTAGAATCAGGGAGGGATATTGTGTTTCTTATCTAGAAAAATTCACCGTTCTTGTACATAGTGTTAAATATATTGCTACTGATTAAAAGAAAAACAAAAAACAAAAAACAAAACTGATCCACTATAGCAAAGAAAAAAAAAGAGTATTTCTGGCTATATTCAGGAAAAGCTTTGGTAATTTAAAAACTTAATGAACAAACAGAAAGGAAGTCCAGGAACTTACTCTGCCATTTTAACTATTACAAAAATATTTGTTATAATTGAGATTTTTAATTAGATGAAGAACGTTATGTTCTCTACAATACCAACTATTACAACCAAATTTTTAATCACCAAAATATCTTTAAAATTGCCACATATATGCAGTGCCCAAGGAGTACATGACCTGACCCTCAAAGTACTTATCCAGCTGTGTAACATCATACATGAAGAAGAGTCCTATTGAACTGAAAGACTACTCACGGTTAGTAAGTAACTGAGTGGGTCACAGCTAGATGAGGGACCTAAACTATGTTAAACCCTACAGAGGGCAAATGTCTATCATCAAACATTTGGTTTTCTCCCTGACATGAAGGGATATACTCTTTTTAAAGAGCAAATAACACTTCTGTGTTCTACAGTTGTAAATTGCAAGTTTATTTCTAAAACATCACCTTTCCCTTGCACTCTCTGTAGAGGAAACATCAGGCTCAGTTCACGTCTAGATAAATACTTTCCGGTAGCGGACTGAATTCTCAAACAACCAAAATTAACTTCAGTATAACAGTGGTGAAAACTTCACCTACAGATTTTGCTCCAATTCATGCATGGGAATCAACGTGAAATTCTAAAAACCAGAATGAGTCACAATATTTGACCCACATCTTAATGACAACCACCCTGTTTTACACAAATAGAGAGATTCTTTGGCTTAGGGGCTTTTCGAGCTTCCTCAAACAGGCGCTACAGCGTTCGAGGCAAACCCCTCTCTTTAAGCAGCTAGGCGGCCGCAGTAAAACCGCCAGCTTTCTAAGCAGCGGCTAGCAGCGCCTTCAGGCCTGAAACATCTGCCGTCGCTTACTGACATGTATCGAAACAGCAGACACGGGACCCCAGCGAGGAGCCGGTCGCTGCGCTCCTGCAGGCGCCCGGGCCGCGCAGCGCAGCGAGGCGGCGGCGCCCGGCGCGGGGCCCCGACGGCGGCGAGCGGCGGCGGCCGGCGGGCGCGGCCCCGCGTACCTGAGCAGAAGCTGTTGCTGCTGACGGTCCTGACGGAGCCCCCCGAGGAGCTGGGCGGGTTGGACTCCCGGCTCTCCTCCTCCGAGAAGGGCGACTCGGAGGCGGGCGACACCTTCTGCTGCTGCTGCGGCGGCGGCTGCGGCCGCAGGACGAGGCGCGGGATGCGGCTGCGGGACACCTCCTTCTCCGGCTGCGCTTTCTGCTCCTTCTCCAAAAGCGAGCGCACCCCGGCGCCGTCAGGGCCGGCTGCCGGCGCGGCCCCGCCGCGGGAACACCCGCCGCCGCCGCGGGGGCGGGGAGGAGGCGGCGGCCGCCGGCCCCCGGGAGATGGCGGCTCGGCCCCGCCGGCGGCTGCGGCGGGCGCTGCGCCCTCCTCCTGCCCCCCTGCGCGGCGGCGGGCGTGCAGGAAGGTGGACCCAAACGTGACGGCCCCCCGCCTGCAGCCAGGCCGGGGCCCCGCCGCCCTCCGGCCGGGCCAGGCTTCCCCCCCCGGCGCGGCCCGGCCCCGCTCTGCCGCACCTCGGGCCGCGCAGCCCTGCGCCAAACCGCTGCGCCGTTCCGCACCCCGCGCCCGCAGCTCCGCAGCCCGCCCCGCCACGGCCCCTCAGCCCCGCTCCCCTCCGAGCCCGCTGCTGCGCTGCCCCCCGGCCCCTCGGCCCGGATCCCCCCGGCCCCGCTGCCCCCCGGCCCCTCCGCCCGGATCCCCCCGGCCCCGCTGCCCTCCAGCCTCCCAGCCCCGCTGCCCCCCGGCCCCTCACGCAGCCCCGTGCCCCACTGCCCCCCCCGCCGCGCTGCGCAGGGCCCCGCCGCCCGCCCCCCCGTGCCGCCGCCGCCCCGCCGCCCCGCCGCCTCACCTTGCCGCTCTCCCGCAGGGGCCCCATGCCGCCTCAGTCGCCGCCCGGCCGCGGGCCGGCACCTGGCATGGGAGAGAGGCAGGCGCTGAGCCGGGGCCGCGGCTGCTGCTGCTGCTGCTGCGGCGGCCGCTGCGCTGCGGGTGTCGGCGCGGCCCGGCCCCGCTCGCCGCTCGCCGCTCCCCGCCCCGGCACGTGGTGCCGCCGCCGCCGCCCGCCGCGCCCGGGGCCGCCCGGGCCCTGCCCGCCCGCCCGGGTCCTGCCCGCCCGTCCGGGTCCTGCCCGCCCGCCCGGGCCCTGCCCGCCCGCCCGGGTCCTGCCCGCGCTCGGCGCGGCCGCGGCCGGCAGGAGCGAGGGCGAGGCAGCCGCGGGGCCGGTGCGCAGCCGGGGCCGGCGGTGCTGCCCGGGGAGCCCGGCGCCGCCCGCCCCGGATGCAAGGGCAGGTCGTGCAGGTGATGCTCACGGCTGGACGGCCCCGGCCCCGGCCCCGGCCGTGTTTGCAGCGGTGCGGCTTTCGTGCTGAGACACCAAACCGGCTGCGTACCAGAGGACGAGTGCTATAAGCACAAATATAATGACTTCTATCACTTCATAAATCGTGAGGGGTGTCAGCTCTCTTCTGCCCCTCCTTACTCAATCACAGCTTTTTTAAAGTGCATGTGGAGATACAAAAACTTATTCTCAGACAATACAAGGCACAGTATATTTAATTATTGCACTGTCTCCCTTACCCTTCCTCATGCTAATTGTTGTTGACCCTACTATTGATTAACATACTTGTGTTAACATCACTCATCTGTTCCTCTGAAACTGGTTGGACTAGTTAAAACACACGTACACATTAGTAGGACTGCATCTGGACTGCATGCATAGCTATGTGGTGGGTGAAAAGGACTTCTTTTCCTCAAAAAATTGGAGAAATTCTGTGTATGGAGTTCATATGAGGTTCCACAGAAGTGTCTCCTTAGGGGACTTAATGAACTTGCAGAAATTGTACTTTCAGCAGTAGTATTTTAGGGCAAAGGTTTCCCTTTGCTTGGTACAAAAGGCCCCATTTCTGGCTGGGAACTTCTGGTTGCTATTAGAGCATAAATATTAAATATTGTCTTAAAAATAATTAAGGGCAAATGAATCTTTTTTTTGTGCAGTGCAGAAAATATGTCATCATTAACAGGAAAGGTGATGCATGCATCTAGTCCTCTAACAGGAAAGAGGACACTGGTGAGTATTGTCACACTGATTGTTACATATAAAAAAGTTATAATGACTAATTTATTTTCCTAGTGTTAGTATTAGATCCATTTCTTATGTACAGCTACAGGCTAAGTTCTGCCAAAAAATAGATGCCATCTTCCTCTCACAATGTCAAGACATATGTAAATCAAAGAGGTGACATAGTTATATTTATTAAAATGCTTAAAATTCTTGAATTAAAAATGCTGCCTGCTTATAAAGAAGATTCTAAGCCCTAGAATACATCTTCTGAGGCGTAAAAGAGGAGGAAGTACCCTGGACCTTCCCCTCCTGCTCTGAGGCTGTTTCCATGAAAAAAGGAAAACTGCAAATCACATATGTAAACTACACAAATTTGCTCTGCCATTGAGTAGAAAGCAGGGCATCTGAGAATGTAGGCTTCTGCAGCGAGCCATACGCGGCACGTGTGTGGTGGAAATTTCCCATGCACACTTACAAAGCTGTTGTATTGGTAGAAAAGTAGAAGAAGCTGTGCAGCAGCACTGCCATTGCCATAGTAACTCAGCTAGAGAGCTGATGATGATGATTCAATTGTCGGAGCCTGCTTCATCTTTTTCTATTTGGAGCTCAAATTTTTGCCTTGCTAAGAAACAAGATGTGAAAAGTGAAGTCTTCAGGCTGCCTCAAGATTCGTAATGAGATGACATTCCTTTTCATCTTCTGTCATATTTTTGCATAGAGATTTTTAGTCTTATGTTAAAATCATAAGAAAATTGTTAATTTTCAAGCAAAGATTTTTTTTCCCTAACAGTGCATGTATATCCATCAAGAAATTAAGTCACTTTTAGCTTATTAAAATATTTTTACTGTGCACTAATCATCAGTGTTGGGAGGAACACATTCTTGCAATGATCATATGCTAGTATGCTTGTTCTCCTCTCAACGTCTTTTACAAACTGTAGCTATATTGCTGCATTACATTTAAAACTCATTTTCACAGTTAGCATATAACTCTGACTAAAACTGTATTCACTGTGGAAAGAAAAAACACTGTAGGTTTTCTGAAGGCCTCAGAAAACCTACAGAACACAGTATCTTTTTATGTTTGCTCTTGCTCTACTCCCTACTGAAAAATAACAGCTCTACAGGAAGTTGCAGTGGCCTGCGCAGAAGCGCCTGAACTCAAAAAGTTGCCAGGGAAAGCTGGGCACTAAGCCAGGCTTTTTGGTCGGACCTTATGCTTTCCTGAAAGGGGAGCAAGGTAGATGAAACAGTTTGTATTTTATGCTTTGCCACTAATGCCCTCACTCAGATAGCGTGTTCTTCAAGAAAATGGTTGCAAGGGAAGGAAGACAGAGTGTATTATGATGGATCATAAAGCACATTTCCCTTCCCTCCTGATGCCTGTGTTCCAGTCCTGCTGCTGCTCTGTATACGTTTAAGTGGAAGGGAGAATGTGGTTCTAATTCAGCAGAGTTTTAATAGCTAACAATTGTCTGTGTCCTTTAGTACAGAGCCAAGGGACTTGGTGCGTAGCTGCTTCTGCATATGAACTACTAAGAAAAAAGCTTCACCTGATGTTTTTACAAAGCTTTCTATGAAATCTGTTTTTGTAAGATTATTTGTTCCATCTGATGATACGTTGATTCTAGACATCTGCAAATGCTGTTTTTCCATTTGCCTACTTACAGTGTAGTTTATTTGCCCTGAGCTTTCAAAATAACAGCAGCAGAGAAGTCAGCCCAGTAAAAGTCTCAGTCTCCTAACTAAGTACCCAAATACCTGTGTGCAGAAGAACAAGGCAAAAAATCACCAAGGGGAGAGTGGGTCAGAACTGAGCAATAGGTACAAGGGCACCTTTGCATCCTTCAGCACAAAAAGCTTTTCCATGCTGCCAGCAGAGACCGGGTCTCAGCTGAAAGCATGTCTGTGGTACAACCTTGTATGCTGTCTTTCTGATCCTGTGAATTTTCATTCATTCCTGTATAGTGGCTCAGCTTCAGCAAGAAGGCTTCCACTCCTAAATCATTTTACTCTTTACCTGTCCCTCACATAATGGAAGAAAGCAGGACTTCTAAGAAATCAGAGGTCTCAGTCTCCCCAGGTGGTGAAAGGAATGGAATCTATACTTTTTGTTCTCTTTTTCTGGTGCAGTAAATATAAGGCTAAACAATCATTCCTGCCTTAATGCATTCACAGAATCATAGAATGGTTGAGGGTGGAAGGGACCTCTGGAGACCATCTAGTCCAACCCCCCTACTCAAGCAGGGTTACCTAAAGCACATCGTCTAGGACCCTGTCCAGAAGGCTTTTGAATATCTCCAAGGAAGGAGACTCCCCAACATCTCTGGTCAACCTGTTCCAGTGCTGTCACCCTCACAATAAAAAAGTTTTTCCTTATGTTCAGATGGAACTTTCTGTGTTTCAGTGTGTACCTGTTGCCTCACGTCCTGTCACTGGGCACCTCTGAAAAGAGTCTGGCCCCATCCTCTCTACAACTTCCCTTCAGATACTTATACGCATTGATCAGATTCCCTCTCAGCCTTCTCTTCTCCAGGCTGAACAGGCCCAGCTCTCTCAGCCTTTCCTCATAAGAGAGATGCTCCAGTCCCCTAATCATCTTTGTGGCCCTTCGCTGCACTTGCTCCAGTAGTGCCACATCCCTCTTGTACTGGGGAGCCCAGAACTGGACGCAGCACTCTAGATGTGGCCTCACCAGGGCTGAGGAGAGGGGGAGAATTACCACCCTCGACCTGCTGGCAACACTCTTCCTCATGCACCCCAGGATACCATTGACCTTGGCCACAAGGGCACATTCACACTAAACATTCATCCTTGTGTATCACTGCTGTGTTTTATGCTGTCATCATTTGGTATTTGTTGTTGCATATGCTTGCTAAGTCCACACTTAGCACTTCACGGGGGAATGGTGTGCTTCTGTACTTAGTTTATTGCCTGTAGAGGACGTTGGTCCAAAAATGGGCTGGCTCATTGCTTAGACCAAAACTATTCCACATTTTTATAGAAATGAAAGCACCTGTGGACATTTCAGATAAAAAGAAGCACTTATGTGCATTAGGGTTAGGTGACTTTCTTGCAAAGTTATTTTGGATCACAGATTTGGACAATTTCTGTGCCTAAATCTGTTAAATTTGATTTCGGGTGCCTGCATTTTTCCTTTAGATTTAGCACTGGACTTTCAGAGGTCAACACAATGCGAAAAATGTCTTATACTGTTTCAGGACCATAAGCCAGATTTTGTTCTTGATTCACATCTCTGTCTGAGTTCAAAAGAGATGCTAAATGTGGCATACAGGAGAACTGGGCTCTCTAATCCTGGCATCACACAATTTAATTAATGCAGGCAGAGAGCTGATGGTGCTTCTCTCTCTGTTCTATGAAGTATCTCTATTTTGCAAGCTGAGGCCTATCATGCTTTGACATTTTTTCCCCCACCCAAAACTTGAAAATAAATCTGAAATTAGGTTTGCAGAATTTGGGAGTGGGTAGGTGGTGGGAAGAGTACATGAGGCTGGGGAAAAACGTAGGAAACACTGCAGATTGTGTATATTAAAAATAATTGAGCCTGGTGATCTTATTTAAACATTTGCTTTCTAAGTAACTGATTAATATGTGGGTGAGAAAAAACAGTGAAAAACATTGCCAGATATACAAGGTTGTTCATTTGCAATCATGTATATCAGTAGGTTAGCAGGGAATAGGATAGATAGAGATGGTGAATAAATTATAACTTGGAGAATTAAAAGATTACAAATAAACCTGTATTTAAAAAGTCAGAATCTTTTTTTTTTTTTTTGAATAAAGAATATAGATGGAAAATCAGTATTAAGTAGTCAGGTAAATACAAAAGATAAATTGAGGAAAGCAAAAGATCGAACAAAAATATTCACTGAATAGCAGGTATATATATTTAATATTTATGAAGGCTATTTTTACATTTTCTATTTTGATGGGCAAAGAGTGGACACTATTTCTGCTTTAGAAATAAGGGGTGCAATAAAATTAAAATCCAAATGTGTGTCCTTTCTGACTGGCCTTAGTTCAAACCAGTTCAAATTCCCCAAGCTGAATAACATCCTCCAGTTTGATTATCAGATGTGTTGATCCTGTTTTCCGTTCACTTAGGTTGGAGAGAATATCAACAGATTTCACTTCTTCCCAAATGCTAAAAAGAGTATCCCAGAGAACACCAACTGGAGCTAACCATTTTCATACCAATAGTTAATACTTAATGGTTTTCAGAGAATTACCTGAAGAATTCTCTCATTATCTTTAAGAAATTTTGGAAAATCAGAGAAAGATAAGAAAACTAAAAATATTGTTATAATACATAGAAGAAAGCAAAAGGGAAGCATAGCTTCATGTCAATCCTGGGCAAAATAAGAGAATAAGCAATGTGAGACTCTGGTAACACAAACTAGAAGTTAAAACTATGATTAATAGCCATCAGTATATCTTTACAGGAAGTACATCTTGTCAGAAAAACTCATTATAAAGAGCAAAGAGTAACAGTTTACAGACAGATGCAAAGAAAAACATCTGGAACAAAAAATAAAGGCTCTGCCAATAGGATAGGAAACTGTTCTGGAAAGCAATTATGAGAAAAACACTTTAGAGCCATAATGGTTATATATCATAATGTGAGTTCTTAGACCGCAGCTGCGGTTAAAGGAACTAGTGCCTAAGAAGTGGAATATTTAGCTGAAACGGGGAGCAATCTTGTGTGTGTATACAGCATAAGTAAGATGTCTGCTGGAACACTGTGCTCAGTTCTAGTGGGGAAGAGTTCAGTGGGGATGTTATTTTTCTACAAGACATTTATTTCATCTAACTTCTGATAAATTTTGTGATCTGTTTGTACTGGACAGATCTGTGTCTGTACTACTCAGTGAAACACAAGCCAGAAAGCAACCTAAAGCACCACAGGCCCTTAGATGTTTGTGTAGCAGCCTATATAGCTTCCTAGGAAGGACTTGGGTCAATTGTCTGACTTGAGGCATCTGAAGATACTGCATGAAATTACGAGATCTGAGGGGCAGAGTCATGGCAAGCAGACACCTCCACATCTGTGTCCACATTGGAGAGGGAGCTGTGGATAAGGACCCATGCTGAGTGATTGCCTGGACTTAAGCATCCTTCCCCAGTGTGTTCCCGAGCTTTGCCAAGACTCATGAGTAAGCCCTGTACCCAGTTTCGGAAATGCAGTACAAGAAATTTGGGCTGAAGTGTAATTTGGATCTACTCTTAAAATACAGTGTTATATTACAAAATCTACTTAAAAAACAACTGCTGGACTTTCTTACCATAACAGGTACTCTCATCAAAGCCTATTATTTTGTAAATGTGTAGTCTAAGTGCCACAGGAATATCTACATATTTCATATTACAGCTGTGCCTGAGCTCCAGTAGAAGGAAATCTAATGTTGCTAAACGGATCAATTTATCTAATTCATGAAGTGGCTTTTATACAAGAGGGTATTTTGATAATCTGTGGAGATATTGCTTGACTCAGTATCAAAGTTTAGGAACAACCTATTTACTCCTGAAATTCAACTAGCTGAACTGAGTAGCAGTAACTTACTATCATTTGGCTTTTCTATATAACATCAGCTTTAAAATAGATTTGCAGTAGAGCTTCGGATGAGGCTGTGGTGAAGTCCTGAATAAGATGATGGTGTGCAGCTATTTATGCTAGATAAATCCTGATATAATTAATAATTCAAATTATTTGGGGTTTAGTAAGTAGCGTAATATTGCTGAAACATGAATTACCAAGGAAGACAGATTGTGCTGAGATGGCCACATACATAATGTCTTCTACCTAGCTTTGAAAGCTTGCTTTCTTTGGAGCAAATATTCTCCATTTCTTCTATCTTTGTTCAGTGGCTAACAGCCAATCATCCTTTAAACTGGAGGATATAGGTATGGTGGATCTGACAGAGACATTTTTCATGTTAAGTCAGAATAAGTGAGAAAGTAAGTAGCAATTGTATGTAGTAATCACTTCTGAATGCTGTCTCTCTTGGGGTTATCAAGAACATCAATTAAGTATCTTGCCTCAGTTTCCTCAGTACCTTATGTAAGTTTATACAGATAGAGCATTTGCAGTATAGAGTAGATGGAAAAAGCATTTGAGTGGCAATCTGGACTGAAGCACCACTTGGAGATGAATAGTTGACATTTTCAGCTCTAGCTGGAGACAAGTGACTCTTGATGAATACACTATTTGTGAAAGAAGTTTTATGACCCCAACTTGGGTTTCTGAGACTGTTTGCTCATTTTATCTTCCATGCCTGGTTGGATCTCTCTGTTCTAATGAGTGGAAGATTTATTTCAGGGCTACTTTTATTCTGTCCTTTTCCTGTGGATAGAGAGTCTGATTTCAGATGCTCTTCTGTGAAGGAAAGACAAAGGAAGCAGTGATACCTGTATATCAAAAAGTTTCCCAGGAACTGAAGCATACTCTTGCAGAGGTCTTTAGGTGAGCTTGAAATTGGTTGATGACATTTAATACAGTTAAGAGGATAAGCTCTCACTGACCTGGAATCCAGCATGGTTCTTGTGAGCTCTCTGCTTTGAATCAAAGTAAAGCTTTGCCAATTACTACATGCTTCTGGCAAAATGTAACGATTGGAGCTGGGACAAATTTCATCAATTTATGGAAACACTCCCACAGGAGCAAAAGGCAAGATGAGAGGCCATCATGGTAGAGAGATAGATGAGACCTAGAACTTCCTCACAGGCTCCTTTGTATGAGCCTGAAAGAGCTGTATGTGCTATAGCCAAATTAGACATGATAAAGCAGGTAATGATCAGTAGTAAGTCCCTGGTGGGTAGACAGGAAGGTAATGGAGAAAAGGATATCTATGGTGCAGATGTGATACAAGACACTGCTGGCCCAAGTAATATGATTTCACATAACTGGTGTATGAAGAATAAATCCATCTGAACTGCCACTGAAATAAGAAAAACAATATAAATGGTATACAATGACCTCAGTATCTGTTCAACTTAAGGAAGAGCTGAGACTGTGTAACCAGAGCATTATAATCTGAGTTCAGGAAACTGAATTGAATTTGAACCATATTTTACAAAAAAAACAATAATAAACAATGGTCAAAACTGAGGCTTTTTTTAAACCTTGATAGTGTCCTTTTAAATTACAAAAATATGAACAATAAACTCTCCAAAGCAGACATTAAAAAGTAAGAATCTTACACACAGCCTGCTATCTTAATTACCATATTAAATACTGTATTAATCCTTCTGGGATTGCTTTCATAATAAAGTTAAGGATATGCATGTGTTTGTTCAGTACTGAGGTCCTGTGTTGAACAAATAGAAGTTTATGTATGGGTGTCCATGTATAAATTAGTTCTCAAAAATATTTCTGTCAAAATGCGCAAACTTCAGAATTTATGTCAATAGAACCAAAGAGGAACCAGAAACATTATGAGCCCTTGTTTATATTTTGGTTCTATCCTTCTGAGCCTGCTCTCACTTCTACCAAGTTGCTCGCAGTATCAATATATATAAGCTAATGATCACATTATAGTTACTATCATCTAGCTATCCTTTTTCCTCCTGTTTTTATTAATATTCTTGGTTAGACTCTTATCCCACAGTGGCCTCCACACAGGCATTTGCAGTGCAAGTTTAGAGTCTGAGCGACTGACTGCGGGCAGGGACAAGGCCTTTTTGTCTATTTTTTCAGTGTCTAGTACAATGTGGTCTCGAGCAGAGCCTTGGAATGTTACTCTGCTAAAAACAAGAGGTGATAATGGAAGTTAGTGATAAAGCTCAAATGCCTTCAGCATTGGAAAGATCTTTTTAATGCCAGTTTGGCTATAAATTCTCTGAGTAATCAAACAGATTGATGTAGTCCTTGGTAGCTTTTAAATCCTTTCCTCTAATGCAGAATAAAGATTTGGGAGAAGTGTGCCTGTGGTTAGTACGTGTGGTTCCTGACAGGTACATTACTACTTGATAACATCCCCAATGTGGATGAGTTATGTTGTTACTATACTCACATTTTCTTTCAGTAAGATAACTGTGCTATCTGGGACACTTTAAATGCAAATGTCACCTTTTTATCCAGGCATCTACTTTCAGACAACGGAAGTACTATGTTTCACATGCCTGTCAGTAAATAGCAGTGACACTGCTTTGATACAAAGACTTATAAAGTTTTTGAGAACACTAAGTAAATATGCAAAGGGCAGAAATACAGTGCTCCACTTCCAGAAAAAGATGTGTGTTTATAGGGCTGCTAGATAATCTCGCTGTTCTTTGGAAAAAATCAACAAGAGAAAATGAGATTTTTAATGTTCATTTTGCATTTGACTTGATCATTTCGCTTCTGTTATCAATTCATAATTTTACTTACATTTTTCCTAAAAGCAGGCAAGAAAAAAAAACAAGAAAAACAACAAGAAAGTATTTACTACTGATCTTGAATTGACAACTATGTTAAATATATTACTGATTTATACTCTGCTTATTTAGTTGAAAGAAACCGATCCAGTATAAGCTGTGAATTTACATCATGCATAATAGTGAAAAACTATGTCGGCTTCACTTACCTTTTTGTTGATACCGAGCTACATTTTGGAGCAGTTATGTTTCTCTCTGAGCAAGGCCCTGCATGATGGCAAAGCTCCTGCTGAGATATGCTTTGGCTCGAGCCGTGTTGTTCCAGAGCCTGCTGGAGGCATCCAGCCAGCATTGCCCGGCCGCACATGTCTGACACCCAACCCCTTTGCTCAGTTTAACTGCTAATTGGACCAGATGCCTCCTAGGATTGAAGCGTGGGGGGAGCAGGGGTACATGAGGACAGAGTCCCCTTGTGTTTCCCCCTAAAAACCCTATATGAAAAGAAGTGGGAACCCACTTGTGGTTTTGCTTTCCCTTGCAAAAAAAATAAGCAGCCCTGTTAATCTGGAACAAACTGGGAAAGGAGGGATCTGTGCAAGTGTAGGGGACAGAGAGGAAGCTGATCAGAATTAATTTTGTGTCCTGTTCCCCCCATGAACTTCAACAGGGACAGGAACGCTGCTCTCCTGGGATGCTGTGCTGACAGGGACAGTGAGCTCACAGCTTCACCTACTGCAGGTAAAGCAGATGGCCTTGGGGCTCCAGTTCAGGAAAGACTGAAGGACCAGACCCCAATTATTTCTGAAATATGATTCAGCCCTGCAGCCCTCACGCATGCATAATAACCAACATAGCTGAAAGCTTAGATTTTGCCCTGCAGTTCCTACCTGAAGTAAAGGCTAAGCTTCTAAAATTATCTACTAGGGAATTCTTCCATTACATTAATTATATATCTGTTATACTAAGAGTAACTTAAATAGTTATCAGCCACCTATTGGTGATACGAATATCAGAAATTTCAAAATCATCATTAGTAATAACAACTATTATTAAAAAATTTTTATTTTCTACTTCTGTTCTCATGATTTCCTTATACTTTGCTATGCTTATCTAGACCAAGAATGATTCTTGGGTCTTCCAACTGAATTAAAAGTTTTGGGGGGAATGAATGAAGATTCAACCCCTTCGTTTCAAATGCTGATCATTTTTCCTTTCTAAAAGTATATTAAATGGATTTAAGTGAAGTAAATGGTAGTTTGTTTTTTATTATTCCATATGCCCCCAAATTTTTAGTTACTTTCCTGGATATATTTAATACAGTTTTTTTGCAAGTTAGCTTGAGAGACTATGATTACTGTTTAGTGGGGGCTTGAATCTGAGTTTATAGCAGTCAAAAGCACCCAGTGAACCCATTACAAGCATTAATCTTGAATCTTCATGGAATGCAAATTCAAAGCTTGTCCAAACAAAATCCCATAAACGCATAAGCCAGATGCAAGAAGGTTTACCATTAAGTTAATCAGCAGTTATGCACTGGCAACTCTGCAGAGTTGGGCCCCAATCGAGTATTAAAATTACATCATTGCTGGAAGATAACTTAAAAAATTCTGCATAAACAATGCTCAGATAACACCCAGCATTATTTTTTATGGTATTGGTAGAGTTAAAAGAAACACACTTCTAGCCTAGACCCAAGAGGGAACATGTAACAAAATGAAATATAGCCCGCTGAAACCTACTGTAAGCAAATACCACAAGATGTGCCAAACAATTATATTAATTCCACTATAAAAGTAACACCAAAAACAAAGAAAGGACTTGCATATTTCCATCACCATTGTTTTTAAGTGGTACATCCATGAAGTAGGCCGGTAATCATCTGGTTAAAAAACCATTAAACTGTAATCTATTCTTGCAAATATTTTTTTTTAATAAAGAAAAATGGGTCTGAATATCAGATCTGTTTACTAATGCTACTTAGGAATATTTAGAAACCCTGCTGTTGTTTCAGAATTTCAGTTTCATTAAGGTTTAAACTCTAGTTAACTCCTCTGATCCTGTATGAATACAGACTCATTTTCTACTTTTCGTTTAAAAAAGCTATGGTGTAATGCATCTGCTATTTGCAGCAAAGCAGCATAAATGGGATTAACGTTTACTTCACGTCTAGTATATCATAATGTTTATAACTGCATAAATGGATTTCTATGGATAACTCTGCAGTGGCAAAGTTATATGTACTTACAACATCAGGTGAGGGGTATGTGTCCCTGTATTAAAAACAACAGCTTCAGATGGTCTCTTGCCAAAAGGTAGTAAGTTTTGTACAGTTGTCCAAGAAAAAAACAGGCTGACAACAGATCTAGGATCAAATACTCCTGGCTCAGGGCCCTGGGCGCAATTTCTCATCAGATACTCAAGCCCTTTTGCAAACACACTCTGTTTCTGTAACCTGACCTCAACCTCCTGAGAGAAACTCCCTTATCCACTACTGCAAATGAAACTGGAAATGACTAGAGAATACAGAGCATGATAATGATTGGTGAATTTATCTTTGTATTTTGTCAGAACACACTACTAACAATTTTGATTTCAGAGCCAAGTTAGACTTGCTCTTTAACGGATCCAACTGGGAATCATCACAAATATTTAATTTTAACAATGTTTCAACAAGAGTAGACATATTTCAAGAGCTTTCTATTATTCAAAAGTTTGTTTATTGGTTTATTCGTAGCCCTGAATTTCACATATTAGAATATATCCTCATTTTTACCTCACTATTTTACCTCACTAAAACTGTTTTTCATAGTCTGTGTCATCAGTGTAAATCAAAAATGTCCATACATTGCACTATCCCCACACTAATCCCACCCAAAGTTACTGACTTTGGCTAATTGTTTGCATCACCTAACAAATCATCCATCTCCAGGGTTCCCTTATTTATCTTCTCCACAGAGCTGTGGCATACAATAAATCAAGAGCATGTGTCTGAAGAAGCAGTTCCCACTTTGGAAGTGGATCAAGTACTGCTATTATTAGTAAAAACTGCAGTGCAGACTTGAAGCTTACAGTCCTACTTTATCAATAATAGTTTATTATTTTCTTACTGATTCTATCTGCAAGCTATAAACGAGAGATGAGAAGAGCCTTACTTGCTCTGAATTTTTGCTTCAATCGCTTTCTAAAGTTAGTTTGTTACAGTTCCTTCCATGACCTCAGCTAACTTTTAAAATCACTCTAGCTTTTACGGGTGCTTTGGCATGGATCATGAGATGACCTAAGCATTTTAATAAGCTCACTGAAATAAACATTTTTAACATTACTTCTATCTGCCAGCTCCCTGTGACTTATAAGGCAGTGTATTGAAATTGGAAGTGATGTACAGTGCTTGAAGAGAACAGTTATTTCTTTCTTGCTTTCCAGGTTAAAGCTGGTGCCATCTCCCATCAATCCTACAAGCTTATTATTGAAGCCCACAGCAAGGTATAAGAAGTCATTGAGAAGTGTGCTTCATGCTGCAATGTATTTTAAGTTTAGGAATGCTAAAATATGAGCCAACAGTAAGAACTGAAAATACAGAACCTGCTGCATGAAAATGACAATTTCTAGTTCTATAGCTTGACTGATAATATTAGTAAATCCTCTCACTTTATTCTGGTTACATGTGCATGTCCAAATCCATACCATGACAGCTCATTTGGCCCTGTGAGGTATTTTCATTTTTGCTATCATGTGAACAATATCATACAATTTGGTAAAATTCCATCTTCTGTTTGCTTCGATACCTAAGAAACCTTGATTCAGAAATATGAAGCTTGTTCTAATCTAAGATAAGAATCACAGAATCACAGAATGGTTGAGGTTGGAAGGGACCTCTGGAGATCATCTAGTCCAACTCCCCTGCTCAAGCAGGGTCACCTAGAGCACATTGCACAGGATTGCATCCAGGCGGGTTTTGAATATCTTCAGAGAAGGAGACTCCACCACCTCTCTGGGCAACCTGTTCCAGTGCTCTGTCACCCTCACAGTGAAGAAGTTTTTCCTCATGTTCAGATGGAAGTGTCTGTGTTTCAGTTTGTGCCCGTAGCCTCATGTCCTGTCGCTGGGCACCACTGAAAACAGTCTGGCCCCATCCTCTTGACACCCTCCCTTCAGATACTTGTACACATTGATAAGATTCCCTCTCAGCCTTCTCTTCTCTAGGCTAAACAGGCCCGGCTCTCTCAGCCTTTCCTCACAAGAGAGATGCTCCAGTCCCCTGATCATCTTTGTAGCCCTTCACTGGACTTGCTCCAGTAGTGCCACATCCCTCTTGTACTGGGGAGCCCAGAACTGGACACAGCACTCCAGATGTGGCCTCAGCAGGGCTGAGTGGAGGGGGAGGATCATCTCCTTTGACTTGCTGGCAACACTCTTCCTGATGTACCCCAGGATACCATTGGCCTTCTTGGCCACAAGGGCACATTGCTGGCTCGTGCTTAACTTGGTGTCCACCAGCACTCCCAGGTCCTTCTCCGCAGGGCTGCTTTCCAGCAGGTCAACCCCCAGCCTGTACTGGTGCTTGGGGTTATTCCTCCCCAGGTGCAGGACCCTGCACTTGCCTTTGTTGAACTTCATGAGGTTCCTCTCTGCCCACCTCTCCAGCCTGTCCAAGTCTCTCTGAATGGCAGCACAGCCCTCTGTTGGATCGGCCACTCCTCCCAGTTTTGTATCATCGGCAAACTTGCTGAGGGTGCACTATACTATGGGATTTTTCAAAGCAAATAGGTTTTGGTGCTTTTTAAGAAACATCTACTGAACAGCTCCACTTTCAGTGACAGGCAACTAACTAATAGCATCAGTGAAGGTGCTGTTATTTCTTTTTTCTCCTGTTAGAATCTCATGTTTTGTAGACAGAGGACAATTAATTACATCTGTCAGTAGATTCGTATTGCAATAGGTTACAGACACAGTTCATACTCCCTGACTTTTTCACTGTTCTCAGATGATGTGATGTCTTTCCCAACTTTTCTTTATGATCATTTATTTCTGCTTTTACTTAAGCCTTCATAATCTTTCCCCAGCTCCTTGTCAGTAGCCGCCGTTCAACTCTCAACAGAACTGAAGAAACCCCCCGTACTTGGAATTTTTCCCATTCACAAAGTGCTTTTAGATTAAAGAGCCTGACCTCATCCGATATCTGAAATTATAGCTATATTAAGGAAACCTGAATTCATCCTGTTCTATGCAACAAAGAAATTAAAAGATACCTTAATCTATAGAATGATAGGGAAGTTTGAGTGGAACTCGATTAAGCATGTCTAATAATGGGATGTTTTTTATCATCCTCCTGGAGGTTCTGGTTCCTGGTGAAAATCATTCTGTCTTTGTATAAATTCTAAATGCATTTGAAATATTTTAGGTGTCACAGATGGCATCTTAAACCTATCACTTCTAATAGCGATGCTGGAGAAAAGTGAAAGAAGCCCTGATTCTGCGGGCATTTGTGTGCTTACATATGCATACTATGTGTAAAGACACAGATGTGCAGGTGTCTGTACTTTCTGTCTCTGTACTTAAGAACAAATCAGGTTTCTTCCTAACCTCAGTGTATTTCTTTTGTTTTTATGTTTTACTGAATAGAAAATAATGCTGGACCACGAGCATAGATCACTTTTGGGATCTATGCATAAATATTCTCTGTAAGTAGTAATCATAATTATTCTAGCAGTATATGTGGAGGGATGTGAAATTCCTTGTTTTGGAGTGAAGAAACTCTCTGAGTGTTAAGGGTAAGAGGAGATATCTCTTGGGGATAGATTATCCATGCCTTAATATGGGCTCCTTCACACCTACCTTTGAAGCATTTAGCCAGCTACTGTCAGAACCACAACACAAAGCTGGGTGTGCTACTGGTCTGCTGGAACGGCAGCTCTTCTGCTCCTTTTCTTATGAATGGTTTAACAACTAGCAACATCTGACTATAAAAACATATATTACAAGCATAAAAACCCTTTTTTGTTGAAGAATTACACTGGAAAGGGAATTAATACAAATTTGTCTCCTTTACTTCTAGATTTACAAATGGTGAGAATTTATTTCCTAATCAAAAGTAATTAGAATGATTAAATGATTTTTTTTTTTAAATGGTATCTGTCAGCAGTACAGAATTAGAGCTGGAAGGGAGATCATCTGGCTCATCCCCTGGATTCAACTATACCTGTGTTGGGTCTGGCAGATGCATGTCAAACTTGCTGTTAAAAGTCTCCAGTGGTGGTTTCCATAATCTTCCCAAATAAATTATTCCTCCATCCTTAATTATATTTCCCCGCAGAAACTCTTTCTCTGTTTAGTGTGAACCTCCTGTGCTAAAGCGTTAAACTCATTTCTTCTTGTCCTATCCACTGCAGACATGAAGAACAAAGTGTCCTTTTCTTCTTTGTAGTAGTCTTTTATGCACTTGAATATTGCCCTCTACTTATCTCTATGTATATCATCTTCTTTGGGATTAATATTTGTATTTTGTCCAAATTTTTGATTAGAGGCCCTGTTTTGTAGTTCTCTTGTTGTACTTCTAGTGGTCCTCTGGACTCCCTTCAGCTGGTCCAGCCCAAAGTCTGGCACCCAAATTTAGACACATTGCTCCAGTTGAGCCCTTGCAAACTGAAGAATTATTTCACACGTCAGTGTCTGTAGAAACCATTACGCCTTTTTTTTTGACAGTGGAACTAGCTTGGGTTTCACAGTAATCCTGATCCTTCACTACAGAACTGCTTCCTAACAACTTCTTCCTCATCCTGTATAGCTCATTATTCCTTCAGTAATTTTTATTTATCCTTTTTTGAAAAGCATCTTCTTATACTAAGATGATATAATTTGTTAGGATGATTTTGAATTCTAAGCATTCTTCAACATACTGACAGTCCCATTCCACTTGGAGTTGTCTCCACGTTTAATAACATACTCCTTATTTTATCATCTAGGTTATTAATGAAACTACTTACCAGAACCAGGACAGATCCCTGAAGACCCTACTGAAATATATGCTGCCATTTTTACAGTGAACCATTGATAACTATTTTCCAGATATGATTTTATAAACAGTTTTTTGCCCAGTCAATGTTTTCATCTCTGTCAAGGGTCCCTAGTTTGCTTTCAGAATGCAATGTCAGTATAGTGTCAAAAGAAGTACTAAAGTCAAAATATATGACTTCAACTATTTTTCTTGCTCACAAGGCCTGTTATCCTGTCACCAAGGAATTTTTATTGGCTTGGCATAATTTATTTTTAACTAATCAATGCTGGCTGTTAGTCATCTCTTTTTCCTTTGGTTGCTTACAGATAGTTTGTGCAAAACTGGTTATTTAGGTTAGAACTGAGGGGGAACTGTGGTTAGACAAGCACTGTGGCTTGCCCCCATGTTGAATGTCAGCAGGTATTATCAGAACAAAACCTAACTCTAGGCTCTTCAACCCAGCCGCTCTTCGGGTTGCAGTAGGGATTGTCACTTCCAGGAAGTATAAGAATAGGGATGTGGCTGGTCGGTGTCAGTCAGCCTTTGCACCAGTGGCTGTTTCTTGACATGTTTAATTCACTGCCTCAGATGTAACCTCAGTCTTCTTAACCTGTTGCTTCCCTTTGCAAATCTGAGATCTTTCACAGTTGTCACCAGTTGCTAATCACATGATCACATGGTTAGCAACTGATCTTTTTAGTGAAAAGAAACTTAGCAACATCATTTGTTCCTATCTACTGAGTGGCAGGCAAACGGTTTCTTTGTTTTTTTTTCTCTTCTATTATTAAAGTATTCCTAATGTCCCTTGTTAGTTGCATCACATTTTTTTCACATTTATAAAGGTAGTAAGTTTGTCTTGCAATTAAAATCTATTATGTGATAGTCCTTTTTGAGCAAATTTCTGCTGAAGTATTGGCTGAAGTGTTTATTTTCACAAAACGTGACAACTTAAAATGTATATTTATGTCACTCCATTTTTAAAATATAACCTCTGAAAATTTATTTTAGAGCATGGGCATCTCACTGATGAGAACAAATACCATGAACCTATATATATTTGTATGTATATATATGATCATTGTTTTTCTCTAGGAATAAAGTGTGTGTGTGTTTAATAATAAATTAATCAAAATCAAATTGAATGAAACTGTTTAATTATATACTTTGATATATACTTGATTTTTACCACTTAGAAGAAAGAAAAATGGCTTTGGTATTATCTAGAAAATATATTAAAATATTTGAAAAGACAAAGTAATTCATCACTCTGCTCTCTACTGCATAGCATTATAAATTATATCAATTAATATGACATCAGCTAAACAGACGTTTCTGTGGGGTTAATAGTTGTGATCCTTTCTCTTATCAAGATCAGAAAAATATACTATCTTTAGATGGAATGGCTTTTGGCAGGTACTATTCTGATCTCATGTGAGAAATGCAGTAATAACATGAAAATTGAATACATTTTCTGAATATAAGGGATAAAGGTATAAGCTAAAATGGCTTACTAAAAGAAGACTTTCAAAGTTTAACAGGTGTAAAAGTGATCATGTACTATGAAACTTTGTTTTCAAGTTAGTATTTATTATCATGAACAAACTTAAGCCAATAAAAAGCTAAGAAAGGCCACACTGGATCAGGCTAAAGGCCTGTGTGACACAGTGTATGCATGAGAAAGAATATAAGGCAGGATAAGTATGTAGAGATACTTTTGCAAAATATTTTCCCAGTCTTTGGCAATTTATAGATCAAGAACTTTCTGTAGTAGGGTGATGCTGCTGTATTTTATTGGCCTAACTGGATTCTTGTTCCATGAATTTGTCCTGTTTTTTTTTTTTTTTTTTAACTCTCTCTTTATACTCTCAAAATCCACCACGATCTGCAGAATGGAATTCCACAACTTAATCGCAACTGAATCACTTCTTTTGTTGACTTTTTTCCATGATATTTTGGCCTAATTACTCAGCACTTCTGCAATAGTGCTCAGACAGCTCTCACCTTACCCTGAATAACTTTGTATCATCAGCAAATTTGGTCCCCTCACTATTCACTGCTTTTTCCACTGAGAGGCTGTTTATTTTTCAATTACAGAAACGCATCTAGGATGGAAACATCTAGGCTGCTTTGCGCAGCCAGTGGCTATTGGGTTGCCCCACCAAACAAAGACACAGCGCCAGTCCAAAACCTACCGCAACAAGTTTAAAAAGCAAAACAATCATAAAAATAAATCTATGTATTTATCCTGTATTGAAAAGCTGGTATCTTTTGTACATAACTTTTAAACAGAAACTGGGCGAGGCAGCTACATAATTCATGGTTAGCATTAGAGAATGCTAACTCTGCAGAATAATGATGAATCCATCTTGACAACATCCCAGACTTGGAGAGATTTAGTGTATCTTTGCCTGCACTTGCAAGACTTGAACTGGACAGGGTGGGCAGCAAGAAGCCTGAAGGAGCGAGAGAATGAAGTAGAGATGTGGAATAGTAGAAAAACAGAGCAGTCTTCACAGAATCACAGAATGTTTGAGGTTGGAAGGGACCTCTGGAGATCATCTAGTCCAAACCCCTGCTCAAGCAGGGTCACCTACAGCAGGTTGCCCAGGACCATGTCTAGTTGAGTTTTGAATATCTCTAACAATGGAGACTCCACAGCCTCCCTGGGCAACCTGCTCCAGTGTTTGGCCATCCTCCAAGTAAAAAAAATTTTCTTATGTTTAAATGGAATTTCCTGTGTTTCAGTTCATGCCCGTTGCCTCTTGTCCTGTCACTGGGCACCACTGAAAAGAATCTGGCCCTTTGCACCCTCCCTTCAGATATTTAAATGCATGGATAAGATCACCCCTCAGTCTTCTCTTCTCCAGGCTTAACAGTCACAGCTCTCAGCCTCTCCTTGTCTGAGAGATGCTCCAGGCCCTTCATCATCTTTGTGGCCCTTTGCTGGACTTGCTCCAGTATGTCCATGTCTCTCTTGTACTGGGGAGCCCAGAACTGAACACAGCACTCCAGGTGTGGCCTCACCAGTGCTGAGTAGAGGGGAAGGCAGTACACGCTTTGTGTGCTCCTCGACCTTTTAATGCTCGACATTTTAATGCTCTTTGGGTTGCATTTGGAGCAACAAAATTACCCAACACGCTGTTTTGCAGACTTTGTTCTCCAGCACCCTCTCCTGGCTGGCTAAAGAGTGGCATTACAGTCTTAAAAGATATAAGCTATTTTGGCAGAGGTCTTAGACTCCACCTACATTTTGAACGGACAAAGTGGGAATGAAAAGAATGAGAGAAAATAAACGATTTTCCTCCTTCCCAGCAACCTTGAGCCTATTTACAGGATATGAGAGGAGTTAAATTTGGCATAAATTGTTACTCATGCCTAGCCAATAAGGCTGTGCCTAGGAAATGAAAATCTACAATTACATTTTCATGTGCTCAGAAACAGATTCAGAACAGTTACCTGCAGTATTTTATGAAGCTACACTTCTGGTGTAGCTTGAGCTACGCACAAGTTTGTCTCCCGGTCCCTTCCTCAGCTGTGGAGCCAAAGCCTCAAGTCGCTAAGTACAATGTTTCCCATGGGAGACAGCACAGGGCTTTTAACTGTAATGACTGAAAGGAGAGGAACAATAAAACAAAAAATGTGTACTGCCAAAAACAGTCTCATGTCTAACATGAATAATTTTTACAAAGTATGCACAGTGGAGAGAAAAAGAATACTTTCTATTCAGGTCACCACTGACTTCAGTTACACATATGCTCCTGAAACACAATAATCGTATTAGTCTTTCATTTCATTTGAGGCATATGAATACTAAGATGCCATGAAATGAAAGGCAAGACTCTTAAGATCAGGCTGTTTTAAGAAAATTTTGACAATCTCTGTACTGTAAAAATGTATCAGAAAAATGAAAGTTGGATGTTTTTCATGACTTTAATCAACTTATTTGGTATGTTTATAGTAGGGATGTATACAAAATATAAGATTAAGTGAATATGAATAAGTACATAATTTCAGTCGTGGACATTAGGTATATTGCAAAATTGTAACAGATTTTTTTAAGCTCTCTGACAATCATTTTCTCATAACAGCAAGAATGAAATAAATGTAAGCCATTAGTTTACATGATACTGTAAACTATTATACTAGGTTTATACTACCTTTGATTAGAAGGTATTTAATGTCCTTAGAATATTGGTCAGAAGAATAAGATACAAAAAAAGAAAATATTTTGCTTACTGAAATGACATTTTAGTGATATTCAACAATTACTCAACAGTAACAGCCATGAACTGAGCCAACCAGGTGTTATCTCAATGTGCGGTATGCTAAGCATTCATGGTTATATGCAGATGCATAGGTATAAAAGCTGTAAATAACTTTTAAATGAAACATAAAAGAGTAGATATATTAAAATAATATATTTATCTTGAGCTTATGTTGATAATGCACTATATCAGTCAAACTTTAAATCCTGTAAATCATTACTGCCATTTGAAACAAATAGTCTTCTCACTTTCAGTCCCACATACTTCAGCTACTTCACTTGTAGTTATTTATTTTACTAATACTATGTGTACAGCACTCTGCTTTTAGATGTTGTGTGTTTTTTCCACAGCCCTGAATGGATAGTCCCCATATATTATGCATAGGGACCTACTTCACAGAGGTGCAGAGAGCTGCTTAGCTGACCAATAGCAAACATTGAAGCTTGGTTTTACGTTGTGCCCTGCTGTATGACCATCAAGCCCTCTTCTGATCGGGGTGTAGGTGTCTTACTCTAGGCTGTGTGGCCATGCCTAATGGAGCTCAAATCTGGATGCCCGTCTAAAATGAACCCTCTCTACCACAGCTTCACCCAGTGGTGGTGACAATGCATCCCTTACATACTCTGTAATTTGGTTTGAGGTGGATGATCCATTTCCATTGAAGGGATTTGAACTTGCTAGTGAGGAAGACAAACTGAGCACAAGTATCTAGAGAGGAATCGTTTCAGTCCTTACTCAAGAGTACCTAAACATCATGAAAGTAGGGAAACTAGGTCACCCCTTTCCCACCTGACTCCGTGTGATGATGCTTATATTCATCCCATGACCCAACGACTTCAATTAGTCTGAGAGCACTGGAATGGCTATGTCAGGAAGAACTGAGAGACCACACTCCAATGCTGTTAAGATTTTCTTGGGGGGGGGGGGCATCCTTAATGCTTAGTGTGAAAAAGGAAAATGCCCAGAGAAACTCCAGCCCTACTCAATGGCAGGAAGAGGACAATGGCAAGCAGGGCTCCTGAGCACCATGTCACGCTGAGATGGAGAGGTCCCTCAGGGACCTCTGCTGCTAGTGGGGGCATCCTGTGGTTGTACTTCTGGCTACTTCATTCTATGTGACTTCTGGTAGAATTTGCTTTAGGCAAGGGCTTTTAAGTGCAACAAGAGCAAGAGGAAGGGTAGGTCAGATAATCTATAAATTAAGTTATCAAGGACTAGTTTTTGAAATAAGAAGTGGGTAAAATGCAATCAAGGTTTTGTAGTTTTGTTTGGCAGTATTGCTATTATTTTGTCTTAATACAGATCTAGTGACTTCCATCACAATTACTGTACAGGAAATGTTGAAACTGAAGTAAAAAGATTTGGATCCTTATATTCTTGAGTGGTTTGTGTGCCTTCTCAGATCTTAATAGAATGTCCTATAAGTATCTATATTATATGTATATATGTATACACAAATATAGAGATAATTCCAGCTGGTGTAAGAAAATTATTTTTTCTTCAGAAGCATTAAATTCCTCCTTCACTCAAAGTAATTACAGTCACATACTAATGTCTCCAGACACATTAATCTGAAATTAAATTACACCCCTTGTGCTGTATGAGCAATGAGAAAGAAAAGCAGTTTTCATATTGCACATCTATTTCCAGTTAGAGAAGCTGTTTCTATGTGGCTAGGAATAAGAAACTTCTTGTAACTCATTTATCAGTTGTCCTTCAGATTGTGAGCTTCTTTCAAAGAAATCACATTTTAGTAATTTTGAAGAAAAAGAGAAAGTCCCATAAAGATTAACTTATTCAGGCTTTAGGGAGACAAATGCAATTGTCCAGAGTGCATTACCTGTAGGGCAGTCTCAAGGGACCAAGGCGGCAGCAACAACCCCTTTATAAGAAGCTGGGCAGAGGCTGTTGAACTGAAGAGCTCAGAGAACAGGAAGAATCTTGCTCCTTGAAGAGTTGCCCAGTGTGTCTGCCTTTGCAGCTTCTGTCATTGACCTTGAGCTACCTGGGCTAATCATTTCTGGTGGGCAAAAGCACTGTTCATTGATTTACAAGAATCTGAAATTTCCTGTGAATTCTGCTAGAAATTTTTGCTATTCAGAGTAAATGGAATAATTAAATATACATGGAGAACAAAGTAGTGTTAGCATCAACTAACTCTATAATCTACAGCACTGCAAAATTTCCTCCAGTAGTAAAGTTACTTTGCAAAAGCCTTCAATACAGAGATATGGTGCAATCATTTTCATCCTGTCCAATGCTGATAAGAAAACTGCAGTGATATCATTTGAGTTAATATAAAGCATTAAATATCAAGTTCTATTTTTAAGGCTTTTAAAATAATACTCGGATATATTATACCTTGCTTCTAAATCCCACATCTGCATTCAAATCAATAAATTGCATTAGTGCCTTTCAGAAACACTGCAGAAAGTAGGTCAGAAAAAATGCAGTGCTATTCTACATTTTATAGAATTTAATAGTATAATAGCAGTTTTCAGGCTACCAATTTTGAAATAAATTTCCTGAATTACCACTGAGTGACCCATTCACAATAGCACCGCTGTAGCTCACATGACTTGCATTACTGTTATTATTGAGGCTCTACGTCAGCTTCATGAATGCTGTTGCCACTTCTATCCTTAATGAGATTTAATGATCAATCATCTTCCACATCTTAGTATTCTACAAAAATGTAATAACTCACTCAATTTTGACACCTTGCCAGCATGGTAAATTCTTGTAATCTTATAGGTAATTTGAAAGGATTTAAAATTAGTTTACTATTCAACTGCTCTGTTTCTAGGCAAAGAAGAAGGCAGCACAAGCCATATAACCTTTGAAACGCATGCAGAGGAGTTTACTGCTTTCTGAGGAAAGCACAGCAGGCTGATTTTGGCGTATATGTATGATGAATGGTGCTCTGCTAACAGTTAAATTGGTGGATTAGACGTGGACATTAGATGTGGACAATTGCTAGTCACATAGTATTTACAAAAACACAGGAGATCCTGATCCAAAATATATGAGGTTTTAGTTTAGGAAGAGTGAACCTAACAAAAGAACTAGTGTTTAACATCCATGTGTTTGAGTGAAGGCTTTACTGTCTTCAATATTTAGTGTGAGGTACATGCTGGCCTTTTGACTACTGTGCTTACAAATAGGGGGAAGGAGAAGCCAGAACATGAAAAAAGAGACATGGATAAAAAGTATGACGACTGCTGCCTCTTAACTTGATGGTTCACAAATCCACCTGGGAACTGCAGGTTTAAATTCTCTTGTACACCTACATACCTTACACTTCTGTAGAGATGGCCTTGGGTAATTGATTGCCTATTTGGGAGACAGTCAAAAATCTACTTCCTCAGATCCTCAGGTACCTGCTATCTCTCCCAAATGTTCTGATATTTTCGCTGAGAAAGCATCCATGGATCCTTCACTCTACTGACTGGCACAAGCACAACCATCTGAGTTTTCATGGTGTGCAGCTAGTCAGTGTCTAAGACCTCGTGGGTTTTTGCAGCCCACAGTCTAGATCACTGTCTCTGAGGACAAACTCACTGAAATACTTCTTCCCTTTGTCCCCTCAAATATATCCAGTGGCTCAGAGGATCAATCACCTTAGCTAGGACATGGTAACCAAATTCCTCCTTTGTCTCAGCTGAGGAGGTCTCCCACATCCGAGGAAAGGACAGCACTTGGGTGCTCTGGTAATTCTCAGCTAGAGCTCTCCCAAGCCCTTTTGCCATAGCCACTCAATCTGTTACCAAATATTAATTAGGGCTGGAAAAAACAAGCTGGCCTAAACAAACAGAAATTCATTTCCCAAATTATTTCCCAAACCATTTGTTTTCTTGAAGAAGATTAAAAATTGAGGGTCAAACTCTCTCCATGAGTGGAACTGAGGACTTGAGAAAATCAGTTCCATTGTCTGGAGGCACAATTTTCAACATAGACACTTAGGGCCTGCTGATGGGTAGTTAGTGCAGTCTGAGTCAATTTTTTCTTTTATGCCAATTCTTTACTGATGCAATTTTATTGCATTCATTGAGACTACTCAAAATCTTCATGGCTGTGAATGAAAGGAAAATCATCTCTTTTGCAGTTTTCTGAATCCATGGCATACACAAATGACACAACATGGTATTTATTAATTGCGCAGATGTATATGTATTCAGCAGATCTTAGAGAAAACCAATTACCATTAATTCTTTCATAAAGCAATATCCTTAGCATGATAATTCCATGAGAAATAGTTAGCTCTGGAGCAAGTAACCAACATTTATAATCTCAAGCCCATTATCATTAGGTGAATTATCATTTAAACACCATATCAACAAATATGTTCATCAATCAACATATATCAACATATAAGCACATCGTGTTTAAACACCTGTGGTCCAAGAAAATATATTATGTTGACAGTATTCTTCCCTGGCATCATGCATAGCAATTTAAGTTCATAGCAAATTTCTCCTCTGTTCCCTTACACAGTTTATATGACAAATACAATCCACTTATTTTTACAATTAAAAAAAAAATACTTTAATAAAGTCATTGAAAATATGTCCAAGTGTGACAGACTTTCCAATTGCTTTGTATCACCAATCATTTGCTTTTATTGTAGGATAATTGTGTTTGCTTCTGGACAGATCTGAAACTGGTGAAGTTAAAAACAACTCCATTGACTTCAAACTCTAATTTACCTGTAAAAGTGCAGAAGACTGATGCCAATGAAGTTACCACGGTTCTGCTGTAGGCACATTTTGCACTGGGTGCCAAAGGTCTAAACTGAGAAAGAATTTTCTAAGACTGCACCAGGTGTGACAGACAATTTAGTTTCACAACCTGACCTCTTCTGCTTTTCCATTTACAGCACAGGCTGAGACATGGGGAATATCACCTCCTTACTGCCAAAACTGTGTATACTGCTGGTAGCTGAACATGACTGCCATGTTCCTTCTTCACACACGATAAAGGAAATTACCCACACACTATAAATGGTGCTTTAATGGTCGGGGTAAAAGAAAGGGGAAAATTTTGTAAATTTCTAGGGGAAATTAAGGCAGATAAGCATGGCAGATCTGATGGAGTGTCTTTTCCTGCTTACACCCTAATTATTGATAAAACTATTTTTTTTTTCTTTACTGAGAACCACATGAGTTTCAACATATAAGGATGAGGTAAAGCATTTCATTTATAATCTCAAAGCAGGTAATATAATCTACAGAAGACCTTTCTTTAGATCTTTTGAAGATCAAAGATATACGTAGTTTTGCAACAAAACTGAAAACAATAAAGAATTCAGAGAATATTTGGGATATAGACTTCACAGATTGTAGATAAATTACGGTGTCCATTCTGCACAACATACAAAACCAAAAACTTCTTCACAGAGAAATTTTATATGAATAATCCTCTTTATATGAATCAGAAAATTCCAGTAAACATCAAATGAAACTGTACATATATATATATGAGTAAAAGCTGATATTCAAGGTCATATACTTACTTTACTTATGCTGACTTCAGCAGGACTAACTGCAGAGCAAGGCACAATTCAAGAATGGCTCAGTGAATCACGTGGCTTTGGGCATCCTAGGCTTGGGGGGCTAAAAATAAAAACGAGAATTTCATTTTTTGTATGAAGATAGCGCAGAAAAGGAAACCCAGCCATATATGAGTGCCAGCTTATGACAGTAAAAACTAGGGCATCTTTCCATAAATGGTGGTGCCTACTCTGTATTCAAAATCATGAAATTTTCCCATAAAGAAATAACTGCTCTTCCTCTCTTCCTTGTAGCATATTTACCACTTAACATCAAGGAAGAAGGTAATGGCAATGAACAATTCAGTACATACCTAACAGAGATCAAGACAAAAAGAACTGCATATACTACATGCTGCTCTTCTCAACTGCACACTAAGCACTATGAAGACGTCAAAATCAAAAACAAAATGATTTGTCACTGCTTGTGAGCCCCCATCTCCACAGAAAAGCATGCTGGCTTGCCAGTTAGATCACCATATGGCAATTTTATCAATTAAGCACACTTAATGTACCCATTTAAAAAATTTGACTCTTAAGAAACTACGACTTTGACACTATAATGTTAAATATGGAGTTTTTTTTTTTTTTTTAAGAAAAAGGTAAAAATATTTTACCTCAAATCAAATGATTATTTACACATTTTGAAATTCAGAAAACTTTTAAAAAACTAATATTTATATGGCAGACGTTTCAGACAAAGTTATATCCATTGCAAAATTATAAGGTTATATAGTGAGATCCTTAAAAAATATATAAGGGAATCAAGTTAATAACTACTGCTTATCTGTCAGACACTTGTCTAGTTATGCTGAATTGTACTGCAAATCTTGGCTTTTTACTACTCACATCTGAATGCTGCCTACACTGATAGACTGTTAAAATTAGTTAGTCTGAAAACTCTTTAAAAGACCAAAAGGCATCCAAAATGATAATTTAAAGATCATTGTCACAGTCAAAGATTAAGATTTCTCTGTTACTAAAATCAAACATGCTAATTTCTTGATTACTGTATTATTTTGAAGCTATGAACATGAAGGATTTCCAGAATTATTTCTCTCCAGCAAACAATATTTTCTTAGTCTTTTTAGTACTGATTCTTGGAACAAGCCCTATTGATTTGACTCATGCAAGCAAGCAAGCAGAGCCTGAGCCAACAATGCCAATACAATAAGAACAATAAAACTCCTTCAGACTTTAAATAAGAAAAGACTTGCCCTTTGAGAAGAAGGGATGAGATAACACAGCAATAGCTGTGTTCTTCTTAAGGAACTCTGCCTCAGATGCACGGATAAAAGATATCTTTCTTAGTGATCTGGACTTAAAGAATGAAGCAGTTTAAATGCACTTAGCATGCAGTTATGCCCTTTCCAAAACAGAGAACAGAAAGACATGCACTAAGTCTTATGTTGCAGAACTGTCTCTTTGTTCTAGGCAGAATGCTAATGGAAAAACTGCTACTTCATGCTGCTCCCTTTACTTTGTTGAACAATGATTTGATCTGACAAAGAGCTTCTAGCCAAATATCCTGTTAAAAAAATAAGACCCACTATGCTGCACCCTGTCAGAGTGAATTTGAAAAAAAATCCCCAAACAAACAAACAATTCTCCCCTCCCCCCCAAAAAAAACAAAAAAAAACAGATAAAGGCATGGGCAAATGAAGATGAAGGTTATGAAAAGAATATGGTCATGGTAGCATTTGTTGCCCTTCCAATAAATTCTCCTGCAAAGCATATTCAAGTAATGAAAATAATATTTGAATATTAAATAATTCCTCCCATTTCTTAACATACTCGTGTCAATGAAAATGAACCTATCTCTAAGACTAAACAGTCTGAATCAGGCATGACAGTACTGTTCATGAATACTCTATACCCTCTGAGAGGGAAATATATTGTTTAAAAAGAAAAAGATGCATGAGTAGGAGTAAGGAGATGAACTGAAGCCAAGAAAAATATAGTGTAAAGTTAAGAATACTTTCCTTTAATGAGGTACGTGACAAGATTTGGGTAATTTGATTCTATGCAGCACAAAACAGTGGAATCTGTTTTGGACAGTGCCATCTGTTCCATGGCAAGTGTCACAGCTGGGATTGTGAAAAATCAATCTCTTTAATGAATCTGGTCTTACATTTTGAGCAGAAGTAAGTTGGTTTCCTAGACATTCAGTTCCACAGATTTTGACCCATTTTCACTCTTTAGTAAACATCCACAAACTCTTTGTTGGAAAGCAAGAAAAAAGAAGAGTGAAAAGTGACTATATCAAATCACAGGATTGCAATGGAGTTGATTTTTACCTTACGCTCTGGGAGCACTCCTAAAGGACCCCCACGGATTTTCAAGGCCTACAAGATCGCTTGTTCTTCTATGGCATCTCCCTTCGGATATCCATCTTGTCTTCTTTGTCTTGAGGAGTGCTTTTCTGCACTGCTTATGAGTGTGCCTGTTTTACTACCTTTATATGCTTCTCATTTAAATTTTCTTCTCTGGCCACTTGCCAGCCACAGCACAGCTACCTATGTCTCATTCATCTGTTTAGTAAGCTTCCTTCTCAAAACTCTTAGGCTCCCCATACAGGGGACCTATAGGGTCCTATCATGCCCTGTGGAAGTAGCTGTTATTTAAAATGCATCCTTGACTCAAATATTTGATCTTGTCTTTCTCTGATCTCTTTGAGCTACCTTATTACTTCCAGAAGCAAACTGAGATTTCTTCCCATTTTCAAGAAAGTGAAACTCTTTAAATCTACTGTTAAAAACATCTAACTGCCAACTAACACTTGATAACAAGAACCCAGACACAACATATATACAATTATTTATTCTAGTCCTACAGCAGAATCTGAAAGTATCATTTTGAGTAATCATTTCAATAGCAGAAAAGCCATGCTTCTGCCAAAAGATGCTTTATTCTGGTGTCATCAATATCCAGATGAATCTGTTTTGAAAAGGGATCAGCACTGTTTTAATCTGCTTAAATTTGAGGATGTTTGTATAAAAAATAATGCTTTTATAGAGTAATTAGGATTCTTTTTTGATCAGTACAGATAAGACTGTCTTGCATTTTTTCCATTTTCTTCATTCATGTGGTTAATACAATTTCTAACTTTTGTTATGCCAGAAATGCTTAGCCTCACATGTTTTGTTGAATTATAAGAGAATGAGTTAATACTGCTGGAACTCAGTTCTATATTACCAGCGCTCAACACCAGAGGCTTAAAAACTAGGGATAGACAAAAGAAAAATAAAAGTCACAGCTGTAGCTGCTGCAACATAGAAATGAAACTTTCTTTACCTTAGGCAGCTTACAATAAAGTGGAAGCACGGTATAACATAGATGGGATTACTAACTCTTAAGGAACTGCCTTTGCTCGGCGCCTGTTTACGTGCGCTTTATCCTGAATTCTGGTTCCGCGGTGGGGCCGGGTCCCGCTGCAGCACCACGGACAGCGCCGTCCCGCCGACGGGACCGCGGTGACTCGCGGCGCTCCGGGCAGGCGGGTCAGGCAGAGCTGGGTTTGACAGCTCATGCTCGCAGTGAGAGAATATTAGTGCAATGGCCTTAGTTATATCCATTTTGTCCCTGAAGTATGCATGATGTATGCATGCAACTGCCATTAGTCCTAATGGAATGTAACCCAGACCCAAGTGTTACAGGAATTGTGCTTATGGATGGTGCATGATTGATGATAATGGAAAATGGACTCACCTTTCTACATACCAAACAGAAGAGCCCCGAGTGCCTAGCACCTCTTTGAATGCAACATCGAGAGAGCTTTTAAAACAGCAGAAGACTAGCATAATACACCAAGGTATTTGTCCATTCAGCATTACATTAGAGAAATTTGATACACAGCATAGCCTTAGTATTTCCCTTAGATGAGTCAGTGTGCAATGTCCGCAGCACATAGGCTCAAAAGGTAAATGGTATGAATTGCAAAAAAGGAAAGGTATAAGCAAAGTTTTGTTTACATCTGGTCAAATCAAAGGACTGAGTATATACACTGAATAACAACAGTTGTGATTGTAAGCAACACAGTTTAATAAAGATAATAAAATATCATGGAGACATATAATCTTTCTGAAACTTTGTGGATTACTCCACTGTTTTTCTGTTGCTTAGTGGACGTATAGAAAGACTCATATTTTCTCAAAAGCACTGCCTTTACTGTACATACATCCTCTGGCTGTGGAGCACATCTGTGGTAAGATCCCATGATTTCCCTGCTTGCTAGATTTTTTTCCTCTGCAAGAGATCTCATATCTCATGTTCATTAATGCCATATCACACTTTCAGAGTAATTTGAGCCCTTTCATCTAGAATAAAGTACTACCCAGGCAAAAAGCTCAAGGCAAAAAAGCAATTCCTCAATATCCATGGTCTTGACTCTGTGGAGTTAAGCAGTTGTAATCAGGGTAATGTGATGGATCTCCTAAGGACTGAATGTGCACCCCCATTTGAGATTACTTTTGAAAGTGTTCACATACATGTTAACTGTGTTTTCATGCATAGGGATATAGCTGCTTCTCCAGTTGTGAAAGAAGAAATGCCTTTCAGAAAAGCAGACATTCCTCTGAGCTAGCATGGTGCATCAAGTGCTGTTCATAAAAACAAATCAACATATGACCTACTTTTCCATTCAATATGTTCACTAAAATGTTATTGAACAAAAACAGAAGGGAGGCAGTTCCTAGCTGTACATACCTCTCTCTTACCTGGAGCCATCAGCTGCTTAACTCCCCTCCCTTTTCCTCTCACTGTAGCCCTTGAATATGTGATATTTGATAATATTGGAATGTGAAAGCCATTATAAACATACAAGCACAATGTACATTGGACATATGCAATGCAGTTCACAAAACTGGGTGGATAAGGCATCCTGTGCTTAGGCATCTTAGACAGGAAAGAGATAATTTACAGTAGTACAACTAAAAGTGTGCATATGTGTTTGAAGGGTCAGTCTGAGTCTCTTGAGCTTCACACAACCCCCAAATGCACTGACACTGGTATTCTTAAACACAGCAGTGACATGGTACTTTAACAAAGCAGTGTCTGTGCATAAACTGAAAAAAAAAAAAAGGTTCAATTTCTTCTATTGTGTTTGTGAAGGGCATAGAACATATGAGGAGCAGAGACAACACATGCACCCTACCAAAGCTCCTGTTGCAGCTGTGGAGATGGCAAAACAAGCTGTAAAACAGCCATGCTATCACCATAGTAACAGAAAGGGAAGGATGCCAGTTCAGTATTCAACACGCGCTATTCCCATTGCTGTGCAAGCTCTTGCCTCAGGATTTTTTTTTTTTTTTTTAAATGTAGTCTCTAAATAGCACCTTCCAGTTGCCCTAAAACACCTGTACATGCAGAACTCTAATCCTGTACTGTTGGGGAAGACTGAATAAAACAATGGAGAATCTGATGTCAGAGTGCTAAGCTGTCAGAAATGGGGGGAGGGGGGAAGTATTTGCTAAAGACATTATGTCTGTGGATTAAATCCTACACATACTGAATAATGAGTTAAATGATACTATAATGCTTTTAGATTCCCCTCTGACTGTTATGGTTCCCTCCCCACTTGGGGAGTTCAGTTGTAAATCTTCAAATTGCTTAGTGAAAGGAGATGGATTAGACTGCAAGTTACCAACAGCCATCTCTGAAGAGAAAAACCCTTTGTTTTTCTCCACCAAAGAGTAAAAAAGGATTTAAATTAAGTTACATGCAAATTTAAAAGGGTAAAAGATATTTTCTAAATAGTATCTTAAAAGCCCTCAGTAGTTTAGAATCTGATTCCTTGTGAGTGTGTCTATGTGGATCTTTACTAGCAGACTGGAGCCTGCTGTGTCCAGTCCCCACCCATGTATCAGATTTCTCCACTTTGCTCTAAGCTAGCTGGTATCCAGATTACTATGTTACTGTAAAGATAAACTATTGTGCACCTCTTAGCACAGACTTACTGGCATGCAAAACACAGCTTCTAGGATGCAGGCAAAGTGAGCCTCACCATTACCACTACAGACCATGCTGATGTACCGCAGAGACTTTCACATATACTACTCCTTGGCTCCTGGAGTAAATTCAGGTGCAGGTGCCACATTCTATGCAACACATGAAAGTGAAAGGTTTTAATTATATGTATTTATATATATATTTTTTTTTAACTGAAAGCAGCAAGTGGCGAGATATGAAACTGCATGTCTTAAACTAGAGAGCTGAATAAAGCAGATGATTCCGAGATGCTAGTTTTGATATTAACATTTACTGACAAGTTTGTTACACGGCACAGCAGCACTGACCTTATTATGCCAGTCTCATCTTCAAGCATTCTTGGTGCAGCAATGGGAGTAGAGGGCAGGCTATTTTTGTAAAATACAAAATGGACACAGATCACAGCACTCACTGAAACAAACACATCTGATGGCTTTAAAGGAGCAGAAAAATAAAGGTAAAGGTTTTTCTTTAGAATGTAAGAGAAAAGCCACTACTACTCAAAACATTGTGCTGCAGTATAATGGGGACAGATATGCAGCAGTCACAGCTGAGAATGTAATGAGTAAGACATCTGCAAATCAATCCCTAAGCCAGACATTATTATTGATATGCTTCAACTTGAACGGAAACATTTCACATTGACCAATTATTTTTACATCTTTTTTAGTAGAGAACATTTTTGTTGAGCTTTTAAAAAAAAGCACCAGGTATTCCTAGGTTACAGAGATTTTCAGTTCCTCTAGAATACCAGTTCTCCTTTGGTTTAGCTCCCACTGTCTGCAGGCCCTTTCATCACCCCTTTGATAAGGGGTTCCTAGACTCAAGCTGCATCCCACAAAGTTTACTCCTGTCTGAGAAACTCACCATGGATAAATTCAACTTCTGACCTAGGTCCCTCCTTCTGGCACAGGCTCACAGAAAAGATAACTAAAGACAAATACAAACCCATTCACCTGAAGCTAGTACTCCAGATTCAGACCGGAGCATGGAATGCAAACTGTATCACTGGTGCTAAAAGATGATGGTTTTTTTTCCCCAAGAACAGCAGGAAAACATGCATTCTCTTCCTCCTCAACCTCTCTATATCATGTGATAACACAGTCTTGTTTAAGAGAGATAGCAGAGATTCAGAATAATTTGCTAAACTACTTTGAGTACTTCTCAGAGGAAACAATAAAATGGGTAGTGATGGAAAATTTAACCTTGAGAATTATTTTACTTACAGAATATTACAAAGATTAGCTGTTTCTACTTAGTCCTATTAAACATGTACATGCAGCTAGATTAAGATGGCATAGAGTGGCAGGTGATACAGAGATACCTGAGCTCTACCACATATGACAATAGGACTGTTATCAAAGCAACAAGTGTTAGGATAAAATATGCTGGTGGATAAACAGGTGGAAACTGAGCCCAAGCTAAAGGTTCAGCTGGGGGTGGATGCATTTCTGGACAGTCTAGTCTCAGTGCAACCTTTTCATCAGACGAAATATACCTATGATTACCTAATTCATTCCTCTAATGAAGACTGATGCTGGACTCTTCACTGACATCAAATCTTTACCATTTCAACTTGAATTCTGCTTTTCACATTTCTCAACAACTGTGATGTTATATTCAGCAATCTAAAGCCTCCAGAGCTTAGGAAGCTCCAGCTGGTACACACCACCACAGCTTTAGCAGCAATGACTGCCACAAACACATCAAACCAGTTTCCACCCAGAGTTGGCTGTCCACAGAATATCAAATCAAATTTGAAATCTTGGTCCCTTATTTTTCAAGGTACTAAAAGGCTTGAGATCAAAGGGTCTAAAAAGTCATTTAACCTTCTAGACTGAATACAATAACTGAAGATAAGAGAACAAGCAACTGACACAAAGTAATCACTTATGCTTAATACAGTACCAGAAGAATTTGTGTTATGGCAGAGGAAGGGAGGGTAAAAGATACAGAGGTTCTTGCTAATAATCTCAGCAGAAGTTAATATAAATGACTATCATATCTGACTAAAGCAGGTCTCATGATCATAACTGAACCATGCTTGTAAGAGGTTAGCTCTGTCACAGCCTACCTTATACTTTAGTTGTAGACAGAGTATTTCAGCTCCCAGAGCTGTCAGTCTGATATTTATTGCAATGTTCCATATCCATTAAGCTGCATCTGATACCGGCTTGGTAGTATTAGCCTGACAAAGTGATCTGAAGGCTGAATCATCTTCCTATTTGACTCAGGTGCTAGCTCAAGTGCTTGCCAGGTGCCTTTATGCACTGCCTTGGAGTGAGCTCTCTAAAATATTCCCTTCCCCTCCTGGGGCTCATATCACTCAGTATTATCTGGGGAGTCTGAGACACTAGAGTTATGTGTCTTGGAAATTGGTAGCAGGATGTTTCCAGCTGACAGACCCAGCCTTGGAATGAACTCCCTTTGTTTATGCACTAAAGAAAAAAAGATAACCTGATTTTCTGGAATCTTCAATTATTTGCCTGTTAAAAAAGTGGGGAATCTTCTTTTTTACTGTGAAGTTTAGAATTTGGGAACAGCTATCAGCCTGTTAACCAGTGCTTTGGTGCCACTATAACTGGACATCTTTTCATAAGATGAAAGAGGAAAAAATGGCCATAGAAGCACAAACTACAAAACAGCCATGTGATAACAGCTTAAATTAAGTTAAGAAATAAGGTAACAGAACAAATACTCCTTCCTTCAAGGCAATACTTTTAATTCAGCTCACATTTTACTAATTCCTTTAATACCAGGGGAAACATGGTACATGTTCTCTTTTGATGTCAGATGCAGCCCTACTCGGGACTCGAGTATAGTCAAGAAAGGAAATTTCCTTCCTAGTTTATGTTTATGTTAGAAAAATATGAAACAGAAGAAATGTGCCCTTTTGCCAGCCAGCTGTGTGGATTCACCTCTCTCTGAGCTGTAGTATCTTTGAAAGAAACTGTTGCTTGGCTTACATATGTTTTGTCACGACTAGCTTGGGTTCCTGGGCTTTTTATGAGAAGTGATTGTGATAGCTTGATAGGAGTTTTTTAATTTTTGCTAGACTTCAAATAAGTGTAGTAGATACTGTATCTGAAATCAGACAAAGAGGGAAAAGAGGGGTAGGGAAACCACACACTGATCAGACTTTTTACCTGAGAGGTATTGCATCTTAGAACATGGTATTGTTTAAGTGCAGAAACTGTAGCCCATCTCCGTAACTGAAACCATGTCTAACACAACACTGAAAACAAAGCCCATAGAAATGCCAGCTGGCAATTCTAGGGTGTCCATATGATTTCATCATTCCTTCTTCACTTACAGAAAACAGGAGCCCTTCAACCTTTTTATTTTTATTTTTTCTGTATTGTACAAAATGCCTGTGCTCTGTGCTGAGAAACCTTGGATCCACCCTCACACACCATTGTATTCGTTACCGAATATCTTAGGTGTGTGGATGGCATATCTTCCTTTCTCCACAGTAATCCTTTTTGTTCAGGTGCTGTGTAACATGGAGACCTTGGGGGCTGATAGTTCCTGATGTAGGCTTTGCTGTGTGAGTCGATCTGAAGAGATCCAGATTTGATCCACATAATCCTCTTACTGATTCTTCTGTGCTGATTTTTGTAGACAACCAGCTTGTTGCACCAGGGCTTTTATTTCTACTCTGAAGCATCATATCAGTTCTACATAGTATCTGTAATTTTATTCATTGCAGAAGAATTCGACTTGCCAGATATTTTGCATTCTGAGTAAATTCTCTCTTGTAAGAAATATCAAGCAATTTTTTTAAGTTATAATGTGACCTTCCTTGATAGAGGGTTTGTCTAACTTCAGTATTGACTACTTCTCTTACATTCAAAGTTAACAGGATACAAGCAGGGTAGCAAGTATCAGCCCACAAACATATCTAAAAGTCCTCTGCCCTTTACAATTTCAAGAGAAGCCAGAAAGAAAAACTGACAGTGAAGTAAACAAAGATCACAATCATTAAATCATATTGCATTTTTCAGAGTATCCATCTTTCCTTGAACCTGACATGGTGGCTGTTTTTCAGCAAAGAGACTGTATTTTCATGCACAATGCTGCTCCAAGGACTGTCAGAACTAATCAACTAATAATAGCAATTCACACTGATTTGCTCATTGGAAACAACCACTTGTGCTTCTTTGCTACTGAAGCAAAAAGAGAACAAAGTTAGGAAGATAAATGGATCCTGAAAGTCATTCAAAGCAACCTTGACCACCTGCCCTATCTCTTTGGTTTAGCTATGAGGATAGTATGGATGACGATGCTGAAGACCATGCTCAAATCAGGGAGAAAAACACCCACTAGTCTCCAGGTGTTCACGGAGCCAGTCATCGCATCACAGAGAGCAATCAGGCTTATCAGGCATCATGTGGCCTTGGTAAATCTGTGCCGGCTGCTTTCAATCAGCTTCTTGTCCTTGATGTGCCTAGAAACAGCCTCCAGAAAGATTTGCTCCCTAATTTTCCTGTGGACTGAGGTTAAACAAACTGGCTTCCCAGATTTTCCTTCTTGCCCTTTGAAGATGGGTGTGGTATTTTCCTTTTGCCGGTCATTGAGGATTTTCACCTGATCCTGACCTGTCAGTGATGATTCTGAGTGGCCTTGCAATGACATAAGCCAAGACTTATCCCATCCTATGGACTTGTTTACATCCACTTTGCTTAAGTGATCCCTAATTTGATTCAACAGGCCAGAGACAGCTGTGTAGCAGGAAAGCATCATCTAACTTGTATTTTACTATAAGACCATTCACATCATTTTTTGTTGCACATGGGGGCTATAAAAATAGCTGTAAATCATAACTAGTTTAATGAGCCATTGAAAGAGAGGAAAATTGGGCTATCACAATATTGCACCACTATCTTTATAGTAAAGAACATTACATTTAATATGTCATGGATTTCCTTTCTTCTAAATTTCTGAATGTATTTTTGTAATTTGACTCTTTCTGGAAGCTGTAATTAGACAAAACAATTATACCTGACCCTGAGTTATTCAGTAACTCTCATTCAGTAAATCTGATCAGAAAACAAGTGTCTTTCAATACAGAAGATGGCATGGACTCTTGAAGGAGGGAGGACTCCCTCCTTCGAAGACATTTCTTGTGTCTTAGCTCACATCCCAGTGCAATGAATAATAATAATAAAAAAGAATATTCAATAAATTGTGCAACATAAAACTATATTCCATGCCTCACAGGACAGTGTTCTAAGAAAACAATGTGTTTGTCAGACTGAATTCGTTAGTGTATGGTGATATGAATATAAAACCATGTGGGGCATAAAATTCTGGTTTGCATACATGCATTGCCACATAATTCTATTTTCTCAAGAAATTCAATCTTAACTATATAATTTCCTTCTAGTCATGTTATGTGGCTTGTTACATGCGATATTATTCCCTGTTGTGTGATAATGAAATTATATATAATTCTATGTGATTGTGATTATTCCTATATTTGAACACTGTAAAACTATTTTTGCATTTACATCTCTGTTTTATTATTTTAATGTCAATGAAGCAATATTCAAATCTGATTTTAAGATTAAGCTCTTAAAACTGTAGCAGCTGAATTCCACTGCTTTCTAATTTCTGGACATCTTTACAGTTCATAGTGTTGATTGAATTTATTTTCACTTGTAAAGAAAAGGATCCAGTAAAAATGACAGTTTTGAATGTCTGTGTTGCCATTAAAGAATCCTAAAAGTGCTGTTTCTTTGCTACAATAAAGAACATTACAGACCCAGTGAAGATAAGGGCACGATTCCATAAACATCTCAGATATCTGAAGCCTGACAAATTTGGAATAAAAAGTGTCCCAATGAATAAACACCTGATCCTGAGGTGCTTACATCTGCAGGTTTCACTGTCTTTGGTGCAGAATACACCTACATTAGCAACTGGAGTGGTGCAAAGAGGGAAGGACCAGGATTTGATCTGGCATGTTTGTTATGGTCTAGGACTGTGTTCACAAATCCTGCATCTCGGAAGAGGAGTTCACACCAGCCATCCACACTGCACATATCTATTAGTCAATGTGAAGCAGATTTCTGTATGGCCATCTCAGATTGTCTTGCCATTGCTAACATAAGAGAAAAAACTGCTGGAGGACTTCAAAGATGTCCTTTCCTTCCAAGGAAGCGAGTTTGCATGCACATTAGAAATGGGATACTTTTCTTGGCACACTAGTGAATGACTTCAACTTCACCAGGACAGGAACCACAACTAGATTGCCAGGGGTGTAGTTGAGTGCATACTGCATGACTCCAATTACAGATGCAAGGCAAATTTGCTCCTAACAAAGTCTATACGATAGATGGGCTATTGGATAGTGGATACATCCATAGAGTAGTTGTCTTAGTTCATTTTCAGAATCTCCTAGTCTGAGCCTTTACCTAAGCCTTTGGGGATCCAGCAAGTTTCTCTGCCGTCAATTACCCTCTACTCTCCTGTCTGTTGATGAGCACAGCTCCTTCCTGTGAGACAGAAGAATTCCTACAAGTTACAATCTTCCACTTCCTGAGTGAGAGCTCTAGTCACTCCCAACCTTGCTTTAAATAATGTCATTCAGTTCTTCCAAAGAATGCAGAATTTGGGGTTGGAGGTCTAGGCAAGTTATTATTTACACCAATAGGTCCTCAAAACAGATTCCTAAACCTTGAGTGAGACAGCATAGCTAGCACACCACTGCCCTCAGAATTTCCCGCAAAGGGTTGGTTTTATCATCCAAGGGCTCGGACAGTAAGGGCCAGGACCACAAGATTTTCTGTCACACCTGCCTAATTTAAGCTATCAGGGTTCACTACATGATTTGACTCATGGATGTCAGTCACAAAATAAAAATCCAGATCTAAGAGTGGACTGCATTTAAACAATCTTCTCTCCTTTTCCCAGAGGTTAAAATAAGTTTGGATCATGTTTTTAGGGACTGAGAATCATCAGAAGGTAAGATTAAGCATCTTCCCAAACATAATGGCTTTAACCAATGAAATTTTATAACCTGATGAATTTCTGTGTGTTACTTGCCATTCAATATGGAATTAGTGCCTGTTAAATAAAAGATAATGACACAGTCTATATTATGCTCTGAAGAGCATCACTATGAGGTTCAATTGGGTCACAATTAGAAGCAAAACCTTCTAGGCAGAGAGATTTCCACAGAGCATAATTGGAACTTCCCTGGTAGTCCCTCCAAGCCATAGGAGGGCCAGGATACCAGGAGCTACAGCAAAGCACATAGTCAATCCGATGAGGGTGCTGAGTTCCTTCAAATCTTGTGGGTGTCAGTGAGAGTTGGGTTTAAGGAGAAGCCTCTAGGACTGAGCCCACAGGGTTCAAACTATGAACCCACAGGGTTTGAGAGCTTAATAGCATGTATGCAGGAGAAAATATTGCAGATTGAAGACAGGATAGGAATTACTGCTCTTCAGCAGAAATAATCACTCTTCTCTTCTTCTGCAATGCTCCTGCTCTCCCTCCTCCACGTTGCTCATCACTTTGACAGTGTTCCTGAAGAACAAAGATTGTCTTTCTATGGCTTTGTCCCCACCTCCTGGCCATGATGCAAGCTGGAGTAATGCAGACAGTCTCATACCGCTCTTGCCTCACTGATGGACTTTAGCTTGGAAGAAAAAGCTGTTTTTAGATTTTGCTCATGTGATAATATGTCAGTGAGTAGTTAATGCAGCAGCTGCATGAACCTGTTCTGTTTCTTCTCACTTCTTGCTTCTTGCTCATGGCTTGCAGTCTGAATGCTGGGGGAAAAAAATGTACATTCAGGTTTGAACCTCTCTCGCGGCTACATCTCAAAAGTGAAATCCTGAAAAAACAGGCACCCTTTTCTTAACTACATAGAGAACCCAGTTTTATACCTAAAATGATGGTTACCTGAGTTTACTTGAAAATGCTTAGAAAACAGTCCAAATTGGTCACACTATATCATAATGAGGGCTGGAATCTGCTAAAATTCACCTGGCTTCATGCTTTGTTAGAAACAAACAATTCTAAGGGCAATTTACTAATGCATCCAAATGAGAACAGATGCTGACACCCAGAGGCATGATAATGTAATGCTTTATAATGTCTCATGCAAACGTGAACACTAAATGCATGGCAAAAGGAATTACAGGAATGGATTCAAAGTAATCTGATAACATATTTACATCCGTAATCCAGGGGAAGATTAGCATAAAAAGTTAAGAAACAAAACCAAGAGTAAAAGGGAATAGTTTAAAATGCGATGGCATGAATCCTTTAAAAGTCCATATTCCTTGGTGATGGTAAATGTTACAGGCAACAGCTGCATCTTCAGTTCTCCTTCTCATCCACAGAACATTTTCCTACGCTGCCTCAAACCAATGCCACCATTTCCTTCAAAGTCCTCCTCAAGACTTCTACATGTCCTAAGAAAAAACCCAACCACTTTACAGGGTCTTATTAAAGAGAAACTATGTGAGTAATTTCATTAACTGTCCGTTATACAAAGAAACCTTATTGGAATAACCTTACTAAGGATGAAAAGAGGAGCATTTAAATGTTAGGAAATGTAAAGTTACAAGTGTTTTAATTCACAACCTTTTGTTTATGTCCATAGTAGTTTTTTTTTTTTCCACAGGACTCCATTTCTTTCTTATTGCCTGGCCCCAAACCTTACTATTACTCACTCTTCAAAGCCTGGTTTAAAAATAGAGCTATATATTCCTTGTTTGTTTGTTCCAAGATCATCTTAAACATATATGAATATAATTTCTGTGTACCATGTGCCATTTCTCTAACATGACAGGAACATGTGGTATTAATCCTATTGTAAAATCTTTTCACTATTTCACCAATGGAATAGGAGAGACTGTTTTGTCTCCATCCTTGGGATATTCAAAACTTGACAGGACTCAGCCCTGAGCAGTGCGGCCTGTCTCAGAGCTGACCCTGCTTTGAGCGGGAGGGAGGACCAGAGACATCCTGAGGTCCCTTCCAGCCTGAGTTGGTCTGTGATTCTGCACTCAGGAAATTCAAACAACAATATCACAAGTTAGGTGTCCAGAAAAATGAAGAACAAGCAATTTGTGACTACTTGCAGAAAGTTTGATTTAACTGATTTGTTCAGCACCACTCTGGGGCAGAGGTAAAGGAAAGCACTCAGCTACTTTAATCATAAGACCATCTTATCTCTTTCTGTAGCTTGAGGCAAGAATAATGTAGACAAGTACATTTAAACCTGACGTTCAATCAGCATGGGAGGCTGTAAATACAAGGAAATATTAGACCGTAGTCCATGAATAGACTGTATTTTTAAAAATACATTTGTCCACAGAAGCAAGGATAAAAATATAATACTTAATGAGCATTTGTTGCTTTGCCTCAAGTTTAGTTGTTTGTAAATTAAAGCCTCTGTGGGCTTGATGATCTGCAGAAATTTGTCCAAAATATTGAGCAGTTCTTGCATTACAGAAAAAGTGAGGAAAGACTGATCTAAGCAACAGTTTTTTTCTTCCTGTTATCATAAAGGGTCTGAATGATGCTGTGTGCCCATGGGAAGTATACATGTAACCATGTAATCATTGACTATGTCATAATGCTTCAATTCTGGCATCTCCTAACTTGAAGTTCTTCATTTTATACTATTAGTGATGTTTTGTTTCGACAGAAATGCTATCATGTAGGATGAGTGTAAATGTTGGAGCTATTTAATTCACTGCACAGACCTTCAGGGATTTCCTCTTCCCTGCCTTTTTTCAACAGACTGTTCATCTTAACAGCATCTGACTTGAGTGTTCCTGGTACCACTGTTCTGCTTGCATGAATCCAGCTCCTATAGACATGAGTTGTGCTCAGTTTATGCCTGCCTTGCCAAGGAAAGGGATTTCTCCAATAACCTTTACTGACACTGGGCTGCGTGGATGGTGCAAACTATCATTGCTGACAAGCAAACCAGCAAGATCTGTGGGTGTGATGCCAAATGCTCTCCAGGGATTTGACATGGCTTGCTAGCTGAGACGAAGCAGACCAGGGTGTGAGACAACATTCTGCTGGATGCAGCAAACTGGCTGCATGACCACATCTTCATTTGCTGATGCCAGTTACCTCTTGCAGCTGAACAAGAGCCAGCCTGCGGCATAGTAGCTCTGGTGTGTCTGGAGAAGAGGCAGCCTCTCTGCGTGGCAAAAGGTGTTACTGTGTGGTTCCAGCTGCAGAGGAACATCTGGCTTGCTTGACAACCACAGTCCTCTGTCGCTGCTCCAACCCCTTCCTTCTGCCCTTTCTTTTCCTGTGACAGCCATGGCTTGTTCCTCTCATATTTGAAAGGGCAAATGCCTTGAGCCAGCTCTGTGTGTGCTCCAAGCAGCAGTCTTGCTCCACAGGTCCCTTTCCTGTTGTCACTGACCCTCCTTCAGTGTTTCCAAGTTTGCCTACAGCAGCTCCTTCTTTCTCCTCACCAGGTGTTATTCCTCCCACATCGCTTCATCCTTCCCTCCTCAAATAATGATGGCAGGCAGACAAAGGCTTTCAACTATGCTGGCCAATATCTGATCTTCAGCTTGGTGAATTGCCCACATAGCATTTTTCTAACCCAATCTTTTCTCCCCTTCTCACTCCAAGCATCTTCCAAACTGTAGACAGGAACATTATATTTTAAATTTGTCATCAAGTTCTGAAGAAAGGATAGAGACCCTGTTATCTTGGGTGTCCCTAACATCAGCTCAGGAGATGCTAATGATGCTATAGATGCTCTACCTAGTGATGCTAGAGATGCTAGATAGTGATGGGAACAAGCTCATAACCGCGGGATGGGGATGAAGCCTTGGTGCTTGGCTGAATCTCAGTCTGGAAAGATAGTTTTAACAAGAGCTGAATTAACTTTTTCCTGCCACAAGATGGCAGATGGGAACAAGGCAACACTACAGGGAGAGGGTTTAACAGAACAGTAGTTTTTTCTCACCTTTGAGCCGAATAACAGTTACTGACAGTGATTCATCTACTTTGTGGGCCACAATAGGATCTCCATGGCAAACAAAAATATTTTCATTGGGGTTGAGAGGAAGCAGATGATGCTCCGGAGACAGCTGATGCTAAAAGATTAGGATAAAACCAGCTCAGACTGTTGACATTAAGTTTCAAATTAACATTCTGACTTTTAACATGCTGATCCTTGAAAGAAATATATTTAGTAGGTATGAATTTTAGACTCTCTTTCAGATACAGACATGATTAATGTAAATGAACGATTGGCTGAGCTTTTTTTTGTTTTTTACTTTTTACTTCCATTTTTTATTACCTCAACTAAATGTACTAAATGTATCCATCAGGATGCCGTCCCTTTCCTGAGGCAATATGTGGGTTATTTTTTCTTCATTTTTGTTCTAGTTTCATTTGCTTATTATAGACCATCCCTTTCGCCCATTTTAATCTAACAATCTCTCCTTTTTAGGTTCTTAAAGCCTTAGAAATCTTCCCCTGCTCCAAGACCTGCCCTGATTTAGGCATATAAACTCACCATGAAAACATGACCTTAACTTTGTTTGGCCTTGAGTTGTTCTGTGAAAACCAGTTCCCCTGCAGTGTGGCATCTGAGATCACTGCTAAGGAAGTTGCTTGGTGTAGCCCTGTCTGGGAATTGTGAGGTGCAAAGACTAATGCTGGGCTAAGTGGCAGTGACACATAAAAAATCTTGGAAGTAATCTGCAAGTCAAATTTCCAGCCAATTGGTCTGAGTGACTTACAAGTGTTTCTTTTACTGTTTTATTTCAGACAAGGTGAGGGCTCCATGTAGATTTAACATCTCTGTAAAATGTAAGCTGTGTAGAGATAAAATAATACACTGTGCTTTAACAAGGAACTAAATAAGATGCCAGTCTGGTGGCTCTTCAGGGCACAGGCCCAATGAATTACAGGCGAAAATCTAATAGGCAGTTAGAGCAGCATTTAAGCCACTGCCTATCATCCAACGTGGTCTTGCTAGAGTGGCCACTGCTTCACTCCACACAGGGCAATAGCAGTGTGCAGAAGTGAGGGATCAGGATGTAAGGGGATGTGTTTGCTTTCAGATCCTCAGCTCTTCTGCAGGACCTCTCTCCTTCCTTGCAAGATGTTTTTGCTCTTTAGAAGATTTTACTGAAGAAACCTGTGATACAGCAGTTGCACTGCCTTGAATAGAGCTTTCCCTGGAACAGTATGGACTGAAACAATCAACATCCTTCCTGCCTAGCTGGTAGCTTAGAGCTGTGGTATTTTTGCTTCTGCAGCTATTACTGCACATAATAGTGTATCACATATACCCTGAATGTGTCTATCTATTAAATTCAGTAGGAGACTGAAGCTGTTGTCAGGGCACCATGTGGGCTTGGAGTCCCCAGGGTTGGGAGGCTCCCGGTGGGGCAGGGCCAGGCCTGGCCACAAGGACCCATCCCACTGCCCATGAGGGAGCAGGGCACTGGGGGCAGCTGGGGCAGCCCAAGCCCTGGGGGTCAGCCCTCCCAGGGCAGCTGTGGCCTCCCCAGCAGGAAGGGGCCACCCTCAGCTGCCCTGGCTCTAAGCTGGCCTTCAGAGCCCACAGCCCGGAGAGGGTGTGCTCTCAGGTCCCTTGCAGCTGTTAGGAAATCTGATAGCCCTATTACCAATTTAGTTCTATTATTTCATTACTTGGACTGGCTCTCTTGGTTTTCAGTAGCATTTAAGCTACTGATTTTAACCTAGTAAGCCCTATATGGTCAAGTGAATGCCTGTTGGAGAGATTACCAGTGTTGGCATATGGAGGTTGGCTGGAAAAATAAATTCCATCTTGCAGAATACCTTCCCATCTGAAGGCCTGAAATTTGTTTTGCAAGTTGTGAAACAAAACAGACACCTTTAGAGTTCCAGATGACTAACAAATGGACCCTTGAACAACCACCGATGTAAGAGACTCTAATTTCCAATCTGGCAGAGCAGAAGTTAGAACAGTCTTTTACATGCCAGCTGTGTGATCAACAGACCAGGCTGGAGAGTAAGCCTCTCTTCAGCTTGCCTAATTGAACTCATCTGCTCTGCATAAATAATTAAATATTCATTAGACCTTTGAGCAATATAGCACTTTCCTAACCCCTGCTCTGCCTGTTTTGCTGCACTGGTTCGCTTGGGTGGGCCTCTCAGTTGCCGTCCCAACACAGAGCTAAAGAGCCTGTGCAGATGTTTTCAAGGGACATTTAGATGGAAATAATGAAAACCTATCCACCTTTGTGTGGGAAAAACTGAATTAAAAATATCTCAAGGATATTTTAGCATGATGGCCCTCAGATTAAGAGTTGGAGAGTGCTAGCAAGAAAATCTCTTTTCCCTGGAAGCCTGCCTTGGGAACATCTTAACGTTTGAATTGGAACAGCTGGAGCTTGACAGTCCTCAAAACATGCTCTACTGCCTTATCTTCCTGTGCTGTAGTGGAAGGGTAAGAATATGGAGAGATAGACCCTTTTGTGGAAATGGACGAAGAAACTGTTTCTGGATATGCTGTTTTCTTGCAAAGTGATTTGGAAAAAAAAAACAAAACCAGAAACATCTACGGCTTGGAAATAACAGCTTGCTTAAGGTACTTGCTGATTGATATAGCCTTGGCAAGTACCAAGGAGTAGCAAAAAGTATTGATTTTCTTCATCTACAGATGTGCAAAGATCTCAATGTCCCAAACATCCTCTGTTGTGTTTCCTAGTTCTCTGAATATTTAATGTGGGATTTCTCCACAGTGCCTCAGTGACTCAGTTCATGTAAACCAAGAGTTCTCCACTTACCCTCCTGTACCTGAAGGTTATTTTATTTGAATTAAGTGATTACGGACACTGACTTCTCCTCTGAATCAACTTGGAAAGGCCAACACTGATTTTTCCTCAAAGAACTCTCATACACTCTGAGCTCTTAAATGAGGTTAATGGTATTTCCCAGTTCATTTCCTTAGCACCCCCAAGGGCAGGCTCCAGGCTACCCTGGATGTGTCATGACTTCCAGCCAGGGTGGTCACTAAGGCCTTTCAGGCATCAGTTCCCAGAGCAAAGATTGCCTTCCTTGCTTTTATTTACAGCCACACTTATATGCAGGAAGTGAAAGTATGACTCACCCTGCCCTCCCTCCCCCCCGGTCTGGTGATTTAAAGGAGATATTAATTGATATAGATATTGCAAGAAACCGGAATAGATCAGACATCAGCCTGCAATGGCTTGGCCAAAACCACAACCACATGACTATTCATATATGAGGCCTGAACACAAATATTTCAAGCGTGATGGACTTAATCACATTTATATAGATAGATATGACCATATGATGTGAGTCACATGAAATAACATATGTACTTGTATACATACACACACACATATATAATATATACATGCATACACACAGACACATATATAGTAGGCATAAATTATATATATATATACCTGCATGTATTCAGGTACATGTGTTATTTACATTATTCCAATCATAATAAATTTAAACATTTTATAATCATATTCTATTCAGTAGCCGTTATTCAGCTCTTTATTGTCTGGAGACTGATCTCAAGAATGAAAGCATACTGCTCTTACTCCTTTTCTTCCAGGCTACCTATGGAAGATAACCAATAAGAGCCTGATTTCTGAGGTGACTCCACATAAGCTGTGTACTAAATACTGAATACTGAAGTGTGAATAGCCAGTAATCACTGCAAGCACTGCATTACAAACAAGATTTTTAATGGCACTGCTATAAACTCCTGCTGATAGTAGTTGTAATCTACTCAAACTTAAGTAAATTCGATATGCCACAGGGGATTTCTTCAGGAAAAAGTTCTGAAATCCAGTAAACTCTGAAAGGGCCAGGCATAGACATGTCATTACATTATATTCACCTTACTCGGTGATAGAAACATCCTCCTCTTGTCTTTTTAAATACTGGAACTATAGTTAAAATGAACCCACAGAAAATGTGAATGAAAATCAAGTTCATGTCTCTTTAGCAGTGATCAGTTCCCACACTTCAGATTTTGTGTCAAGAAAAGGAAATGCAATTTATTGCTTTTGGGAGTACAAAAAAAAAAAAAGGAGAAAGTTTTAGATCATTTTCCTAAGGAAAGACAATTATGGGACTTCTTTGTCTGTTTGTCTGTTACTGCCTTTCATCTACCAGCTTTTGAATTTAAAGGTTCATTTCAGCTATATTTAACAAGACATTCCACTCCCAAAACTTTGATGAAAAATGATGGTAGGGAAAGGAGGGAGATAAAATTAGTGTCTCTGGTGAGGTAAAGGCTTAAGCCTGACTTCAACAGATATTTCTTTCATGGTTTTCTGGTTAGTCATTTGACATGTTCGCATGACCAGGCAGTCACTACATGCATAGCTGGAATCAGTTGGGAGTCAGGAGACAGAGGAGAATTGTGGGAGCATGAATGTGAGGAGAACATGCAGAAATTTCATTACATGAACTAAAGAAACCAATCTGTAGGAAGACAGGCTGCAACAGTTACAAATGCTCAAGGAACAACATTTTCATCAGTGATTAATTAGATGATTTTACTTATCTGGTGTGTGTGTGTGTGTGTGTGCACCTTGCCAGACTCATCAGTGCCCTTTGCAGCACTAAACTGAAGTGTAGACAGAGCTCTAGCTTTAGCTTTAGAGATCACTCAGGGAAGTTTCCTTATTTAGTGGAACATGAGTCTAGCTGTCACGTTAGCCACTGTGTGACCAGAGTATCTGCTGTTCTGCCTTCACATTCCCTCGCAGGTTCGGACCTAACAGCTACTTCTGGACGCTAAGGTCATGCAGTGAAAGCGATGCCTTTAGAAAAACATCCGGTGCCCTTTCACAACAGCTAACTTCTTAATCAATTACATTTAGATACTGGACCTGAACCATTTACAGTGGAAGTATCCTTACACTTTTTGCTCATGCTCTCTCCCAAAAGATAGTTTTGCCTAAGATAGAAAGGACAGGGTCAGATATATCTGGTTATAAATCCTGCTCAGTGGTTTGTAATTGTTTGGGATTGAAAAAGTGAGATAATCATTAGTCTATGCAGCAAGGGATGTTAGCAGAAAGAGACTTCAGATAATGTTACTTAAAGGGCTTTACTCTTGGAAACTTATCTATGGTCAGTGGAAGTCTTACTGGTTGGCTGCAAAGAGCTAGTTTCAGTCATGTCACAACTGTCCCAAATGTAATTTAGAGCAAGATTAATACCTATAAGAATTTATCAGGACAATCATTTCTATTAAAAACTACAGCATGTACTTAGTAATATAAGGAAGAAACGTCTGTTTTCTGCGAGACCACCTGCTTGACATTCAAGAGTTTGACATCATAGCCTTCATCTATACTAAGAAATCAAGCACGCCAAGCTTTATCCTTTGGTTGTTAGAGCAAGTGGCATTGCATATCCCATATCTGTTCATCTAAACAATCTTCTCCCCCTATAACTGGATAGGTTGGTCTATAGAGCCTACTGAGAAGGCCATCTGTTTCATTCTATTCCCTGAAATGTGCTCAGACATTCATTTTCTGGTAGCATATCAGTTGGCCGAAAGCATGCTGGGCGCATACCAACAATTAAAGAGTATCATGTGCCAGTATTTCACTGAGGCTTTGGCCTTGCTAAGTCTATTAGTATAGACAGTAACTTTTATTGTCTAGGCTCATCACTTAACCATGACAATCGTTTGAAAGACTGAAGCTTCACTTAGGTGATAAACATACATCTAGGTGGTATTCTTTAGGAGGAGCAATAAATAACAGGAACAGTGCAGAAAGGCCCGTGATGTTGGCTAGCCATTTGGATCAAAGGTACCATGACACCATTTAAAAAATCTTAGAACCCTAAGGTAAACCTTCATCCTAGAACAATAAATCAAATCCATAATCTGTTACCCACCATTTTTCTACAGCTCATTTAAACATGGCATCCTTCTTGCATAACAGAGGCTTGATCATGTGATAAACACGTGTGTAGCTGCTGGATCACATTTCCATGAATTTATGTAACATACCAAGTACACTTTTTATCACATGCCTGTAAGCTCATCCGAAAAAGGGGCTAAACTATTACGTGCAAGAGGATTACAAAGTGGGATTATATCATGAGGCTGACATGTTCAGTCATGTTCAGAATGGCAGTGTATTGGATATGTTCAATTGTTTGACAAAGAGAGTGCCATTAAATGTATTCCTTAAGGGTTCCAAAAATGTCTATTTAGTATACCTATGGGAAAGATTGCTACCTCCATTCTACCTTGGCTATTTAGACTTTAATTTGTACAGAACAGAGACTGTCTATTGCTGCACAACGCCTGACACAAAACAACAGGGGTCAATCTAAGAAAAAGCTTTTACGTATATCAGTAATTACAAATAAACAAGTACTGACTTGAGACAGCCAGACTTTCGTATTTTGACCCAATTGCTTTAGGGGAAAAATCTAGTTAATATGTTGTGAATCCCATTTGCTAGCATTCATACAAAGAAAAAAGACAGATTTATTTAAAGACTGTAGACTGTTTGGTGTGACCCCAGGGTCAAGAAAAAAGGCCTTCTGCAAGATAAGAGGCAGGTGTTCTGCAGGGAAATCAACTCTAGTGAGGATGGTAGTTTGAGCAGCCTGCTTAATTCATAATATTAATTAAAAGAGTTAAGAGCACAGGGAGATAAAATAAAACAATTTTCACAGCTGCTGTCACAGATGTGAATCTTCATGCTGTAAGAACACTTTAACAGGTAACACACAAATACAGAGGTGGCAACAAGTGTTTGGAGCCTTGTTTAATTGAGCAGCTATAGAAAGGCATCCCTTGTACATTTGAGGGGTACTGCAAGGTCAAACTTAGTTTCTCTAAAAGTGAGGTATATTTGCTGATAACAGGTATTTTTCAAAGACAAAGGAATTAGGAGGATAAAGTTACATTAATGCCATTCTTAGTACACATTTCAGTTTACCCCAACATGATACTCATTAATAAAATGTAAAAGCATTTTTTTAGTAACCAGCCTTGCAAGAAATCAGAGATGAAGGTACATTCTATATAAAAGTATTTAACATCTTAAAATTCAAGAGCTATCTCTAATTACCTGCATCAGAACTCCAGAACATTTCTATCGTAAATGTGTAATTAATTTGCATACTAAAAATATTTCACTTCCTAGAAGTGTCTTAAAGCTTAATTATTGAGAGACTGTTCCACAAATACAGGATTTGGGAAACGGCCAAAGCTGGATCAGAAAGATATTCTTATTTTAGATTAGCATTATTTTAGTGAGATTTATGCTGAGCAATAAACCACTTGGGAAAAAAATGCCTGTTACAATCAGACTACGCCTTCCCACATCATCATTGCTATTTGTATTTCCATAGGGAAGAGGCAAACAATAAGCATCACACAGCAAGAGTTTATCAGGCCTTTTCTATTGAAAGCTGGAAAGAATGTCGGAATATTTCCAGCCCGATGTATTTTCCCTGAATGGAAATTGAGGTCTGTGGTTCTTTGACTGACATTCTTTGCACTCCTGACAGTCACACTAATGACACCTTCAAATTAGGCCAAAGATAGATTATTCTGTCTGATGAATAATATTAGTGCTTTCCTAAAATTTCCCCAAGTTCTGTGTTTTTTTCCCCAGCTGAGACTCAGGGGCAGCATGTTATTGACTCCTATTTCCAAAAGGATCATTCACTGTATTGGCTTTATCCTCAGAAAGATCTTGGCCAACCTTTGAAGGGATTCAAACAGAAAAAAGAAGCAGAGACGAAGCAAGAAGCTCAGCTCAGATGACTTCTGGACACGGAATCAGGGGAATAGAGAAAGTAACTGGGTTTCTTGTACTGCTGTTCTGTGTTTCTACACATTAACTGTAGACACTGCTTAGAGTGGCACTTAGATATTTCACTCTGTGTTTGATAGCAGGAAACGAAGGCCTGTTGGAGTAGGAATGTGGGGAAAGTCATTCAGAAGTTTTGTTGGAGAAAACTCATCTTTTGCTCATCCTGTTTTACCAGTGATCTTTTCACTGTTCCTAAGGAATAGGACAATCAGGATTTGAAAGGTCTTAGGATGAGTTTTTCAGGTATCTGTCTTCACAAGATCCCCACTATCAACTAGTGGCATTATTGCTTGAATCATTTTGATTTTGAGACCTTTTTAAAAGTGGATTTTAAGAATAAGGTAATATCTGCTGAGATCAAGATCGAAAAAAATCTTTATCTTAGAACTTAAGAATAAAGTCATATCAGATTAAAGTAAAAGCAAGTCAAGTTTAACGTTTACTTAGGAGACAGTAAAGGCTGATGTTCTGCAGACAGTGCCATGCTCTTATAGCTGTGTGCAGCCTCATCAGCACTACCTGGGACTCTTTCTATAAGCCCTAGCTTGCAGCTCTGCAGTTAATTTTTGTCCAGATCTGCTGAATAATATTCCTGAGGTCTGTCTGTTCAGTAGGAAGCATAATGCCAGCTCCTCTTCTTCTGGGCTAGCCAGATGCTGCACATCCCCTCTGTATTGAAAACTGAGCCAGTATATAGCAGCTGCTCCTGAAGGACAGAGAAAACACTAATAAATGCAGAGTTTCCCACTAGAACTGAGGAGAAAATCCCCAGTGAGATCTTAGTGAGGTTTAGGAAAATGCATTGTGTACTTCTGTTCTAGATCTGGACTGTTGTCCATCACATGAGGAGCCTTGCTGCAGAGTAATCTTAAAAAAGCTCAAGCTGATAATTCAAAACAAATCAAACATAAACAAGTAATATTATTGATCAGGTAGTTAAGATTACTGTGTGTTACTTGACTGGCTGCAGAAATGGGCTGCTGAGAGCAGGCTGTTTCTAAGGAGCTAAACAGGACACAAAAAAATCTCTGGAAGTAAATCAGCTGCCTTTGTTCTAGCCCTCAGTGTTATTAACCTTCAAGGGGGCACATCGCATCTCCTCGGGTCTCCTCACATCCAATCAACTAATGACATTCAATTTGGCTACAAAGTGAATCAGAACAACAAACAACAGAATAATCAAGGTACCACATTGAGAAAATGCTTGTTATCCTCTCAGTGAGCCAAGTCTAGTTTTGTGTCTTCTCCCTAAACATAGTCGGCTGCAGCTGATAAGTGTTTTGAACACTAACACTTAACATCTACTCTTCAGTTAGAGCAACCATACCATCAACAATGTTCTTGAAGATTTCTAGGCAGAAATGGATGGATAATTATACAGACCTAACTGGGGGAAAATACATTTGCACCAGATATTTGTTTTATTTTTGCCTTGGTAAAATAAATGAATAGACAGTTCTGAACTGAAATTTTTTTTTTCTCAACCTCAAATTAAATATTTTGTTGATTTTTGAGCTTCCTTTTTCCTTATTTAGATATTAATAAGTTTGGCTTTGTTTTAATTAAAGTCCATTAAGAACACTTTTAGCATTAAGGTATACTTTTATTATCACACTTTCCTCCTCCAGTTTTCTAGCAGAAAAAAATATTGTGAATTCACAAAGAGTTTAAGTTTATCTGAACAGACTTTTTGTTTTTCATCAAAAAATTTGCCCAGCTCTACTGTTATATCACAGTTACTCATAATATCACCTTTGGTACATAATTGTCTTGAATTTATTTTTATATAAGACTAAGAAGAATTATTGCAAATTACTAGATAATTTCTGTCTGGAATGACTATAGTGCTATTCTCTCCATGGTCAAAGACATAATCAGTCAATTACTGTAGAGTAATACTGTAAAGGTCAAAGCTGCATACATTGCTTTTTGTTACTGTTCTGAAAATCCTAGAATTTAATTTTCACAGAAAGAAAGGGGTATAATCAAGAGAAAAACATGCAACATGAATGCCTTTCTTAGACTGGTTATAACAGTGAAGGTGCTAAAACAGCATATGCTCAGATTATTTCTGATGCCTTGTTAAACGATGTGCTTTTCAAAATCTCCTGGGATGTAGCGTTTCTCCTAAGCTTTTCTTTCACGGCTGTCAGTTTGAGGAATATTATTCATGTGAGTAAGAGCTGCATCTGCTGCCTCTATGAATTTGGGATATTCCCTGTTGATAAAGAATTTTTGCCTAATTAGCCATTTAATTGAAAGCTGAAATCAGCAGCCTTGTTTCATATTCTGATTTGCTAAAACCAATATGGGGTGAACAGTTCTTGTCTTTCCTTGAAGAGTAAGGGTCTGGCCAAGCAATGGCAGATGCCACTGAAGTTCAGAACAACAAAACGCCTTTATCCAGAGGAACCTGTCCTCATGGCCAGCTCACCCAATAATAGAAAATTGTGCTGTGCAACTTCTAATACCTTTCTTTCTCACTTGGCTGTTTGGCTGTAATCCTCAGGGTCAAGGAGCAGGTGTGCACTGCTTTGGATCTGAGATGGGCGCTACTGTTTGAGGGCTAGAACTGCAGAGAACCTAGGGCACTAAAATTGTTGCAGTTGTTTGCCTCTGCCATACAGTGCAGGCCCCTGTGTTAGATGCTCATGCCCAGAGGGATTATGTAAAAAGTATGACAATTCTGAAGCTTAGTTTTAGTCCATTTACACCCATAAGGCAGATTTATATCTATAAATCTCATTAGTCATTAGCCAAAATATGGAAATAGTATTGAGAACTCCCCCATCACAAGTGAATTCTCCAACCTGTGAGCAACAGCCAGTCTTTTGCAGTTCCTGTGACCTAATGACACTTGTCCACATTTCTGCACAGTGGCATAGACTTGGCAAATAGGATGTTTTGGAGTTTAAGGGACAGCTGGATTTAAAATCACAATTTTGGCCACCAAGTCCAACTTTCAGTGTGTAAGTCCCCTGTTTTATGAGACATCTGGACCTTTGCCTGGACTACACGCAGAGCTCAGAGCATAAATGACAGATCTCATGCTGCCCAGACTGGACTCATGTTCTTATGCAGGGACTCGGAACTTTCCACTCCCAAATCCTGTTCCAGATGAGATAAAAGAAAAAGTTTGTGGGCAATATGCTTGTGTTTAGTCTAGCTTATGAAAACAATTATAAAAGTCTATAAAAGTTGCCTATACAAAGCACTATAAAGTACTTGATTTTTTACATAGATTAAGCTTGCAAGGAGTTCTTAGACCTTCATTAAAATGAAAACCATATAGTGCAAACTGCTGTTTTTCTAACTGTGAATCATTTCTTATGAGAAAATCTTAAAAGGAAGTACATTGAAATTAATAACAAACTTGGTTATGAAGAGTCATTCAAAACAACAAGATCTTAGCAATTCACACTTGGTATATTTTGATAATAATATTTTGTTATCTTTCATCCAGAGGGAAAATATAAACTGCATTGCAAGGTAGGAGCTCATGCAGGGATCTTGCCCTACTGTGCTTTCCTATAGCAAAGATACTTTGATATGGATCTTTGCTTTTTTTCAGTTTCTAAATCTAATTTATGAATGGTTATGTGAAACAGGAATGTTAATCCTAAATGCTTCTGAAATATTCTGGCATTTTTCTCTTCAGAGGCTGGTGGGATGTTCTCTGAAATCTTCAGTAACTATAAAAAAGAGAGCTGAATTTCTTTCCCATAGGCTCTATGGTGAAAAAAAGAACTCTTACCAGGTACAATCTTCTTACCAATGCAAATGGAAAATAAATTTAACTGTTGCTGAGTGATTTAGGGGGATGGTTTGTAGGCTGAAAAGCAATAGCAGACACAGTCAGGGTATAAACCGAATTCTTTCCTTTTACTTCCTAGGGAAGAACTCTAATATGCAGTTATTCTTTAAAGGGTAGGTCACAGCTCCGCTACTTCAAGCCATTGTCTACTTCAAAAAAGTATGGTCTCTTATCCTAGAGAGACCTCTGGCCATGAATAAAGACATTTTTATTCACAGTACCCATGAATTCTTAGATACCCATGAGTCCAGATCACCATGAAAATCTGCACCTGAAATCCAGCAAATGCAATGACTGCTCCTGTGCATTAAATAAAATCATGATAACTAAGACATGGTAAAGATTAAAGGAGTTTATGCAAATAGATCCAGGGGAAATGTAAAAGAAGAAAAGCTTTGGTACAGGAAAAGAAAAGTCCCAAATTCTAGGGAGATTACTTCAGTTGCTGTTCTGTGCTTACTAGGATGCACAAATAACCAGACAAATGAGTGATTATACATCAAGATGGTGGGCAGAACTGAATGCTAATAAAAGTAATAAACTAGTAAAGCAAGGAAAGCCTGATGATTAAGAAGTACATTTAAACTTCTAAGCACACATGTAGATAAAGAGTTGAACACTTAACTGCCATTGTGGGCGTGATGCAACATACAGCATTAACAGACATTTTATATCTCACTGTCCAGCAAGAAAGGACTGTCTTAAAATTCATTAGAGTGATTTCAACGTGTGATGTGTAGCTGTGTTGGTTTTACTGAACTGCTAAGATTAATCAAGGAGAAAGATACAAGCAAGCTTTCAGATTAGGATTCTTACTGCAGGAACTCTACTAGCAATAAAAAGATTCCTTGCAATAATTTAGGGCGTTGAGAATAAGAGTGGCAAACCAATCAGATACTGACATATCACAGACAAAGTTATCAGTAGTACTGTCCTTTCATTTACACAGATACAATGAAATACCAGTCTTCACCCACGGCAAGTAACGATTGTTTAAACTTTCCCATAAAAAGACAAGAATGTCAGGGGTGAATTTGGCCAGTGGTACAAAATGTCATTTGTTTAAAAAGAAATCTTTGTTTAATAGAAAGTGAAAAGGATACTTCTCCTCATCAAACAATTCCCAATAACGTAGATAAAATATTAAGTTAGTACATTGTATTTAATATGAAATTAGAAAAGGTTGCAGTGACAGTTGAAAACTACGTGCCCAGACGGATACTGGGAAAAATACGAGATAGCTGGAGAGATCAAGACCGAGCTTAATTAACCCAAAAGTAGAACAAAAACTGGGGCGCTATTCTTATTGACTAAAACACAACATTGCAACCATACTTAGCTGCACCTATAGACATTTTGAGTTAAGATAAATTGAGTTTTTTGTTATGGCAACTAATGGCATTTACATTTTCTGGCAGCTCAATGTTCTTTTGTTAGCTCAATGATTAATGACTTGCATGACAATATTCATTTTGTTTAATGTGTGTCAGAGCCTGCATATCTCATCTGTGTATATACATTGAATAGAAGCATTAACAAAAGCTCTATTATTTGACGCAAGAGACAACATCAAAATAAAAAAGAAGCATGTATTATCTAACAGGCATGAGTTAACCAAAAAATTTCAGAGGAAAAAGACTGAGTACGCAGCAAGCAGTACAAGATCAAATCCAGTATCAGGCAGTGAGGAAGGGCACTTAGGCGACATGTAGACTAATGAAACCAGAATATGCAGGGGTCATTCTCTGCTCCTCATGACAAGTGGAATTGCTCATCTCTGTCCATTCAATCAAACCCTCCCTCCAGAACAAGATAGCCTGGTCTCTAGTGCTGCTGTGAACGGTTTCTGGTTTGTGCTAATTCCTAAGCCCTCCCAGGCACTGTCTGGGAGAGTGCGAAGGGGAGAGACCAGGCATATGCCAGGGAGGGTGCCATTAATGTGGATGGCTGTGTGCCTGCACAAGAACTTGTGCCCTGGCCCTTTTAATAGACTAGTAAAAATGTAGCTTTAGTGTCCAGAAAATGCAAACTTTCACACAGATCACATGCAAAGAAAGGTGATAACTACTTAAAACAGCTCAGTCAAACAAGCAAGTTGATAGAGAGCCAACCCAGTGACAGAGATATTTCAGCAGTTCCTTCTGCACTCATTCGAGGCAGAGGTCTGATTAGATTTAAGCTATAGAAGGAGGTTAGTATAAAACTGTAAATTAGTTTATAAGAGAATAAATTAAAATAAAAAAACAACAGCAACACAAAAAAGAAAAAATCCGGTAAGAGTGTGAGTTTGCAGTGTAAAGCTTTCATGATCTTGTTCTTCTGAATTGGGCACACTGGTGAGCCACTCAGGTGCTACTGAATCAGGATTTGCCACATGAATCAGTCTTTCTCACTGGCAAGTGACCTGCAGAAGTATAAATACCATATTCTTCTGAAGAAGTTTAAAATACCTAGTGCCAGTTGGATATTCCACATTGTGCCCAGGAGGAAAATATATTGTTTTCCTCCAGATCTCCAACTTGGATAGCATCCTTGTTTCTGATGAAAAAATGGCCCCTTAATTTATGTTGTTCTCCTAGAATGTGATTTAATAACAGAATAACAAGACTTCTGTAGTTTATGTTTCACGTTAAGGAACATTGCCAAAGTCTGTGTTGGATGGATCATGTAAAGCTCTGTGGCATTACACTGAGTCTCCTCAGTAGACATGATTTTTTTCCTGTCCATAAGCATATAAAAATATCCCTACAAAAATAAGGAATACCAGTGCCCTTTCAACAGAAACTGTGAGCTCCAAGACACACTACTAAGAAAATGGAATATTATTAAATGAACATTATTCATTTTTGAGCACTACAGATGCACAGAACTATACAACAGCAAAACATTATTGTTATGTGTTTTGCATCCAAAATCTACATCACATTTGCTAAGGTTAGATGAGTAATGTTTCCAACCTAATTAACCAGCTAGCACATATAGTAAGTTAGCTCCCTCTGAGATTAACATGAAAAATAGCATTGTTGCCTGTTGCAATTAAAGAAAAGAACACAGGATATGATTCATAGACATGAATGAGTTATTGTCAGTCACCTAAATTTCAGGGACTAACGCATGAAAAAGATGAATGTGTAAGAAAGTGAAAAATACCAACTGCAAACTGAATTCTTTCTAGCAACTTGATTTTTCACCAGTCGTGAAATAAATTATCTCTTTTGGGCTCTCTTAATCAACTTTCAGTGTGTTCAGAGAGTAAAAACTGTAATTCATGGATGATTATACTGTTATTTTTGAAGAGTGCTGTCTCTGGTATTACTTGCAAGACTCTCTTCTTTTCTTTATTTTTTTCCTGGCAACATTTATATCAAGTGATTGCTGTGGTAGAATGAAGGGAATAACAGCAAAAGTTCTCCTGCAGGTCAGCTTTGAACACATATTGCTTTCTTTCAGTGATGCCTTATTGCAAGGCTTCTAGTCTGACATCATTTGACTACAATTAACCCCAGATTTGTGCACTGCCAAATCAATAGACAGGACAAATATGAGCCAATCCAGGCATGTTTACACAATCACAGTTCAAATGTGCATTATAGGACTAGCAAGATGTCTCAATAATGCCTCCATCATGCTGTCACTTGTGCTAGACTTTGTATGTTCATCTAATCTTGATCTGGCCTAGGGACTGTGGGACACCAGCCATGTTGCACTTGTGGATGTTTTGGGCATCTCCTTGAAGGCAAAAGTTGGGTGAACTCTACCCACAGTAGGGGTGGACAGTCTGTTTCCTAACTCAGCCACCGACCAGGAAGCAGACATATTAAATATTTCATGTCATACGAAGCTGGCTGCCTGCTGCATTTCAGCAGATGTATCCCTTTCACCTCCCACCTGAGCAAGTGCAGCAACAGCATCCTGGATCCAGGTCTGCTGCAAATGTGCAGTGACGGCACAGCTGCACCCAGACTCCCGGTACAAGCAGCTCACTCACCTGCTCATCAAGTTCCACACACTGTGGCAGATGGCAGAGGTGGAGGTGAATTTATCATAGGCTGAATTGTTCACATTGTGAGGAAATTCTCAGAAGCATTTCCAGGGAACAGCAACGTGCTTTATATAATGTCTAGGTTCATGTGGAAACTGCAAATTGTGATGGCAAGTTGGGGAGACTGTGGAAGGGAGTGTTCAGAAATGGAAAGAGGGTGATATTTATTGATAGTAGTGTGAACTCACCCCTTAATAATGGTGCCAAGCTGCTTTTATTAAAGCATTTTAATAAGGTTAATGATATTTTGACTAAGCTGATGCTTGTTCCCCTGCTATAAGTCCATACCAAGACAACAAGGAACACAAATGTCATCTAAAAGTCTTGATATCTGTTAGGCACTATCTAAAAATAACTGATGTTTTGGGCTATTTACTGACTTGCCACATTGCACCTGTATTTTTCCAAGGGTGTTCTGTGAAATAGTTCTGAGTAGTTCCTCTACAACACAATGTCTGAAGAACAGCTACTACATTCCGGAGCTGACTACCTATTCTCAGACTTTGATGCCATGTACTTCGGTTCTATGATGAGACTAAGGTGCGAATCTGAACTGTGAAAGCATTATTTTTCTATTTATAAGCTAACTAGTTATTGCTGTTTCAGTTCAAATCTAGAACTTAAAAAGTGGCTCATGAAGCAAAATGAAGAGATGACTTAGGCAGCTTCAGGTATTATTGTGGTGTTTTTTCTCTCAACCAGGGCAAATATTTTAAAGTGCTATTTACTCTTCCAGCCGTGCTCAGGTATGCAGATAATGCTGCACAGATCTGAGCCTTCCCATCAGCGGACTCTCATTGATTTCACTGTTTATTGGTTTAACCTTTATGTGATGATCCAGAATGAAGAGCAAACACACACACATGAAATCCCAAACTATGCATTGTTCATATAACCATTGTTTACAGACAACTATCCTTACACTTTGAGGTTTTAGATATTGACTCTGAACTCAGGTGGTTAAACTACAACATGGGTTCTACAAACTAGTATTTCATAAGTGGATATTTTACAAATGTCAAGTGAAATTAATACAGGTAGTATTCAATCAACTTTCACCACCTGTTTTTTCTCTGTAGTTGGTTGAGAGGCACCTCTCAGACTGCAGAGGACTGTTCATCCTGACCTAAGATAAGTTCCCTCTCTTTTCTTTGATTATTGAAAGAAGATAAACAATTAATTCAGACCATATCTAACTCTTACACAGATGTAAGTAGGTCAGATGAATCCCATCCATCACACCTGGAAATTCTGAGAGCTCACACACACACTTTGGATTGAAAAGGGCAAATTGTGACATGATCCATAACATTTGCAAGATAGACAGGTGTGCATTTGCAGACAAGCAAGTACGAGCATGTCTCTCTGCACTGTTTTCTGTAAGAGTATTCTTTGAATTTTAGTGCACCAGGATCAACGAAAATAGATGAAAAAAGAGATAAAACAATAAAAATCCAATTTATAAATAATCTGTAGAAAAGAATGCCAAACCGGTTCAGAAAGGAAATGACTCAGGGACAATTCAGATTTTTTTAAAGATAGGAAAGATATCAGTGTCTGTCACAGTCAATTGTCTTTGATAATTTTCCTGGGTCTTTCCTACCGGGGCTTCTCCTAAGTCACTATGTAACAAGGCCACTGACTGTACCATTTAAACATTTCATCATCAGCATTCCTGAAGAGTTCATTGTGATTCACTGGAATAAGAAAGTATGATAATTTGTGAGCAATACAGAATGGAGTCTCTGAAAATTTAAAGCTCTCCATTTACTTTTGGCATAGGTAAAGCACTATCCATTTACAGAAGTGAATTTTCCAGTAAAAAGAATGCTACTCATGGGAGCACTCTGACGTGAGCATGGTGGAAATGTGTACTGCATTCCCACGTGTGCTTTCCCAGGGCATTGAAAAACAATTGCTTCTGACTAGCAAAGACAACTCTAGGTAAATGGTACCTGGCTGCAATGATTTTTACAACAAGAAAAGTAATGCTGCTTCAGGAGAAGTAATAGTCTTGGTCTTTTTTCCATAAGGATAAAAAATAAGGATCAGAGTTAAAAAAATCTTCCTTAAGAAAGATTATACTATTCTTCACTTTCATCCTCTTATGTGGTCTTCATCTCCTTATTCTCTTCTCTATCCTTTCCCATTCACCTTGTCTTCACCTATACATGGCCACTTCCCTGTGCTAGAGGCTGGACACAGCATAAAGACATAATTTTTTTCATTTGGTCCCAAGTACTAAAAATGTATTTTATCTCTTACAAAGAAGTCTTTCAATTTATATTTTATGACTGCTGTTGAGTCTCCATATCCAAGGGTAACAGCTGAAGACTTCTAATCAAACCTTCATGCCACCAAATGTTCTCTTCTATACAGGACTTGATATGTTCTGAAAAAAAAAGATAGGAATCTTTAAGAAATTTGTTTACTTTTTTAACTTTTAGAGGGCAAAAATTCTCACAAATAGTGAAAATTAACAAATATGAGTTTCTTGCAATTTAACTGAATGGCAGCACCTGACAAATCCATACAGACATGCTTCTCTGAGCATTTTTAATGTTTTAGCTGGATGTTTAACTCCTATTTTCTTCTTTAAAACCTCATTAACTTAGTTCTCTCAAACTTGATTTGAAAATCAGAATTCGTTTTGTGCACCTTGAACCTTTTTCCCCATCTTTGCAGACCTCCCATGGTTCCAAGTACAATACAGCATTTGCTTAGCAAAAAGCAGAATACCTTCTTCCTTACACTTAGTCCAACATCTTTTCAGAATGTGGATGAAGTGATTTTATGTTCTCAGGCTGGGTCCTGCTAGCTTTATTGACATGAATCATTTCATTTTGTTCAACGGAAGATGAAGAGGCAAGCTTTAATGTCTAGAAATAAAAAGGGATTCATCACTTATTTTTAGCATTTAGAACTTTTTCAGATTCATATTTTTACACCAATTAATGCAGGTGGACAGATAATATTAATAAGTAAGATTTCAGATTATCAGTCATATGGGATGCAATGATTTACTGCCAGACTAAATAAAACAGAGCAATAAAATGGCATGCATGATACATGGAAGGAGTAACTTGCTGGCCAGGCTTCCAGCTGCAAGGCAAGGGGAATCTCTGCAACTTGCTTTTTAGTTCTTCAGTCTTCAACTCCCAGCTTGCTTATGGTTAGCTTCTCTTTTTTTGGGGATCTGTTTCTAAAAACAAATTTGGGATTAGTTTCTAAAAAGGCTAAAAAAAGCCTAAAACAGGGTTATCTACCTAGCTTGTACAACCACATTTATTGGTAAGATGAAGTCTGTACCACTGTGTTTACTCTGTATTTTTTTGTTATCCAAAATAGCAACATTAAAATCAGTTTGGGTAAACCTTGTCTAAAGCCTGAGAAATACTAGAGAAAGACAAAAGTCACCAGGAAGTCAAGGGACAATCTGGAGAGAGATTAAGAATAAAAAGTGGGAAGGATTCTTGGATCATATTGACTCATATTAAGTTTTAATCAGGAAACTTTGGATGAATGGGGAGAGAGTACTTAGTATATAGAGAATGGGTGAGTAGTCAAAAAAAAAAAAGGAGGCACAAGTTAATAAATCTAATGAATTTCAGGAATAAAGATATGAAACCAAAATAGGGTAGGAAGAGGTCTTGATGCACAGTCATTGAAAATGATAGGAAGATTACTGCTGATATCAATAGGAACTATTAGAACAGGAAGGAGTTACAAGGGAAAAGACTGCTTCATTAAGAAAGCAAAAGGGAAAGGGGGATGAAATGAGAACTGGAAAGAAGTGGAGATAGTACAGTAGTGGGTGTTGTAGGTAAGGAACAATAAAGGCTTTAAAGGTCTAGGATGGTTTCGTGTATCAGAGAAGAGGCTAACACATATCTATGATGTGCATGGTTAATGCACAAATATGCATGGTTATGAAGCTGAGTTACTGAAATAATTGTGTCTGAAAATATGTACCAGATCACAACCTAGGAAATAAGCATTTGGGATATTGTTCCGTCAGTCAGCCTTGCTGTTCTCTATAGGAACAAGTTGCCCAGAGAGGTTTTGCAGTCTCTGTCCTAGGAAGTTTTCAAGACTTGACTGGATAAAACTAGGAGCAAGCTGGTCTGACATGGGTGATCTTGCTTTGAGCACAATGTTGGTCTAGAGACGTCCTGAGGTCCCTTCCAACCTGAATCATTCTATGGTAACTACCACTTCCAAAGCTGTGCTGGCTATCTTATCATTTTCTTTGGCAGGAGACCTAATTATCTGCTCCTTCCAACCGCCATAGTTACAAGAAAATGGGAAGCAAGGTTTTTAACCATTCATCCAGTCTCCATTACTTAAGGGAATAAGAGTCTCTTGTTTAGCATGAGTATGTTTGCAGCTCCCAAGGAATGACAGCCTGTATTCATACCAGGAAACAAAGGCCTTCTCTCAGAGAAAAACATTTTTAAAGTCTTACTCTCTATCATGCAAACATTCAAAAATGTCTATAAAAAGAGTATAGGATAAACAACTCAAATATTGTCAATGCCTGACTCAACCAGAATGTTGAGCACAATAACTCTCCCAAAACTCAAAGCATGTGGTTTGCAGACATGCATTAGTTTCTTCAGATGACAGTGATATGAGGAGAACAAAGGAAAGATTAAAAAGCCTGGTAATCTGAGAATGAGGAATAGATGATTCACATTTAGTATTGAAATCACTTCATTGTTCATACCCTAATTAACTAAAAAAAGGCATACAGAATAACATGTGAGATTTTACAAAGTTCCTTTGGATAAGCCACTGGGAGATTCAGTTTTGATCCTTCTAGAAGAGTTTCTGATGACCAGAGGTTATGAACATCCTGGGTCAAGTTTCAGCAAGGCAATGGCTAATGAGCCATCAAGAAAGGCCAGCCACTAATTGGAGTACTCTGACAATTTGGTAATACAGTCTACTACTAAGATTATTTCAAAGTTTGCCAGGAAAGAGCAACCTTTTGAATACTGTAATATGTATACATTCTACCACTTTCTATCTCTAACTGTATTATCCCTTGATAAAGATCAGTATTTTTAATTCAGATAACTTTATCAAAAATCCACGATGGTCAATTTTTTTTTCCTTTGAACACCGGCTTCAGAAGACAAGTGAATACCTGAACAACTCTGCTTTCATTAATCCTGGCTGCTGCTATTCCAAGTAAAAGCCTAAAAATATGAATGGCTGGATTCTAAAGGTATCATTGGGCCCTAAAAAGAGATTAATCAACTACTAAATTTATGTTTTTAAACCATCATATTTGAGTACTATCCAATGATTGCTTTGCATGTGATCATTCACTGGAGCAGGCAATAGTCCTTGTACTGTCACCCAGGCACTCAAATCAGGGCTGTGATAACTCTTGCACATCCTTTGTCTTCCAGAACAGTTTCAGACAAGCCTCTGAGAGTCAGTTTGGAACCTAGACATAGGCAGGAGTTAAGTCAGATTTATATGTATGAGTCCAGTAATGGGTCCAACTTCTAGCATTTAACTTTAAATATTTGATAACTACATTGGTTTGTATCTGTTTTTAAATTTTTGAAAATTTAAATTTAGTCGTTTGCACATGCATTTTGATGGATTAACCTTCATGAAGAAATGTAGGGAAGTGTTTCTGTACTCAAAGTTAGATATACGTCAAAATAGCTAGGTGATTCAGTGTTGTAACTAAGCATTAACCTTCTTTAATATATATATTGGGCATGCATTCAAAAGACAGATAAAAAAGTAAACTTTAAATGTCTCTAAAAGCCTGGGATTTTGAGATTCAAGCCTTCAAGTCCATTGTACAAGACCTGTAGAGCTGACATTCTGTGTGCCACTGAATGGCAGGGTTTGAACATTAGATATATGCAACTAGTAATCTATTCAATTGTCAGTGGCAAGAGAGAGGCACTTCCAAAGTTTGATTCATCATATGCTAAGGTGAATGTTTAAGAAAGACGGAGTGGACTAGCCTTTGCAGATGCCTCTCTCTCTTCTTAGGTGACAGTGGGAGCCTCAATAACTAGTTCAGTGCTAGTCAGCCACTGTCATGGACTGAAATTTCAGTCTAGCACCAGGGATTTCCCAATACCACTATGTATAAATATACCAGAATTGTCCTCTGACACCGAGGTCGGCTGGTATAAAGGGGCTGGTATTATTACTGTTGAACCTCTTCTCACTCCAAAATGGCACAAAATGTTTGCAAGCTGGTTATTGTGATGAGTCCCTAGACCCTGTAGGAACTTCGTGGGAGAGTGCTAGTCAGACTGCAACAAGTGTGTGCCAAAGATCATTTCAACAATTTAACAACACAGAGGATTAGGTTCAAGGACCCAGAAATGCTGCTTGCACTGTTAAAAGTACCAGTTTAAAGACAGCTGGTGACAATAAACTATTGAGCTATATGCTTTGGAACAAAAAGAACTTCTGTAATTACAAGAAGCTAGGCGAAAGAAATCCTATGCAGTGGTATGAAAGCTGTTAACTATGGGGACTGGATCCAGGGACCTGTGTGGTCCTTTCCGTGTCCATGTTCTATTTATGTCCAAATTTTTATGAGACGAAAGAAATTTCTCCAATAGAAAATTATGCCACAAATGATCTTTTTCAAAATAAAATCACTTTTTCAAGTTTTCATTCAGAGTTTGCTCTTGTATACTTTCATACTTTCCTACCAGTTTTGGTTGGTGCAGGCACAGAAATGTTGACTTATTGCTTGAAAACATAATCTCTTATCTGAAAGCTCTTACAAAAACCAGAGTATTACATTTCTAGGCAACCAACTTCCAGACACCATAGATTGGGACAGTTTGGGTTAAATAATGACCAAAAAGTTAGTTTCTTAGCTTCTTAAGTTTCTCTAAACAGTAGTTACACTCCCACTCACTGCAAGACAAAATAATTTTCTTTCTCAAACATTTGCATTTATCACTTATTATGAAAGTTTGTGTTGTATGGCTCATCTGAATTAGTGCATGGTAAAAATTACTTATCCAGAAACACTGCCAGTCATGAGCTCAGTTCATACGGCTTTTGCCATCTGTGAAAAAAGACATATGTCTGGAAAGAAAAGATAAATATGACTCCCAGGGAAAATTTAATTCTAGATTTCTCTCCATAACAGGATAATTTAAGACTAGAAATGTAAGACAGCTACTGATGGTATGAAAACCAACAGGTAATAAGTAACAGGTAACAAGTAAAGGATGAGGGGCAAATGACAGAAACTGGAAACGAGAATAGTAGAAAACAGAAGGGGAAGCAATGGTGCAATAAGAGAAGGGCTGGTGCTGAGGACATCCTCTATTGTACACCCACATGCAAGTCTGTTGTGCTCTGCTGCTCAAACCCGCTTTCTTTTTTTCCCTAAAGTAACTTTAAGAGAGTCTTTATAAAATTGATATTTTATTGAGTCAGCTGAACCAAATGTTTTTTAAAAAGCCACATGAATTTCTGCCCCTTTTCAATTATTTAAGCCACAATGTATTATTTGGTGTTCTCTGTGTTCATTTGTTTTAGGGCAATCAAGCTATGTGTATCAGAGAGATGACATTCTTATTTAAGTGCTTTTTTTTTAATGGTTTTAAGAGTGCCTCTCAAAAAGAACTTTTAGAGCTCATAATACTTTGTGTATTTCAAGAAACTATAAATGGGTCTTTCCTGTTTTGTATGATCAGCTGTATAATGTCACTTAGCTGTCAGGCAAATATATGCTGCGTAATATAAATGTATCATTTAACCTCTTGGCAGTGTAATTTAATCAAAGTGTTGGTTATCTCTGTTAAAAAGGATGGCATATGTCCTCCCTAACTGGAGACATTAAAATGTTGTTCAGTCAACAGGAGAGACAGATCATTCCAGGAGACGGCTGATCCCAGAAGAGGAGGCAGGGTCGCCTCAACGGGGCTTTGCACACCGCCCAAGAAGGGATGTTGCAGTGGAGGCGTCTTTGGATGCTGAAGAGAAGCATTCATCTTTCTCCCAGTCTGCTAGGGACTCTGTTTTCACACCTTTTGATGATTGTTTTTGCTTCTCACACCACAGGCTGCAGTGATGGAGGTCAAGTGCAGCAGAAACAGCAGTAAGGCAGGCCTTTGGCATAAAGCCCACCAGAAACTTTCTGTTGATGGTACCAGCAGGTATGGGTGTGGGGAATGGGAAAGCTCTGATTCACGGGAGAGGAAGAGGAGCTTTATGAGTAAGGCAACACGTAGCAAGATGCAGTGAAACCACAGGCTGAGAGATCGCTGTGGAGGCGAGGGAGATGGAGGGAGCTCATTCCTCAGTACGAACAGGGTAACTGTGGTCACCGTAGCCACGTCAGAGACAGATTGATGGAAGCATTCAGGAGCATCCAAGATGGAGAATGACTGCCCACAGTCCTTCCTTTCAAGAGAGGATCCGGACCTAGGGCTACGATCTTGCTGGCATGTCCACCCTTACTTCATCTGACAGGTATTATAGGCCCACTATGTGTGATGGTACCGCTTCGGCGAAGTGCCTGACCCTGTTAATTTCCATGCTGTAAGGCATGTGAGGATTTGAAAGGTTCTGTTGCCATTCAGTGAAAGCATTTGTAATTTAGAAATTCCCTGCAACAGGGTAGTATTTTTTTTTCTAGTTTTAGGAAAAAAAAAAATCAATTTACCTTTCATGGCAGAGAATGGTGGGAAAATAAGTCAGCTTCCTTCAGTTCTTCAGTTTTCCAGGAGCTGATACAAACTGGAAAGTAGTCTGTGATGGAGCAGGGAGCTTAGAAGCCCTGAAGACCCTGCTCCAAGTGTTCGCTTCAGGCTCCCCATCAAACAGCCTGTGCAGCCGAGACCTGGGAGGCTCGTGCTGATGCAGAGGGTATTGCAGGGTTTCCCTCATGCCATATGTTCTGGAAGCTGTGGAGCCCACCAGGTGAGCCAGCAGGATCTTTGGCACAAGCCTGTAGAAAATATTTCTGAGAAGCAATTTTTCATGTCAAATTTCTGGAAGATTCCCAACCATCCCCACTACTTTCACATATAAAGTTCACTGAGTGTGCAAGCATTTGGGGATTTTAGCTTACATTTATAATTAATTACACTGAAGAGGAAATTAAAAGATAGGCAGAAAGTAATTTCCATCTCTGACTAGCCCATTCTTATCCCTTGAATCTTATTGAATTAGACAGAGCAAAGCACTTGAGAAAGAAACATATTTTTAGGGAATGGAATGGAGGACTTAGAAGTTCTTTTGCATTTCTATTTTCTAGGCTTGCCGTGTTTCTATATTTTCATTCGTGTAAGTGTCAATTTAAGCAATAAACAAAGCCAAGAGATTTTCCTGGTTATAAATATTTGTGAGAAACAGAGATGCCTGGGATTGTATCTTGAAAAATAATTATTTCATGGAATCAGCAGATACATTTTATAGCAAGGAAATTGAGGATTAGATGAAATACCACCCACCAAGGAGAAAAAAATAAGAACAAAGTCAGATTGATTTGTTTCCAAAACCTCCATGTCATATTGCAGTTTTAACTTAAAGATGTTTTTTTTCTATACCAAAAAGTCTTATAGTCTTATAAGTCAATGCACAGAAAGCACATATATTTTTCTTAAGAAATAACATGAAATTCTACAATCTTGGTGCCGTGCAGTCTTAAAAATAATCCATGATTTGGACTGGAACACAAAATAAAATTGGATTCTCTCCTGCCTTCATAAGGAGCCTGTGGGAGTAGTTTTGCTATTGGAATATGTGCACAACAATGGGACATAAGTGAATTAACTGTTTTTCTAATTACAACCCGAAGTGTTTTAATTAAAAACAGGTTCAGATCTTTGGACAGTAGTTGATGTAGTCAGTAGTATTAATTTATGCTATTTAAGACAATGGAGCAGCACTCGTTCTGTATCAAAGAAAACCAATCTACCAATTTTCATTAGCCTACTATATAGGCTATTTCTTGTTCTGTCACCAGTGTTTTTTGTTGTCCTGAATAAGTCTCCTGATGTATTTAAAAACCTTATTTGCACAAAGGAGAAATAGCATTTCCTTAGCTCAGCATGGTTTTTATAAGACAAAATATTGAAGACTAAGACTCCTCAAGACTATGGTGATGGCAGCCAAAGGAGTAGAACTATTTTCTTTCCTTCTTTCTTTCTTTCCTTCCTTCCCTTCTTTCTTTTTCTCTTTCTCTCTACCTCTCCCTCTCCCTCTTTCTCTCTCTCTTTCTTTCTATTTTTTCTCTCTCTCTTTCTCTCTCTTTCTTTCTCTCTCTCTCTCTTTCTCTCCTTCCTTCCTTCCTTTTTGTAGCAGGCCAACTAATTTTCTTTGGAGAAAGATTCATAAGAAGAGAAAACTGACAGGATGCAAAATTATTAAGTCAGAAAATCCTTTCCAAAGATCACACTTCATGCATTCCACATTAGGTTGTAGGCCAATGGTAACTGGGTAACCATGTTTTATTAAAGAAAGTCCAACAGCTATATTTTTTAGTAGATCCTGCTGTCCTTGCCAGATGGCAACAAAATAACAAGCAACACTGCTGATTGAAGCAAGAAAATAGTGACATATGCACCTGCTCTTCCTACTGCTTCAGAGATAAAATATTAGTCATTCTACCATCCATGACTACACTAAGCGACTGTTTTGCCATGAGAAATCAGCACTTGCTTTTTATGGCTTAAAAAAGAAATATAATGCTGCTCTGATAGCCTGATACACTGTATAGTTAGGAGTAAATGCACTGTAAGCTTCCAAAAGCTGCCCTATTGGGTTACTAAAATCCTTCTTTAGAACAATACCGAGTGGCATGCAGCAATTCCATCTCCAGGTGCACTCTGTCTTTGACTTCTCTTCTGTGGTTGCCAGAAAGCTTGGGAACTGAAGTTGTTTTTTGTTCCTCCTCCTCTTCTTTTTCTGCTTTTACTGTGTACATAATTCCCTACTGTCAGCTGTCTTTTGATCATTTCCTTTTGAATACACCTTCAGAGAGCAATAACCTTTTAACTACAATGCATCAGGACTGTTCCTAAATTTATTTCCTTGTGGGCCACTGGTTTTCTGCCATGGGTTTCCTAAAGCAGGTGGCATATCTTTACCTATTCTGTCTTTAATTGTCAGATGACCACTGCTGAGAACTTACCACTGAAAGTATTTGACATATGGAGATGCCAGAAGCTACAGAAAGGCACCTGCAGAAAAAACTCAAAACTAATTTCCATTGATTCCAGTTGCATCGTGGCACCAAGATGTTTCTAAATATACTATGAAGTGCTTCTAGTGATCTAAAAATGTATTTTACTGACACTTTGTATTGAGCTCTCAGTTGGGCTAATATATCAGTATTTGCCTATATCTGCCTATATCAACTATATCTAAATTTGAAAGCTGCTTCACAGCCTTTCTCCAGAGGAACCTCTTTGGGAGTTAGTCATGTTGCTCTTTCCATGAATATCCCTTATTAGGACCGATAGAGCCAAGCAGTGAGGTGAGCAAGGCCAGAAACAGAGAGGTGAGGACTTGCTGCTGGCTCCCTTTGCTTGTGGTCTCAAACACTTGGGGGTTGTCCACGCGCTGCAGGGGTGGCAGAGGGCTCCTCCCCGGCAGCTGAATTTGAGCAGGGTTTCCAGGCTCTGGCTGAGTGGGTGCTGACTGTGCTGCTGAAATGCCACCTTGGGTATCTGTATCCAAGTGTAGATAGCTGGCATCGTGGAGCTTGAAGGTGTAGACATGGCTTAAATACCTTCACAAATCTGGCTGCTCCTTTTTTTATCTCATGTTTGTATGTGTGGCTCTGACAGTCCTGTTTTGGTCCTTGTCTCAGGTTGCATCGTTTGTGCTCAGTTTCACTCCAGAATAACCTCACAAGCTTTAATGTTTAGATATATACAGTTTCTTCCCTGAAGAAACCAATATTCACACCAACTGAGTGCATATGGTCATGTTTTCCTCTCTATCTGCAAGGATATGAAAAAGCTTAACATCTCACAGCAAAATGACTAATCCTTCTACTTAAGTGGTAGAGTCTTATTCTTTGGTATTGGAGCTCCTGCTTTCAGTCTGTGTAGATAAACTATGTTATATGGCCAGTGTCTGGAGCAATTGCCAGCTGGCTGGATGTTTTTTTTTAAACACTGGCATGCCTCAGCAATCTTTTCTTACCCCATCCCTGAGAGGTATCAATTTGTCAGGGTGTATAGAAATTCAAGATTTAGAAACTCATGCTTTCTAGTCCCAGCAGAACAATGCCACATTTAATACCTGCTATACTGTGATGAAACTATCGCCTCTTCCTTCTTGGCTTATTGACTTCTTTCCATGTAGAAGGGAATCCTCCTCCCTCCCCCCAACAAAGTAGTAAAGTAAAGAAGAAATAAAGAAAAGCACACATTTCATTTCATTGTTGATCTGACAGCTGTGTACCTGAATGGAAGTAGTTTGTTCTGACACCTAAGCCTTCGTTACAAATGGAACCAGGAGCCTCCTTCCTAAGCTCCTGTAGATAGTGAAGAGTTATTTAGACAGCCAGTAGCAATGCTGTTGTACTACTGATAGCATTTTACCATTCTTAGGGAAAGAGAGTAACTGCTTGTAAGCCAGCCTTCTCGTTAGGAGGGCTGGTTTGGTCACTGCTGATGAGTCTCTGTAGGGTGGCTGAGATAGGGGCAGTGGATTGCAGATGCAGTCCAAAGCATCATCTTAAGTCAGATCCTGAAAGGATAATCCTTTTTTCCCCATAGTAGTGGCAGAGTTAATTGATACTGACTTGAGTTCAAATCAAAGTAATTTGAAATAAATGCTGTTAGATTCACAGTCGTTATAATTATGTACTGAATCATACCGACACCTGAAGGAGAAAAAAATTTCAAATGGTCATGTTTGGTCTTATTGAAATATTATTTTCCCCCAAGAAAAAACAGTGAAAGCAAACCATTAACAGAAGCTGTCAATCTATCAGGCTTTCCTCTCCTGTTTGAGCATGGAAGATTACACCAAAGTTTCCTATTTCCAAACAGCTACTTTATTTCTGAATCCCAAAGATGAGAGCAACTCCAAGATGAAAAAACGAGGTGAAAGCCATTCTGTGAGGCCCCTACTTAGTGTCCTGGACAAGCACAAAAGTTCAAACAGCATAAAATCTTTCTGTGCACTTCTTTTGGATGAATAACTAGAAAAAGCAATTTTCTTCAGCTAGCTCCATACAGGCAGCACTTCCTTGGACTGGCTCTTAGGCTCTCTGCCTGACGGCCTGTGGGTTAGAGAAGGTGGGAGGGAGGCGACTGACATTCAGCACAGCACAAGAAGCATGATTATTATGCCCTATGTTCTGTAATTTCCTAGCCTGGGGCATCTTTCTTCTTTTTCCTTTGGAAGCAACCTCTCGGAAAATCTAAAAGCTTCTCTCTTAATTTTGTAACTAAAATATTTGATGGTTGCTCACTACAGCATTTTGAGTGTCAAGAAAATAAATGTAGAAGGGATTCATATCCCTGTGGCAAAGGAATCACCACTACCTTTGATGACTGTAACTCAGCTCCTCCGCTTCCTGAGCTCTATATTTTAACCTCTTCACACTTAAGCAGGAAGATACAGATTTAATTCTGTAAATTCAAATAATACACTGTCCTTTTTAACCTTGGAGGATTTTTTTAAAATATATACTTTTGAAGTCCCAAAGACCCTGGGTGACTCAACATATTAGGGCTGATCAGAGGAAACACTACATTGCTCAAACTCCCAAGCACAGAATTCAAGCTGGAAAAATGTCATTACAACAAAAAGTGTTAAACATGTTCCATTACGTTAAGATGCTCTTGAAAAAAAGGAATCAGACAAATCTGCTTCTAGGAACCCAAGCAATGCCCATAGGCATATTTCAAAGCAAAATATTCTACTGCAGGTGCTATTCCTGTAACACTGAATACACATTTCAACCTGGGAATTAAAAGCAGAATGGAATTGCTTTTACGGGCCATTATGAATGAAGGAAAAAAAATTATCAGACCATTTTTTATAGCCATTTCTCACAAAAGCCTGAGGTGAGGATTGTTGGTAACACAGCCAAACACAAATATTATGTTAGGCTCCTATTTACAAAAGAACAACTTTACAAAGGTATATACAACACAGCAATTGTGATTATATTAATGGATGGTAAAAGCCAGGTGGACTAACTTTGAAAAGATGCTTTCTATAGCCTGTAATTGATGTAGGTTTACAGTTACATATGGTAGCTCATTTAGAAGAAACAGCTATTATAAGGCACTAAAAGGTACCAGATAGCAGACTGATGCACTGAACTAACCTTATTATATTCAGTAGGTATGTTCTGTATGCTTTCATTATATTGGGTCCTATGACAATTGTATTTTTTGTTATTTGTTTTGAAGAATGCAATTTTAAATCTTACATAATAAAAGGTAATAGCAGAAAAATCTTTTAGTAGAAATTCTACTGAGGGCTTACCAGCTTAATATCTTTAAAAAAAACACATCTGCTTTATAACACATTTCCAACATCTTTACAATCATTCATATAAATAGTTGCTCAGAGACAAATAACCAAGTAGCTGGGCCTACATTTATTCTGTTAACAAAGAGAATTTAATGAATCAAAATCAGCTGTGGAAATCTATGCTATACAGGTGCGAAGCTATCCACCCCATGCATCTGTATGCAGCACTGTGTTTAGACTGAAGTAGCTAAAAGTCACTGAACTCTTTAGTGGTGCTGTGTGACTAGATCGGAGAGGAGCAGGTTGTGATATTCCTCCTATCCTGGCAAGGAACAACATCAGGCTAATACAGCGCAGATTCCATGTAACATCCATGCTGGGCTCCCTTACCCAGCATGCAGGTCTCCTCCAACTCACTGGCTAGTCCAGCTTGATGTTCACTAGCAAAACAGATGCGTGTGCTCGTACAGTTGTCTCAGAAGCACCCCAACAATCACAGATCCTCAAATATTAGCATGGACCCTAAATAAGCCTAATATCCATTCCTGGACCCTGGGTCCCTCACCCAGCTCTTGGCTCAGACAGACCTTGTGTCTTTCCAGATGCTGGTCTCCTCCTGCTTGCTGGGCTCATGCAGCTTGAAGTTTCCTAGTGAATTAAATGTACACACACATGCACACAGGACTAAATTCACTAGGGAAAGATAAACACACCCAGGTCTTTCTGGTTGCTGGTGCTCAAACCTATCGGCCCTGTGAGCCACAGCCCCTTCTCCAGGTGCTGGCACTTACACACCTTGCAATACTTACATACAGGATAGAGAATGGGATTATGCAGAAAAAAATAGTTAAGGAAAGGATAGGCTAGACTGCGGTGATCAGGCACAGGGCTCAGTCAGACAAGCGTACTGACTGGCTGCTGCTTACGTGAGACCAGCCCCCTTATCCCTGCTCCTCCCCATTTTCCCACACTTCTTCCTCCCTTATCCACCCTGATCCCCCCTTTCCCTCCCTTTGGCCCTCCCCTAAACAACCCATAAAAAGTTTTGCACAGTACCACAACCCCCTTTTGATATCCCATAATAAGTTTTGCACAGTACCTTTCCTTATTACTTGTTATTTCTTTTATACTGAACAGTACTTAACCAGATAACTTAATGAACCAGATGCTCTCACATTCCACATACCCCTAGGGGCACCCCTCGTATTATGGTATTCTTCTAATTTTTTTTATCACCTTAAGTTGCAATATTTTTCAGCGTTGAAACTCTTTTCAAGTTTGCTTTCATTATCGTTTTAAGAACTTCTTAGTGCTGGAACAACAGTCATCGTATCTGTATATTTTGCGCCAGTAAATGAGACATAACATAATGTCAATTGGAGAAATTTTTAATAGCAAAAATGTAAACATGTCTTAGGGGGTTATGACTTGTTGATTTGAGTACTCTCAAAAACTTGATTTTAAGTAAATAATTGCTTATCTCCCTTCTATTTTTGGCCTATTGAAGGACAACTGAGATAAAGTATTAGAATTTAAAAAGCCCTTTCTATTTTGGACAGAGAAGTATTATCAGATCTTTTCAGCTTCATTTACTATTTGAAACAACATGCTTTTGTACAACATACTGTATTTTACTTTTTGAACCACATCATAATGCGATCACACTTTTTTAGCACAACACTTTGTTTTTTACTCACTTCTACACAAATGTTAGTTTCTTTTTCACAAGCTAGCAGTTATTACTTGGAAAGAAGAAAAGTAAAACAGGATGTAAATGTTAGCTTGAGTGCCCTTGTAAAATAGAGTTACAACTAATATTCCTGAAGAAATACTTGTCAAAAAGGGAAAACTTGAAGCTTCAGATGCTATCATTCAATGAGTTCAGAGCTGATTCTTTCCCTCCCCAAAACAAGTTTTGATGCTTTAGCGGAAAATACAATGGATGATATCAAAACCCGTATGAGAAGCACTGAGAGCTGATTTCCTTGAATCTCATGGATTCAAGAGCATGACAGAATAATTGGAAAAAGGAGATTTATTGGCTTGATCATTTACAAGTCAAAACACAGATAAAGGGGGAGATTAAGAAGCTTTTGGAAAGGAGAAGAACATTATGGCTCAGCTCTGCTCAGCTCTCTTCCAAAGACAACCAAAAGCTCTATGTGTGTTTACTGCAAGGTTTCTGGCGTAACTGATGCTAACTCAAAATTTCTTCAGTTGAACAGTCTAATGAATGACATGTGTGTAATAGCACAGTTCAGATTACTGCTTTATAGCAGAGCCATTCTGCATAGAAATATGAATAGGAGCATAAATAAACCACAGACAAGTCAAATACTTACATAGGAAATCAGTGCTGAAAACTGCAAATTTTCCAAAGGCTGCAAACAGTCACAAAAATGTGCTCTCTTTTAATTACTGTTTGTTTTTAGCACTACAATAATGAATCAGTATTCGTATGCAACACAGACAAGTGTCCCACAGGTATCAGCTCTATAGGGACAGCAATTCATTTTCCTGCACTTTAATGCAAGTATAAAGGTGGTATTATCAAAATCACCATATTAACAGATTGTACATTGGGATAAAAGCTGATAAAAATCTAATACAAAAACTTTTTAAGAGGCTGCTCAAGCTGACTGGAATTTCGTGCTATTGTTTAGTATCTAATTTTGAAAATAATCAGTAGATTATCAAAATCACTTTCAGTGCAATTTATGTCAATTGATAGGGAGACTGAAAGTGTCAAAAATCAGACTCTTATTGTGTTTAGATTGTTAGTTTTTGTTAAAGGTATAAAAAAGATGCTATCTTCCATGGTGGAGCAGAGGGAAAAATTACTTCCTGAATTAATTTTTAATGAAATATTCTAATGAAAGCTAATAATTTTGAAGCTTAAAGTTCCCTGTGTTTCTCCAAATATGGGATACATTCTGCAAAACTTATTCATAAGCAGAAGTTCTCTAAGTGGTTCCATTTAGTTTTACTACCTTGATGGAGCATATATAAACAATTAAGCAGAAAATTGTTTTCTTGCCTTGAATGATTATAGATGACTCTGAAATTTAACTGGAAGAACTGTAGATCCTAATGCTTTTTAGCTTACTATAAAATTACCATAGGGATCAATTAATAATGGAAACAAGCAATCTATTGTATTTTACTGGAATTCACTACTATATTTCAATACCTGTGTACTTAGCAGGGAATCGAATCATTTTTTTGGCAAATAAAGTTCCAGGATCAGTCAATTTGAAAGACATTTCTTGTCTGTCAAAAACTTCTTAGTCATTCTCTTGCAAATGTTGTAGGCAGGACCATTCCATGGTAAAAATCTCACATTTTGTGCAGTTTGGCTAAGAAGACAATATGCACATATAGTTAAACCAAATACATTGAATTAAATGCAAAATAGAAGGCAGGTTTTTGTAGACATGATTGAATTTGCAAAATTCCTAAAAAAAGCTATTAGGAAAATAGGTCAGTGTTTGACCGACACTCTTCCTTCCAAAATCACATGTGTGTCACCTGGAGCAGAGCCTGTTTACCTCCACGTGGCCAAGCAACTCTTCCTACCTTTTTCTTCTACTTTTTGATTTCTCTTCAGCTTTCTGATTGATATTCTGATCTTCTTTGTCATCAGCTCCTTTTTCTTCTAAGGTCTTCTAAGCTCCCTCCGCTTGGTTCACTACCCATGTGCCTGAAGTCAGTTTATTTCCACTGCTTCTATAGCACAGAGGAAGGAAGGCACAGTTTGTAACTTTTTAGCCAGTGACTCCAAAGGGATTTCTAAATGCTTTCCTTGATCATATCAGTAACGTACAGGCATCTCACAGGGCCTATAATGAGAAATTAGGCCATTTTATCTGTACTTTAAGAGTTAAGAAACTATAGTTCACATTTTATCAGGGAGATATGTACAACGATATACAGTAATGATGTACAGATGCACATGATGTACAGATGCTATAATACTCCCTTGTGGCAAAGAAGGCCAACAGCCTCCAGGGCTGGATTAGGCAGAGAGCAGCCAGCAGGTCGAGGGAGGTAATCCTTCCCCTCTATTCAGCCCTGGTGAGACCTGTTTGGAGTGCTGTGTCCAGTGCTGGGCTACCTAGTACAAGAGAGACATGGCACTATTGGAGTGAGTCCAGAAAAGGGTTGCTAAGATGATTAAGGGACTGCAGCATCTCTCATATGAGGAAAGGCTGAGAGAGCTGGGCCTGTTTAGCCTGCAGAAGAGAAGGCTGAGGGGGGATCTGATCAATGTGTGTAGGTATCTGAAGGGGGTTGTAAAGAGGATGGGGCCAGACTATTTTCAGTGGTGCCCAGCATTAGGATGAGAGGCAACGGGCACAAACTGAAACACAAGAAGTTCCATCTGAACACGAGAAAAAGCTTCTTTACTGTGAGGATGACAGAGCACTGGAACAGGTTGCCCAGAGAGGTTGTGGAGTCTCCATTCTTGGAGATATTCAAAAGCCATCTGGACACAGTCCTGGGCAACCTGCCGTAGCTGATCCTGCCTGGGCAGGAGGGTTGGACTAGAGGATATCCAGAGGTGCCTTCCAATTTGAACTACTCTGTGATTCTGTAAAAATATGTTGTTTTCTTGGCTGAAGTCAGTGATGGAGACTTATTGTCTTATTTTGGGCAATTTAAGTCAGTAAGATGCTTTCCAGCTCTAGTGGAGGAGAATGTTTGTAGAGCTAGCTTGTGACTAGTAGTTAAACTTTATGGAATACGTTAAGAATTGAATTGGTTTTTGTTCCAGCTTGTAGTATAGCTCCTACATTAAAACCAGCGCAAATTAAAACCAGCCTCACAAAACAAGAACTGAGATAAAACTCATTTGAAAGAGTTTGAATGAATTAATTGGAGGTAAAAGTTCTCCCAGATGGGTCTGGGGACCTGGAAGCCACTAATCCCTGGATGAGCTGGAAGATGTCCTATTTCCGGGCCAGCTGGCTCCTCAGGCTATCTGACTCTCTAGTGTCAGAATAGGAAGGAAGGTTTAGAGCATAAATTCATTGAAATAAATATATTTCCACAGGACATTTTGCTTTAGACAGATAACAATTGCCTCTTGGAGAAACTTTCCAGTGGAAAATTTCCAGCCAGTCTTTTCTGAGATGACAGCTATTAGAAAAATGAAGAGTGCTATTTCCAGCTTATTTCTAAGATCTTCATCTGGGTGATAGAAATTTAGAGTTCTGTCTTCTCAAAACTTCTAAAAAAAAAAAAAAAAATCAAGTGCAAGACTATTCCCAAACCTGTACTAGTGGCTGAACATAGGACATCAAATTCAATCTCTTTGATACATTAATAAGAACTTTACTGCATTTGTACAATAGTGCCCTTCATCTTACTAAATTATGTACTGCGCAGACAAGACTTTAGAGTGGTGCAAAGGATTTTTTTATTTGGCCTCCATTAGAAAAGTGGCTGCAGCTGCGCCTGTGACTGCATGCCAGCAAGGTTAATCAGCTGAACTGCTGACATCTGGTTACAAGAACACTACATCTGCAACATAGAAAACCAGCTGGAGTATAAAATCTGCATGAAGTGCTCACGATTTAGTCTTCAGTTGAGAAGAAAATAGAGAGGTTAATACAGATGTGCAAATGCATAGGGTTTATGAAAAAGAGAAATAAACAAGAAGCAGCAGTGGTGTTGTACATACCAGAGGCATGAGCTGCTCTGTGCAAATGTGCATGTTCCCTGTTTGTAGCTTCAGCCTGCCTCTCCTTTTCCCCCTAATGGAGACCTTCATAACTAGAAGGATACACATCACAACTGACAGATTCATTCATTTCTTCTCTTCATTTTTTTTTTTTGTTAATAGATCTGTGCCCCTTTCAGCCTCTTCTACCTGTGACAAGCATCCTGAGATGAAGCAGTGTAACCACTGCACACAGAGTCTGTCCAAACAGGGCTGCATTAAAGAGCATTCACAAAACTAATAAACTTGATGTTTTGCTCATGATATAAGATCTCCGCAAGATCTGTACATTTTTTTAATACTCCCATCAAGCCCTCAAACATGACTCAAGTGATGAATAGATTGGCTTCTGGCCTTGATAGCAGCATGATTCTCATGCTGAGCCAATATAGGAGAGTTTGAGAGATATGATCCCCTGTAGATCCAGCCTGAAAATGAACACATTCTGTTAAGCCTTTTCAGCTTGTTTTTGAGACTTTTATCTATATATCTGAGAACCATGCTACCCCTATAGTTCCACTACAATCACCAAGACCAAAATAGAAAGCTCAAGCTCAACCACATTTAAATGAAGAAAAAAAAGAATTCTCTTAAGCCTCTGTGCTTTGGGTTCAAGGAAAGCTACAGTCCTTTGCAAGCAGCTATGCAGAGGGTGAAGCCCAGGATGAGTTTTGCCTTTGGTTTCAAGAGTCCAGGATTCCACTTGGAATTTCAGTCTGATTTTTCTTGCCTTTTGCCATGTAGCTGACACAAGCTTATTAAACAGAGGATTTGGGGCTAAAATCTTGTGACCTGAAACTATATTTGGTACCACGTGGACCGCGAATGGATCAGCAAAATAGGAGTGATGAATACCTCAGCACATCTGAAATCAAGCCTCTTACTAAGTGTTAGTACCTAGATGTCTAACTTCAGGCCTCAAGCTTACGGGTCCAGGAATACACTGTATATTAGAGCAGTTCAGGTCAAGAGTCGAGGAGTCATCATCTGAAGATCTGACCCTTTGGCCATACTAGTCCCTAAAATGAGTGTATGTTAAATATCACTACTCACTTAATGTAGAAGAAAGCTGTGACACTCAATGTATTACCGTTCATGAGGTTTTCTTAAACTTTTTCAGAGGCTATAAAAAATTGAGGGAAACATTTCTGAAGAGTCACAGTTTCGCTTCAAAGTCTTTGAAGAAAATATCCAGTTAGTTGTTGAATATGAGCTGAATCACATAAGGCACTTTGCTCTGTATATGTAATTATTGTATGGGTATAAATTAGTTTTTTTTGCCCTGTTTTTTATTAGTAAAAATGGATTAATATGAAGTTTGGGGAGGTTTTATGTGCTTCACATAGTTATACATTTTAAAATATCTTCAGATAGTGTAAGAGAAATGATAACGTGCTTCTCACTGTCTAAGGGACAATATTTAATATATATTTGTGTGTATATACACACACACACACACATACATACATGTATATATATACAAACTAGATAATATATATAAATACAAGAAATACAAGAAGAAATATCAGATCTTATTTTTTCGAATACACCAGTTTATATTGTGAGCCAGAAATCCCTTGGGGATCTCTTCAGAAAAAAGAATTACTTTTGAAGAACTCTGTGTTGATAAGTGCTTGATAAAAGATTAATATATTCTTGTCAGCGGCTGGATACACCCTCACACTTATTAAATGATGAACTTCTGCAGAAAGCAATTTGACATGCAAGTTATTGAAATTAGATTTTGTTGGTGGTAGCTGATAATTCTCATAATTTCATGAGTAAGTAAAATCCACTAATTTCTATTTTGGAGGCACATAAATATTTTCTCTCCTTCTGAATAATGCTCGTGAAGTATGCTTTTGAAAATAGATTTGTTAAATAAAGAAACCAAGTGAATAATCAAAGGAGTACCTACTAGCTATGAAATACTAATGCAATGAGCGATTAAAACAGCTCTGTTTGTGGAAGGACCTCTGTTTATGGTTGAAGTTAACTTTTAATTTTAAGTCTATTTAAGACCACAGAGTACAAGGTAACTATGTGAAAGTTAGTGAAGTCTACACATATGAACTTCATCTGAACTTTCATGCTGGTAAAATAAAAAGATGTAGGAGGTTTGATTCACACTGAAAGAGACATTTGAGCGAGATGAAACTTTGAGATGAGTTGATCCCTTGTCTCTGAGTAATCTCAGCTACAAAATGTCATGACCTAGAAATGTCAGATTATTTAATCTGTTTTAGTAAAAAATGACCCCTCAGGAAATGGCATGAAGGGAGTCCAGCATGCTTCCCAAAGAAGGTGTTGGGGACTGTTTTAGTGAATGATTTTCTTTGCTGTGCACTGGACGTGTGACTGGACAGGCAGTTTTGAAAACCAGATAAAAATCTTAGGTTGTGTAGTCTGACTCCTGAATATCTCAAACCATAAAATTATAGGTAGCTCAGAGAAGTAACCTATTCATTTTATTTTACTTGAATGTAACATGTAGAAGGGCTTTTTGTGTTAACTCGGAGACAGGAAGAGATGGAGACTTGCTGCTTTTCTTGGCGGTGCGTTCCAGGGGTTACCTCCAAATTCGTGTTTCATCTGAATTCCCATAGCTTTATCTTCTGTCCTCTGGCTCATTCATCACCTTTCCATACCTGCTTACAGATCCCACTGGTATTTTGTTCTCCTCGAAGGCATGGTTACAGTTCAATCAATTTATACGTCAGTTATCTTTCTAACAAGCTTAGGAGCATGAACTGCTCCTAAACCCTGACTTGAAGTTAAGAAAATGTCTGTGATGAAGCATCTATACAGTATACAGTAGCCCTAATGTGCAATAAATCTTGTAGTCTCTAGTATAAATTTTAGAGTTTTTCACCAGTGCACCCTTTAAACCAAGTAAATCAAGACATTTACAGGGCTAACATCATGTGGTTCCGGTGCTGATCTGGACCACTCAGTCAAAAAATATTGACCTGGTCCTTTAGTAGAGGATTAGGTATTACTGAATACTCATTCTCCCTTTTGCCTCTGATGGAAATAGAAAACAGAAAAATGTTTTTTCCTCTATTGCTATATGCTTATGTATGCCAACATTTTCTATCATTCAGCTCTAATTTGAGAGCATCCATTTCTTTTTCACTATAGCCGGGATAGTGTTCCAGGAGAAAAGCCCTGCAGAGCTGACATCAGCTCGGGGATCCATTGGTCAGAACTTTGAACCCTTCATGATATAAGGAGGCCAGTCACTTTGCAGAAAATATTATGTGCCGAGACCACTACTATCAAAACACCAAAGGTAAAAAACGCCATAAAATATTCAGCACTTTTTAAAAAATACAGATGCATTAATAATAAAATTGCCATTGTCAACATTTCCCTGAAGGTATCACCTAACAAGGTAGGGGGTTGCAAAGTCCTGAAATGCCATTTCTGAAGGAAGCACCTTCCCAAAACTGTCCTTCTGGAATAGAATTTAAAATCCTGTGAATCAGCACTTCTCTGACCTGAATTACTGTTTTCAGAAATTCCAGCCAGGAGGTTTGCAGAACAGTGCTACTAGAGACAACATACGTACCACAGGCTGAAAATAGTCATATTTGATTGCTTTTCAGTTATAAAACATGACATATGGTGCAGTAATATACAATGTATTTTTTAACATAAGAGAGAGGAAATATGGAAGGGTAAAGGGGGTAATTGGTCTTCTGAATATGCAAAGCTGTCTTTAAGCTTCAGCAGAGTAATCTAATTGGAAAGAGCAGCTGTTTTTCCTTTAAGGCAACTACATAAAGCAACAGACATGACCCAGCATGTATAGGATAACATAAAAAAAATTTGAAAAAGCTTACAGCTCTGCTACAAAAAGGTTTCATAAAAAAATTTCTTCAAATCTATGATCCTCTGAGAAAACTTAAATGCTTGCATGTAGTTCTTTCGATGGGACATAGAATGCATAGATTCACAAGTCTCAGCAAATCCTGGTGCCTGAGGCTCTTGCACCCAGATTCCTGGTGTTTTTCTGTTTCTTTAAGGAAGCTGTGAATGGGCTGGAGGACCCTCTGGAGGGAGAAAGAAATTGTGCTTACTCTGGGAGCACCTGAGCCTACCTGGAGGGAAAAGGCTCCAAACAGATGGATAGGGAGATTCCAGGTTTCCTTCAACTAATTATTCTCCTGTTCTGTTTCAATCACTTGGCTGGCCTTGCTGCTCGACTTTCTTCCGCCAAGTCCTCCAGCAAGACTGAGGAAGCCTAATGGAATCCAGAATAAAAATGCAACTTCTTCTCTAGTCTCCACTGTCTGCAGCTTTTCATTGCTTCACTATCCCCACTAAGAGCCATAATTGCTGGGTTACAACTTCCTTGTCTTGTGTTCTCCATCTCTACTCCAGCATATATTTATTTTTGCAATACAAATGCACAACTGCAGCTGATGGATGGAGAAACTGTATCCTGTTTGACCCTTCCCTTGGGATGGGAGGTGCAGATTTAAATCTCCTTAGGCTAAGGGAACTACTGAAATGTTGGCATTTGGTGTCTTTGGTGAGCTCTTCTTCCTCCACATATCATACAGAAAGAAGTACCAGTAACTCTTCTTCTATGGTGTTTTGAAAGAAAGAAGAATGCCCTGTTTAACCCTCTGAAAATGTTATGGCTGGAGCTTACCCACGGAATCTCAGTTGAATGAAGGTGTCTGCATTAGGGTCTGAGAGTATCAAAGTGGGATTTCAGACATCCTTTTCTTTTTTGGTTATTTCCAGGCAGCTACAGGCTGAGCACATTGACTTGAGGTACTTCATTACTGTGCTTCTGGTTGTCTGGATATCATTCAAGCTCTCCAGTGTGTCCCTTGGAAGCTGGGGTAGCTGTCATTGGACTCAGATAACATCGTACAGGATAACACTGATGCCCTGTCCACCTTAAAAGTAACATAACATAAAATAAAACAGTTGCTTTCACTGGATCAAACTTAGGGAAATATTCCTGTCTATCCCTGCTGAGGACCTGCTTACTAGAAATAAGGACATCCATCTCTATTGGGATGAGTTAAGTTAACTCATAGAATTATCTGCAGTGGGACTCAGCTTTTCATAAAAATTTAAAAACCAATTGAAGATAGATGGAATTTTGAGATCTGTTTTGTTTATTCATCTTTTACTAAAGTATTGTAGCATAATAAGTGTTATAACTCTGAATTATGCAAGGTCACGCTTCCTATATTTCCCTTAAGTGATTATTTTACGGCCTATTAGATCTCAGTTTTATTCAGCTTCCTTTGCTAAATATCATTCTTCTTTTATTAGTACCACTTTTGTAACCACAGAAAACAGACAATCTCTGTTTTTTTTTTTTTTATCTTTAAAATACTTATGGCTCCATTAACAGCTCTTTAGTCAATACTGTTGATAGTTTTGTCTTGTTAAACTTGATTAACTTCTACCCAAGTCATCTACCTTTTCCTAAAATGCCTAGAAGTGTTTTTGCTGTTCGGGATGCCCTCCCGCTTGTGTCTTACATAAACTGACTGTCTTGGTCTCATCCTAGTGATTTTCAACTCTGCATCCTATGTGCAGGGGTTGGTATTTTATCTACTTCTTTTTGCAGAAAAAAGGAAAGCATATGTTTTCCATATAATAGTATTTTGTGAAGGCCATTTTTTCCTCCTCTTGAAAGAGTTGGTTTAAGATCTCAATTGTCCCAGGATGCAATTCTTCTAGGTGAAGGCTTGCCCTTAAGTATTTAATTACTGTGTTATCTGCACTGCTGTATGTGAACTTCATACCTGGGTAGTAATCAACACATTCTGAAAAAAATTTCATCTTAGATTTCTATAACAATCAAAAGATATCTAGGTATCTTGATTATTTTCCTTTCTCACTAATTTCTTCAAGACTTTCCTAAAAGGTGTTAGCTCTGAGCTTAACCAATTTGTAATTTACCTTTTCTTCAGATATTTCATATTAACCTCACTTCAGAAAATCCATTTTTGTGATATGCCTAATTCACTATGCTACTACTATTGACTTCAGTGATAGAGAACTCGAGCCTGTGATTTAGTAATAGGGGTATAAAGGCAGGGGTGGACCTAGAGCGGGTCTGTGTGGGACCATTCTGACAGTGTTTCCTGTTATTCCCTGTTTGTTTTGTTTAAAGGAACTGTAACATCTGATTAGAAAACCAAGTCATGCAGGGACCTTATTCATGTTTTTCTCTCTGTGTCAATGGCAAGAGGATATTTTTAATATGATTCAAACTAAAAGTGAATCAGTACTAAAATATTAGTTGCTTATGGAATTCAGCGCAGTTTCTTTTTTTTTTCAGATTGTTCTCAGAATATTTCTGTTTCCTGCCAGTGTGAATACTGCATTTTTTTTCCCATCTGGAGTTTTCCTTTCTGGTTTTCAGGTGGGTATTATGATTATCTGTGATTAACTGAGTAAAAATACAACTAGGCCACCCAGGCAGATGTGCAAGCATCATGCAAATGGTGAGAATGAATATGTTTGGCAGTTTCAGCTTAGGTGAAACTCAGGGCTAGTCCTTGTTTTTCCCCCACAGCATCCCAGGAGGCCAGAGGGAACTGGGACTGTCGACAAGGAACTCTCATGCCGCTCTGTGAGAGATGAGACCTGAACCACCATGGGCCCCATCAGAGTCAGACAAGGGTCCTTGGCTCAAGCACTCCACCAGTGTTTCAATTACCTTCCCCACCACCAGCTATGGGGCTTTGGCTTTATAACTCAAATGACAGCAGCATGCACTTTCTTGCTTGGCAGTGCATGGGTCAGAACTTATCATACATGTTATCCAGTTATTGACCAATTGACAACTGTAAAAAGAACCCCAAATCTATCAAAATTCTATCAAAATGGAAGTTAGACTCTGTAAAATGGAGTTCTCCTCAGCACAATGCATCAAGCAGGTTCATTTTGGCCCGTTCCTGAGGACCAGTGTAAGGGAGTGTGGGTAAGTCATTTAGCACATACTTTATGCTGGGCCTGTGCTCAGACTACCTTAAAACGACTCTGCCAGGTACAAAGTTTCATGCTGACTGTGTAGCCCATCCTGGGACAGCTTAAAGAAGCTCTCTTTTGGTCTCCTGTTTACCCAAAACCCAGTGGTTCCCTGTGATCATTTATTTTGGATATAAGCTTCCTGTCCCCCTCTACATGGTCTGCCATCTGCTCTCCTTTGGGAAAACTGGCAGAAAAAAGGTATTAAGCATGCTCTCAATATACTGACGGATCCAATGGGTTGTTGGGTCCTCAGCTGGGGAGGCTTGGTTATAGTATTGCACTTTAGGGCCTCCAAGGCTGCACTTTGATGCCGAGCTCAAGCACCTTGATAAGTAAGAAATGTTTAGGCAACTTTGCAAGTGTTGGGAATGGTGATGGAAAAACAGACCCTCATGTCTGGATTCGACTTCTTTAATATCAGGTATTTAATTTAATTTAGTAACTTTAGCTAGATCCTAGCAACCTGATATTCCTTCTGAAGTCAAAGGAGAGAAATAGGCACAACAAAAAGGACTTTAGAACTCAGAGAGCCCAGAGTGCTTTGACTTCTAATTTTAGCCACCCCAGCCACAGGCCTGAAGTTAGACGGAGTGAATTCTGGAGGGAGATTTAGCCCTGGTGGATTTAAGAACATGCAGGATTTGCTGTTTTTGCAACACAGGCTTTGAACATGTCTGATGTTTAACTGATGCCAAGCAAGGTATCTTGTTACTCTAAAAGAGTTGGTCCATGTGAACTTTGGAAGAATTCCCCTTAATCAGTTATTAGATAGTCATGGTGGTTTGATGATGACTGAACAAAGTGATGCTTGCAAAGATAATATTTGTAAGTCAAAAGTAATGTAAGAGAGAATCAGACATCCTGTCCCTCCTCTGCAAGACGGTCAATGAGGGGGAGGCAGAAAGACTGTTGTAGATGAGAGGCTCAGCCTGAGATCATGCTGCCAGATCTGTTTGCAGACTCAGACCTATAGAGTGGTTAGGGACATGAGGCAATATGAGGCATCATCAAAAAGTTTACAAACAGAAATATTTTTGTTCTACAGAGTTTGTTTTCAATGAAGAAATAAAGCGCAGATGAGCTCTTGTACAGCAGCACATAATAGGCTACAGATGACCTAAAGATAAATTTATAAGAAGCTAAAGCTAGCCCAAAGAATTCTAGTAAAAGCTGGCTTTTTAATTAGAATTTTTTTACAAAGATGAAATTATCTTTTGTGAAAGTTTCTTAGTTTCAACAAACTTCCAGAGGAACAGCCACAGTGGAAATAAGATCAGCTGTAGATTATGTAAAGATCTGCTTAGCCATCCTTTTTATGGGCTACCATTCCTATGCAGCCGTGCAGACTGCCCCAGGTGCAGGGATCCCAAGATCTTCAGGTTTTCTGTGCACCTTGCTATACAGCTGGGGAACCTGCCTATGTCTGTCTGTATCATTTCAAAATCTACAAGTCCTGAGGTTTTCAGGTTCTTGGTTTCCAGCAAAGCCAGGAGCTCAGAGGTGCTATGATATTCAGAACAACACATTACTTAGAAATTTTTAGTGGAATACTTCTTATATGCAAAATTAAAAGTAAGTATTTTGTGGAGGAGCAGGTGTGAGGAAATGTCCTGAGGAGAGGAGAGCAGAACAGCAGTGGTCATAAGGACCCTTCCATGGCTCTGTCTGTAGTCCAGGACACTTTCTTCCTTCCAGCCCCCAAGATTATTTCTAAGCCTTTCAAGAGAAAAAAAAGATAACCAGTTCAGTTAATTCTAAACCAGTTCCAGTTTGCAGAATTGGTAATTGGAAATAGGAAACAGATTTGGTTGTGATGGTGCCTGTCATTTTCTCAGAAATTAATGAGTTAGTTTACAAAGTGGAAAAACTGTTCTTGAATCCAAGAAGATTTTCCTGTCTGAGGTAACAACTTCACCATCCAAGTAAAATAGAAACTGGGGGACACGGACCTGGGCATTCTCCACATTCAACTTTGTGAAGTTGTACCATTGCGCAGAATAAGTAGGAAAGATCTCAGTTCTGGAGCTTAATGATACATATTTTTCCTTTTGAAGGGGAATGGGGACTGTCTAGAATTATACTTTCTGCTTTTTTTAAAAAATTTTATTCAGTGATTTTTTCATGCAAAATGCATTAGCAGTCTTTGGAGCAAGGATCAAAAATCAGGTTTACTGCTGACACTGATATTTAAAGAGAAATTATATTTTGTTCATCTTTATTTTATCAAGGTGACACTACAAGGCAAGTCAAGGTTGTTTGATACCTCCAGTAAACCCTCTTGTATTTGTATAAAAACATTTTTCTTTTCTTTTAAAATGTACAAGGAAATCTTAAGTTTAATACATAAAGCAAATGAGTGTCTACATGTATAGACAATACATGTAGCTTTATTTTTTTAAAATATCTTTGGTCACCTTCTGGTTGAAGATTCATTAAATATAGTTACTAAAAATGGAATAGCTTTGATACTGTTTTTAGCTGGCAGAATTTATACATCAGCTGTTCCAGCTCCTCAGCCATGTTATAAAATTGGTCCACCAGAAGGCCCAGAGCTGAATTAAAATGAGGCATAAAGAGTAGCCTAGTGAATGCTGCCAGGTGACCTTCTGAAAAATTAATAGAGCTTGACCTAAGCTTTATTACTTTAAACATGCAACTCTCACGCAATTTCATACAGGAAGCACAGTCTTGAGATAAAGAACTGATGACTAAGAAAAAAACTTTAATTTTTATATGGATTTTGAGCCTGGGTCCGCTGCTTCTCCCCCAAGGACTGGTGTGAAGCTTTTTGCTTCCTATTGGCCTTCATCCAGGTTAGATGCCCTCAGGTTTACTTTTGGTTTGAGTGTTTCTAATAATACTACTGTGAGGATTGGCTGAAACATCGTATTTCTCCTTTAATATATTGTTTTTTCCTTAATGGCTTACTGTCCCCTGACTTTCAGTGAACCCCAAACCTCCTTGCTGCTTTGAGATGGCTTCTAGCTCTAACTATCCCTACCAAAGAATAGCTGAAGGGAAAACTGTTGTGGCTATCCTTCCCATGACACACTCTTTATTACTGTAACGTGACATGGAGTTCTTTCATCAGGAAATCCCTTATATTGAAAAAATCATGCAAATTATTTGTACACTGCTTTACAGTGTAAAACTGTAAAGTGGCATAAAGTGGCCAGAGTGGCATAAATGGCATAAGGCCATTTAAATTTAGGTATCTAAAGGGTATGGATATAAAGATATGTCTTCCGTGATTTTGAGAGATTTTTGGTAGCCCTCAGTCTAACCTGCCTTCCAGGTCCCATGTGCTGCCCACTTCGAGTCAGTCCAGCCGTCTGGGCTGCCCCGCCGAGAACTGGGCTGCCAGAAGGAGCTGACTGAAAATCAGTTATTTCATTTCCCTTGTGAGGATCACCACTGCCTCGGGGCAGATAAGCGTTTCAGAAGCTTGCGTGCGAGTAGGGAGCTTCAGTAGGAGCTGCTGACTACGGAGGTACATCTAAAACCCTGGCGCTCTCCAGCAGTTGAGCACTAATCGCTGTTTCAGGAAGGTTTTTCTTTCCATGCGGTTTATAGCCTGGGAAGCCTTTCATGTGCACATACTGAATTTACTCCACAGCTAGGCACATATTTAATGCCTGTTTTTGTCAATCACAGTTTTGCTACTACAATCTGCTTTATGTACCCAAATACTTCTTTTTAATCTGGCCCAGAATAGCTTTAGCAAGAGTTTAAAGTCTGGCAGCAGAAATAAGAAATAACACAGAAAGCATAGTTAAAAGACTTCTGGTTGATAAATATTTTTATAAGAAACAGTATTTACCTAAAAGTAATAATGGAAATTTTTTTTCTTTTGAGAATAAATATCTGAATACCAAAACCAGTCACTGCACAGAGATACCGATTCTCATTGGGTTTTGCTCTAATTCATAATCTTTCCATATATGCATTTGTAATATGTCATATGTTTGCTAAGCACGTGAATATTTAATCAGATTTAAAACTTTAAAAAGGTACAATTCATGAAAGTTATCTAGAAAATAATGCCCAAAGTTTTTATATGTGTAGATTATGATACAGCCAATTAAATAATTTAAAAAGTGAGCATAATCAGAGGTGGAATATTTAAATCTTTTTGAAGACAATAGACAAATTACTAGAAATATTTTTGTAAAATTCAAAGATTGGTTAAAATCTATGCAAGAGCTATTTATATCTTTAAAAAAATATGATTATTATAAGCTTTTAAATGCATAATAGTGTGAAGTCTTGTTATGTTTAACCTAAAACACTTATAAGATCTTCCAGTTGGAAATTCGAAGGGATTTACCAGTGGGAGTAGAAAGAAAATCTTTTAAATTATTAATTTTACATTTTAAGAAATAGATTAATATTTGTTATCCATCAATATACAAACTAGTAGTGGTAAAGATCAAATTTCAGTGTTAAATAATAAATCGTTGATCACTGTGCTTATGATGAAAAAAGCTTTATTGTTATACTGTAGATAACTGTGAATAGAGTTGTTTTGGGGTATTGACAAGAGTCAGTTAGAAAAAGGAACACATCCCATTTTTTTCTTTGAGAAATCAGGGTTAAATGTTTTCTTATTATTCCTTTATATTATATAGTGAAAAGTATGATTTTTATTATGATTAGAAAAGGAGTAGGTCTATAAATAAGGCAAGGATGAAAACTGTCAGAACAAGGGAGAGAGATCATACATTTTGTGAGAGCCATTGAAGAGTTAATTCTCACAAACTAGAGTGACTCTAGTGGAATCTGTTCTCCAGAGCTCTGTAAGACCGTCATCCAGGAGAAATGGGGAGATAAGAATTAACAAATACATAGAATTTCTGAGGTATCGATATCACAAATTCTCCTTCATCTGTTTCTTTTTACACACACAAGTTGTGTGAATTGCCATTGCAGCTCTAACTGTGCACTAAGGTTATTGGTCCTTGGACCAATTGGACCTTATTGGACCACTATTGGTCCTTGCATGATGCCAGCTGGAGAAACAGCACTGAGCTCAGTGGAATTACATCAGCTGGTCCAGCTGAAAAACTGATATTGTAACTGTTATATATGCTCAATATGAGCAGAATATATAGTTGCAGTTTTGATAGGATGCAAAGATGCATGCTAATAATAAATTTATCACTGAGAGAAGCAAATTGATAAAAGAGAAGCAAATTAATAACATTTCTGTTTTGCATGTGAAGGGGCTTCTGTGTTTAAATATGTTAAACTATGTTGGAGATTAGGGTTTTCTATTTTTTCTAATTTAATGCTCCTGAGACTGCTGAACAGCTGCCAGTTGTACCTGAGCAGAAGAATGTGACTATTAACACATTGCCAAAGCAAATACTGTAGTATGTGCTGCCGCATATTTTAATTACACTAGCCAGCATTTACAATTCAAATAACAGAAATATTCAGAAATTGTGTTATTTGTGGTAAATTTTCCTTTATTAATTATTAATTTAAAAATGTGCACTAGATCTTGATTTGGTTGATAAGTATAATTTTACATAATTGGAATTTTACCTAAATAGAAATCCTTAAAATTAGTTTTATGAAAATAACACAAATAAAATACAATACTAAAATTACAGTTAAGAAGGTCTTACAGGATGTATGGGATGAAAATAATATAAATATCATTACTTATAAAATAATACAAATAAAATACAAATAAAATACAATACAAACAAAATACAATACTAAGATTACAGCTGAGAAGTTTTTACAGGACATATGGTCATGGAGTGAACTACTACTTGAGTAAACCACACTTTACTGTCCATGTTTACACTTATGATCTGTCATTTCTGTTTCTAAGAGACTGTGATAGTTTTTGAGAAAGCTGATCCTGCAAGTTAGTGTTTGATAATAGCTATCACAAGAGGGCTGAAAGGTACTGAAGCTAAAAGGGTCGTCAATGTTGTTATATTTAATCACTGCAGACATCTGTATGTCCATGATATCTACAGTGATGCTATGTCACCAATTAATGTTTTTTTTTCCCTCAAATAATATGAATAGAGAAAAATTCTCCAGATTTTGTTCTTAATCTTCATCACTGCCAAAAGAGTGGAAAAAAGAAAGTCCTCAGATGATGATCGCAGTTTCAGATTTGAGTTACATGCTTCCTGATGCATTCTTGAAAGTGGATGTATTTCTGAATAGCCATGGATGAGCCATAGAGACCTCCTGCTGGTGTTCCCCAGCTCCCTGTGTTTCCCCTGGTGGCGGTGAGTTATGTGGTCAGCCAGAGACTGAAGGTCCATCTTGGAGGTGATCACATCCTTCCTGGCTAGTTCCTACATTGAGAAACTGGGAACGAGGCCTCTGAATTTCAAGCAAGTTGCTTGCCCCAGTGTAAAGAAGGAAGCAGGGATTTCATGTTTTATTAACTGCTTTTCTGCACTCCGATGATGAGGTTTATCACAGTGGAGTCATTGAAATATTTGCAGGATAAAGTACATCTGCAGCAATGGAGGGCAACCTGTTTGGGGTGATATTATTCAGTGTTGCTCTGTTCCAGAAATGTGTAACTAGAGGGACAACTGTCTCAAAGGCTGCCAAAAGTTCTGGAAATATTAGCAAAACGACTGGACCCCAGCCCATGTTCATACATCAGTTGTCGATCAGTGACAAATCTCTTACTATAAAGAAATAAAAGAATCTGTCTCCTAGCATCCCTGTGCTTGTACGGTTTTTGACTATCTTTGTTGAGTGTTACTTATGTGGTCTTATGTTAAGATCATTTATCTTTTCTGGACAAGAGAATCTAGAAATCTGTGGTAATTGCAAAGGATATTTAATAATTAAGTAACACATTTGTGTTTGATTCCACCCACTCAAGGTACAGAATAAAGTAGCTGGATTTTGTAGCTGTTGCTATCCAAAGGAAAGTAGTAAAGCAGGAGGAGAAATACAGTAATGTGTCACTCCAGTTCAAGATAGGCCCAGCACCTCTGATTTTTTTTCTCACAAACTAATAGGGGGTCTTACACTCTTCAGATGTAATTTCTAATAACATGCTTTCACTTTTCAAGATCTTTTATGGCAAATTTCCCTATTTATGAAAGATAGTAAATTATTTCTAGCAGAGGCAGTCTTCCGGCTTTCAGGATACTACTAGAGATATGCATCAAATATTGGTTTTTGCTGAAAGACTGAGAGGAAAAAAGACTGTACAAAGATCACCTGTTGCATGTACCTTCACTGCAAACACTATTAATAATCAAACAGCGTTTGGGTCTGAATAACTCAAAGCAAAATTGAAATAAAGGCAAGTGATGATAGAAAGGAAAATCGTTAATATTGGTTACTAAAGTGGCAATTTAATCAGTCATTAATTGGGGCTAATACAGCTGAAAAATTACATAGCTGGAATGAAAAACCTTATGGAAATCTTCTCTGACTTTTCTGTAGTTACAGAAGTAGGAGATTCTTTTCATAACAGTATATGTAGTTTACCAGTGTTTTCTCCCTGCTGTCCCAAACAAAATGAGGGAGTTTAGAGAAATGTAACTTTTTAATTCTTTAAAAAAATCCTTAAAACTGTTGCTGACTTTCTTCTGCCTTAAACCTGTTTAAACCAAAGAAACTGGAAGAGAAACCTGACTATGACGGAAAGGTTCAGAAGGTCCGTTTCTGCTTTTTGTAGTGTGATCCCAAATTAAGATCACTACCAGTGATAGCAATGATAGTATTGTGCAGTTTAACATGGTAGACTTACACAAATCACTTGGGTATCGGAGTATCTTTTGAACTCTGTACCTGGTACTTTCGCTTGTCAGGTTTTAGCTTCTTTTTTTGCATAAAATAAAATGTGTGTGGAGAATCAATTTCTGAGAAAACATGAAATGACTTGACCAAAGCTGAAAAGAAGTTGTTATTTCAGATAGACTTAAAAGTTTATCCTACCACTGAAAAACTAGAACAGGATGCCCCTTTTCTTTCAACATTACAAAGACTATCACTGCAGCAAGAAATTTTCTAGTTTTCATATCATCTCACATGACCCAAGATATATTTTCCCTTGATCCAGTATTTTGACTTCTATTTCCAGAATACTTTCAGTTTATTCTTTTAATAAAACAGTTACACTATATGAGGAGCCAAGGATCTCTGTAACTGAATGTTTTTAATTACATTCCTGACTTCAAAAACTGTGTGTTACACTAACAAAGAAGGCTAAGTTGAAGCTTAATTCTGTTCAGTTTTTATATCCATGGCAGACACTTAGTTTTTATTATAATCCATTAACACTGAGTGTTTCTCACTTAACAAATAGCCTACCCCAAGCTTTCTGAGCCCTTTGCTTATGCTGATTGCTACGTCTATTCCATGTGGGAATTCTCTTGAAGAACCCTGATGGATGCTTTGGCCTACAAAGAAAAAAAAAGATGAGAGGCACCAGATTTGGACCTGTACACTGGAAGAACGAATCTTTTGGGCAATACAGGATTCGATCCCCAGTGAAAGAGCCAAGGGTCCATTAGGAAGATTACTGTGCTTGCTGGCACCTCTGACCTGCAAAAGCCGCAGGAACATCTTTGCTTTCAAGGACAATTTAAATAGCTGTTTTCTGCAGTAGAGGTAGAGGAATGGCTTGTCATTGTCCTGGCTGCTGGGTAGGGGTTACCACATTGTCCTCACAAGAGTTGACATTCGCAGTGTGGCTGAAGCTGGGGAGAGCAGGACTAGCCTGCGCACCAGGGCCATGAGGAACAGTGTCGGCTTCGCTGCTGGTGCCATCTGCCTCTCCCTGCCGCCATGCTGGCCCCACACGTTTCCTCTGTGTTGTGCTCTGAGGAGCGAGGGGAGGGATGGGAACTGACGTGAGTGCAAGACTCCCTTTAGCTGGCAGCTCCCCTCTCCCCAGCAAGTCTGCAGCTGAACCTGGAGACACAGAGGACAAAGGTGACAGAAATCACTTATTCCCATAATCTGTGGTGTATCAGCATGTATCTCTGTTCCCACTGTGATCACTCGTGCAGTTTTGTGTGGATTTAAAGGGACTCAGGACTAATTTCTGAACACCAGGCCACCGTCATGGAAACTGTAGTCCCACTGGAAACAAATGGTCTCCCTGAATGTTGCTCCCTCTCATGATTAGTGCATCAGGATGCAATTCACAAATGATGCTTGATGGGGATTCCCTAAACTATCTATAGGCAAGAAGGTGATGCATTTTAACTGTTATTTCTCAGTGTATAAGGTGATGATCTGTGCTTCCTGAAAGAGAGTTGGCTCAGTAGTTTTGAAGGATTCAAGCTTAGACTTTGGTATCTCAGCACGACTTCATCCCACACAGTCATCTAAAAGCTTTTGTGGCTCTGGCTCAGTAAGCATTCTTCTGGAAGTGTGCTGGAAGGCTCCGACGGCAGCACGCTGTCTGCACAGTGGTTTCTTGTCCCAGGAGAAAATCCCAAAGCTGTGTGTTTCATCTGTTATTCTTAAAGCCCGTGCCAGGTATTGTTATTTCCACATGTAAGCATTACAAGTGCAGTAAAATAGGGTCAGATATATCTGTTATAGCTTTGCTTCAAATAAGGACTTTTAAAACTAATGTGATGTTTAGTAAATGATTATAACTTTTTTTAACACAACTTTACCACAAATGATCCTTATCTGTCATGTTTTTATTGAAGAACATTTACCCTGACTGGCAGTCATATGAATGTTATTGCAAACAGATGTCATTGTGATTTTAGAACATTTAGAACATTTAGGCTTATTCTTGAAAATTCCCTGTGGACAGCAGACTAACATTTTATCTGTTTGGCAGTTATCTCCCTGTGCATTAGAATGAGAAATTTGTATTGCCAATTAGACAGTTTAATAATGTTTGTCAAGATCTACTTATGAGCAACTGTGCAATAAAACTCATGTTAATTGTATTTTGAAAAGTTCTAGTGTGAAAACTGGGTCAAAATGCCTTTATTATGATCCAAATTGGCACAGAGGTCACTGACTGAGCACCGTATTTTGTAGATATGGCCGTGCTACCAAATGAATACCAAGTAGGCCTGTGGGTAACCAACAGGGAGGACAGACTTGGCCCAGGAAAAGCTCAAGGAATGGGGACCTGTCCTTTTCAGTTCAGATGCGGGGGAACTTCTGGGTCTCACCTGGCTGGAGAAGAGTAAAAAATGCCAGGCAGGAATGGCACAGCGTTGGGAGAGCTGATACCAATGGCAAGACACAAGGTTTGCCGGGGTTGGGGAGGGTTTAATGGCACGTGTGGCTGAGCATACACAGAGTCCTACAGTTACCTGTCACACTTATTCTTGTGCAAAATACTTCTTTGCTGTGTTAGGCTATGACAAGGCTATTTTACATCAGCATCTTGGGTGAGTTTGCCATATAACATAGAACGGAGCAGTTCTATCCTGACACATGCTTCATACGAGCCAAGTCAGTGTCAGGTCTCTGGCAAAGCTCCTATTCATTTCAAAAGTTGCTCAAGGGTACATTGCCTCCCTCCCCTACCTTCCCCCCTAAAAAAAAGAAAAAATAATCAGGAAGCCAGGCCTATCAAGATTGGAGCCTTACTGGCTGTTGTAGGGATCAAAGATGCTCTGCACCTGCTGTGCACAAAATCTGTGCAGCTGCAATCGATGGCAGTTTTAACCAGTGCCGTCAATGAAGACTGGACCACATACATTTCAGTGCAATATTTAACTAGACTGCGTAATTTATTTTGATGGACATGTGAAACATCATCTCAGATTTCTTTAGTGTTTCACATAACACAAAAAATGCAGAAAAATGGGAAAATAGCTTTAATAGCTTTAGTAGTATCAGTAGTGTATTCAGAAGTGCTAGAGAATATGGGTCTTTTTTCTTATCTATTATTGAACAGGAGAAATATTACACACACACAAAAAAAGCCCGTATGCACAATAGTTTACCAAGAATTCCTCCATTGACTGTTGGGAGTACCTACAGTATATCAGAAATTAGTAAGGTAGGGGTGAAAAAATCTTACAAGTTTAAAAAATTTTCTGTACTGTATGTTGGCTGGCCACAGATGATTAAAAAATTATTTTAGTAGTTGTCAAGAGCAGTAGGAGGATTGAATGCCTTCCTATGATAATTTTACTACTAACCCTTAAAACAGCTGAAGGCACTGCAATAACATTAAATGGGAGTAATTTAGTGCAGGACTAGACAAAACTTTCCTAGTGATTAGAGATATCCTTGCTTTGGAAAACTTCAGTATCTTAGCACTATGCTATCTCTTGACACAAATTTCCAATAACAGTGGAAAAAATTTAGTGATCACAGAAATTTTCTGAAGGAAAGGGAACTGGTAGTGGATGCTCACTTCCAGGGAGTCCCAGAGCTATCTGAATCCCTTCCTGCTCCTGACAGTAGCTGGCAGAAATGACACCTTTTCATACATCTGGGAAGGTAACAATATGCCTAGAAATTCTGAGGTGGGAGGCTCACTGTGCTGGGTGGGTGATATACAAATACGTTTCAAGAGTAATTACTGCTTGAAGGATTTGGCCACCTAAAGAGGCATGAAAGATTAATTTGTCCAAGGTCACACAGCAAGGTAGTTTCTGAACCAGCAGTAGAGTTAAGGAGGACAAATTTTCCCTGTGGTGCTCCCCAGAGCCCAGCAAGAGCTGCCCCTTGGCAAGGTGTTTTAAAAGGGGTGAGGATCCCAGGTGGACAAATCTGAAGGTCCTGTGCTGATCCTACGCCAGACCTACTTGAATGTCCTCTGTGCCACGTTCCTGAACTGAACTTTGAGGAGGAAAAAACTGTGGTCCCAAAACATGGTTCCATACCAAGAAGGCAGAATTTCTGTGAAATGCCCATTGCCATATTTTTCCACATTATGCTTGGTTACAAAAAGTTGTGAGACGCATTATTGAACAATGCACTTTCACTTGACTATTTTTAAGTGGAGTAGCAATTCCCTTTGACTCTTTTTCCAGGTATTATAGAGATCTAATCTTTTTTAATACTTCATTTTCCTTCCTGATAACACCTTTAATTTTGCAGGTTCAGCTGGGCTGGATAAAAGTCTGATGTAAATAATTTACAGACAGCTGAAAAAGCATTTTTAAATATTTTCCTCTACCTCTTCAAAATTAGTATCTTTTTTTTTTTAATAAAAATTTCTTAATGGAAACGCGAGTGTGTACAGCCAATATTACTCATATTTTTTCTAGATTCCAGTTTCAAACAGGAATATCTGGCCTAATTATGAATTACAGAGCTAAAGTTAAGATCTACCACATGTATGGTTTACACTCCACAAAACATAATCTGAAAGAAACATTTTTCTTCTTTAGCCAGTAGATTGATGATTAAAGTGTTCACCTGCTTTTCTAGAGACTCAGGTAGAAAACCTTTCTTTCCCTAAAACAACTGGAACCTATACCACAGAATCATGTCCTAATCTATAAGTTATAGGATAGTAAAAGACAGGTCTTTAGATATCATTTCAGGCACATGAAAGACAATAAGGTGATCGGGAGTAGTCTGCATGAATTCACAAAGGCGAAATTGCGCTTAACCAACCTGACAGCCTTCTATGATAAAATGGCTGGCCTGGTAGATGAGGGGAGGGTGGTGGACATTGTTTATCTCAACTTTAGTAAGACTTTTGACACTGTCTCCCATAACATCCTCATAGATAAGATGATGAAGTATGGGCTAGGTAAGCGGACAGTAAGCTGGACTGAAAACTGGCTGAGCTGCCAGGCTCTGGGGGTTGTGATGAGTGGCACAAAGTCCAGCTGTAGACCAATCACTAGTGGTGTCTCCCAGGGGTCAGATACTGGGACCAATACTGTCAAACTTCTTCATTATTGACCTGGATGATGGGACCCAGTATACCCACAGCAAGTCTGCAGATGATACAAAACTGGGAGGAGTGGCTGGTGCACCAGATGATTGTGCTGACCATCAGAAGGACCTTGACAGGCTGGAGAAATGAGCAGAGAGAAACATCATGAAGTCCAACAAAGGGCAGTGTAAAGTCCTGCACCCAGGTCATGAATTCCCCCATGCACCAATACAGGCTGGGGGATGACCAGATGGAGAATATCTCTGCAGAGAAGGACCTGGGAGTCCTGGTGGACAACAAGTTGACCATGAGCCAGCAATGTGCCTTTATGGCCAAGAAGGCCAATGGTATTCTGGGCTGCATTAGGCAGAGTGTTGCCAGCAGGTCGAGGGAGGTGATCCTCCCCCTCTACTCTGCCCTGGTGAGTTCTGGGCTCCCCAGTACAAGAAAGATATGGACATACTGGAACGAGTCCAGAAAAGGGCCACAAAGATGATGACGGGACTGGAGCATATCTCATTCTGTGATTCTGTTTTTCTAACCACTGCCTTAAAGTTCTTCAGCTTTGTAAACACACTTACATATTCATTGAGGAACCAGGTAAGAAATACAGCCCTCCTTCCTGCTAAGAGAATGCCCTGACAGCTGGGTTTCAGACCTGCGGGAGAAGGATAGGGCCCTCCCCTACACAGTCTGTAGCCTGGCGCTTAGCATATTCCTCTGCTATGAGAGAAACAAAGAACCTGCTATAAAGGACCTGTAGACCTCCTGAAATGTATGTGAGCCTGGAACATTAGAAAAGTACCGTCTGTCCTGGCTTGCCTCTTCTGTGGAAGGTTCTTAATTATTTTTTAAATACTGATCAATGTGATGCAGCTGACTCGTGGACTGTGCTTATATCTGTGGATCTCAGGAATCTCTCCCTTAAGTGTGGAGTTGGATAAGTGATTTCTCTGAGAGTCATGACATTCTCCTCTACATATGTCTTTTTAACTGTTACAGTTTGTTGCTCAGATGGCTGGCATTCATCAGTCCTGGCCTGTGCGCTCAAAAGCTAGTTTGAATTTCTGTAGGTGGCAGGTTCCTCTGGAGTTTAGCTATTGCAGCAATGAGCCCAAGACCTCATCATGAATATTCCCCTTAAGCAGAATCAGAAACATATGTAAACTTCCAACAGTCACTTGTGTAAGAACCAAAAACAGAAATTGAGAGCAAGTCTGTTATTTGTTCTCCCCACATAACTGTACTTCCATTCCCCCTCTCACTGTTCAATTAAAATTTTGTTAGCCTATTTTTGTGACAGCTAGAAATAACTTAATTTGAGAACTATAGGAGACAAAAAATGTGAATCATATTTCTAAGGGAAGTTGTAAAGCCTTGTGCTTTGGATGACTATTATAAAATCTATTATAAACTATGTGATAAACTGTTATAAAATCTAGATGGAATAACTGTCTTTTGATTGATAAAAAGTAAGTCAAAAGTATGTCTTGGGATATGTGTGATATTGTCTTTAAATAAAAAACAAAGATAATTAGAGGCTTCTAAGGAGGAAGAGAATTCGTATAACATCCACTGTCTCAGATTTATTGTAAAAAAAGTAAGTTCCTGAGATGTAGTTCAGTAGCTGAAATATAACAAGCATGTATTCTTTAATCTGAAGATATTTTGGGATTGCGTAAGCCAGGTCTTTTTAGTGAATATTGACCCAATGCTTCCTTTGCACAGTATTTTTTGGGTTTCCCCTTGAAATGCCTTGAGGGATCTTCAGGAAGATGCCTGGTTTTAGTGAGTTCTGAAAAACAAGCCCTTCCAGGACCTTGCACCTCTGCATGCAAAATCAGCTGTCACTTCTCACAGTGTTGACCTCCTATCAGAACTTTCTCTTTTCCTCTCTCAGTGTGGAAACATTTAAAAATTAATTCTGGGAAGAGTACTGCTTCTCTCTTCAACTATGCCAAGGCAGAGTCAGTCTGGACTGCAATCCCAGGGAGAAAAGACATGGAATAAACACAACTGTAGAGCAAATACGCCTCTGAGGACTAGCTCAAGAGGAAGAGTGGTCATGAATTTAATAGAATTTAGCTCCACATTCAAGACACCTGAAGTAGAACTGATGTTGGAGTTCTAGTCAGTAAAATCAAAACAGCTATTCAGATCACCCTGAGGTAAACACCCAACCAACACCTAGTTGTCTGAAGAACTCTTTAGATTACAGTGATAACTTGAAATTTGATTGTCTAAACGTGAGTGTTTGTTGTCACTTAAGATGCCACAGAATATATTGCCTGGCCTGCAGCATTTGTTCCAGAAGGTCTCAGATCTCCTATAACTCTTTGTGTCGTATCTAACAGTCCTGTAGAGATACCCTAGGACACCCTGGATGCCCAAGAACATCTGAGGCAACACTAGATCTTGTTATTAGGCAAATGAATCAAGCCCTAGAAGTCCACTGACATAACAACAGTTTAAAACAGCACATGCATGATATGTGGGTTTTGATTTCCTAATCTTAAACTGAACCCCATCCATTGATGGATTTACTCAGATGGCTAAAAGTAGGTGTCCAGTAACATGTGATAACCCTTATGGTATCTGAGACATAAATATGAGTCTATGAGCTATAAGCTATGACAGATGATCTCTGAGAGAAAAGTGCCTGTCCCATGTGGCAGCTGGAGGCCAAGGATGATACCCTGGCATCAATAAAGTCTTTTCTGAAGAAGTGACAATAGAAATACAAGGACAATGTTGCTATGATCGTGGATGTAAGAGCCCTGAGTGCATCCTCCCCTCTTGGACATTTGGCTGCCTGTGCTCATGGCCAACCTAGAGCCAGCTCAGCCAAGGGCTGTCTCTCTTTCCTTCAGGAGACTTTGGGGAGAGGCTCCAAGAAGTGCTGCAGGGAGGTGGCAGCCAGAGCTGACCCATGGCCTAGGGGAGCTGCTTGAAGCTGAGGCTCTGCAGTTTGGACCCTGCCTGGTCCACATCTCCTGCTTTGTCACAGCTGTGCCTGTGGCTGCCCACAGGCATCACTGATTCAAACCCTGATGTGACCTGATTTCCTGGCTTGACCTTGGCCTATCCCTATCCCTGTGGCAGTGCCCAATGCCCAGGGCTGGGGCTGCCCCAGCTGGCCTGGGTGCCCTGCTCCCTTGCGGGCAGTGGGATGGGCCCTGGTGCTGAGGCCCAGCCCTGTCGCCACTGGGAGCCTCCGCAAATCCTGGTGCCTGACCCCCAGGAAGTCCCTGGCCCTCGTGGGACCCTGAAGGGTTAAAGGATGCATGCAGATGCTGGTTGTGCATGTGTTTCTTTTCTCTAGTGTGAAGGCTTCAAGAACATTAAACATTTGTATACCATTACAGCTGCATCTGTATGTGACAACTTATTCCAAAATTACTAACTTCTCTATACTGCTGTGAGAAGCTCACTGCAGAGTAGAGTGAATTATTGCAAACATGGGAACATGCCCCAGATTATAAGTGAACAAAAGATCAGACATCAAACTGACTGTTTTCACCGATTCAGTCAACAGCAGCTTAGCAGTGGTAACAGAGGTCTTTTTAATCAAAAGATATCATGCATCTCACTTTACATGAATGGACTGAAAAACTAGCACATCTACAGAATCATCTTAAAGGACCTGCACAGTAAATAAAAGTGGCTAAGATGAGTCAGGCTCTGATAGGCTTCTGGTAATGGTCTTGTGCTAATTATGTGGAAAACTACTTTTTACAGGTTGGAACAATAGTGTCATCAGATATTTCATCACTGTACCTTTGCAGCCCCATGTAAGTACCCTGAGGTACCATCCTTTGGATGGTTCCCAAACAGCGGACATTCATGAGAATTTTGTGGATGTCCTACAGCTGCATAATGAAGTTGCAAAGGCAATGCATAGATTTAACATACAGTTGTCTAGCTGTGTAGGCTGGAGAGAAAACTAAAACTCATGTGATAAATTCATATGGTTGTACCCAGGATTGCTTTCCAGAATCAGTGAACTATGGTAAAACTTCATATTGAAGGGAAATCTCAGTGTATATCATCTTCTACTTGACTAACACTGGTTTTCACAGAAAGGAAACCTGAGCATATGGACTGGACATAAGTACAGTGCACCCAGCAGGTTATCTAGATAAACTCTTTCAGATCCAGTTCCAAGAAGAAGAAGAGATCTGCATTGTGAGAAGTACAGCCTACTGTTTTGACTGTTGCCATCTTTTAAGCCTTAGGGAGCACCTTATTTAGATCTCAGACTCAAAAGCATCACAGTTTATTTTCTCTCAGTAGACAATATTGAGGTGTGGATAATTCAACTGAAGAAACTTCTTTCAGGTATCATATGATGTCTGAAATCATTGTCCAGAATAGCTCCAGATGACATCAACACCAAGACACAGCACTGCAACACAAAGACAGGAGTAACAAAGTAACAAAGGAGGCAGTGAGAATGATCCTGTTTGGTATATGAGAGAGGACTGTGACCGGTTAATGCTGTCTCTTTCTGTTTTGAGGAGTTCTGCAGCAGAGAAAAAAGATGGATGATTATTTACAAGACAGGCTGTTGCAGCCCATTGACTCAGACCCTTTGCTACTGGCAGCTGAGGAAGAATGTGCAGCCAGCATTGAATCATCTGGCTGCTATTCTATCCACTTGTTCTCCATCCAACATGTATTTGAAGCATCTTTTTAGCAGAGCTGGCATCATGACTCCATTGGGTGCCCTTCCACAATACGGAATGGTTTTGGGGGGACAAGCCTTGAGACTCAGAAACTCGGCTGTAGCCAAGTCTCTTTACTGAAAAATACTTCTGTTCCTTAGAGAGTGCTTGGACATGCTGCTGACAGTCTATATCATTTTTCTGGGATTCAGTGGCCCACTCAATGCTCCTCTAGCATTGCAACACAGTCCTGAGAACCTTTTTCTAATATTTCATGGAAAAGAGTTGAAGAGGGGACCTGCTCCTTTGTGACTATCTGTGCTTAGTTCCATTTTTCCATCTGAGCATGGTGTTGCTTGGGGATCTATCCTGCCATGTAAAGGAGCATGGGATGGGGAGCCAGATTGACTCAGAACTGGGTACAGGAGAGTGGGAGTAACAGTTTTTTATGGAAGCCTTCACAGACCTTCACCTTTACTGAGTGATTCTGAGTCCTTTCTCCACAGCTGGACCAGAAACCTGATCCCATATGAGATCCTTTCTACCTAGGGGCATTGGTGCAGTTAGTCATGCCCTGGCTGCCTTGCCAGTACTGCCAAGGGCTTCCATTTTGTGGAGAAGCATCTGAGCAATGATAGGTCCTTCCACTCCCTCTTCTTTCCACTTTTGAGCATTCTTTTTAGTACTAGGGAAAATGCTGTCAACTTTTTTTTTTTCTCTTTCTGCACTGTAAGAACAGAAGAATAAATAGTTTAAATGACCGCAAAGCAGCTTCCTTTTTTGAGTCAGTAATGGTCAAAATATTTGACTTTGGTGGCATTGGTGTTTGTTAGGTTATCTGATAAAAGGCTCATCCTCATCCTCCCCACTGCAAACAAAGGAGCACAGAGGAACAATGCCAGGCAGAGGAACCCCAATAAGCTTATTAATCTACTAACCCAAGAATCTAAGTCCCCGCCCCATGGGCCCGGGGCTGTCCCAGGAGAGCCCCAGCCCCATGGGCTACGGGGAGACCTGTCCCACGGGGCTCTCTGGGGCCCTCACAGACTGGGGGCACTGCCAGGGTGCAGGACTCTTTAGGGGATACATCCTGGAAATGTGTAAGACTTATTATGGGATGTTTAGGGGGGAAACCAAAGGCAAGGCAAGGAAGGGATCAAGGTGCCTTGCAAGCATGGGAAAATACAGGGAAAAGGGGGGAAAAAATGGCCAGTTGCGTGTAAACAGGTTGGTGGTCAGTGCACTTGTCTAGCCATGCCCTGCATCTGATCAGTGCAGTCTGCTCTGTCTTCTCATTAAACTCCATTTCTGACTATTTTTCTGGGTGAGGGGCTCTCTATTCTCTGTGTATGTGTGGGTGGAGGTCTGAGTGCAGCAACTGAAGTGACAAGGCAAGGAACCTTATTCCTGGATAGAAGAGGTGCTGTTTGTACACAGGTGCTTTTCCTAGCTGTCCTTCCGGAAAGCTGTGATTCAGGTCTTGAAGGAGGCCTGCCATGGGATGCACTGAATCAGTGCACCACTTGAATGCTTTCCACGCCGTTCCAGAGCTGTTCCGCTGGGTCACCTGCTAAGTGGAAGTTGGTGATTTGTACTGGCTTATTCCCTTCCTGTGGACACAGAATCACAGAATCACAGAATGGCTGAGGTTGGAAGGGACCTCTGGAGATCATCTAGTCCAACCCCCCTGCTCAAGCAGGGTCACCTAGAGCACGTTGCACAGAATTGCGTGCAGGCAGCTTTTGAATATCTCCAGAGAAGGAGACTCCACAACCTCTCTGGGCAACCTGTTCCAGTGCTCTGTCACCCTCACAGGGAAGAAGTTTTTCCTCATGTTCAGACGGAACTGTCTGTGTTTCAGTTTGTGCCCGTAGCCTCATGTCCTGTCGCTGGGCACCACTGAAAACAGTCTGGCTCCATCTTCTTGACACCCTCCCTTCAGATACTTGTACACGTTGATAAGATCCCCTCTCAGCCTTCTCTTCTGCAGGCTAAACAGGCCAAGCTCTCTCAGTCTTTCCTCATAAGAGAGATGCTCCAGTCCCCTGATCATCTTTGTAGCCCTTCGCTGGACTTGCTCCAGTAGTGCCACATCCCTCTTGGACTGGGAAGCCCAGAACTGGACGCAGCACTCCAGAGGTGGCCTCAGCAGGGCTGAGTAGAGGGGGAGGATCATCTCCCTTGACTTGCTGGCAGCACTCTTCCTCATGCACCCCAGGATACCATTGGCCTTCTTGGCCACAAGGGCACATTGCTGGCTTGTGCTTAACTTGGTGTCCACCAGCACTCCCAGGTCCTTCTCGGCAGAGCTGCTTTCCAGCAGGTCAACACCCAACCTGTACTGCTGCATGGGGTTATTTCTCCCTAGGTGCAGGACCCTGCACTTGCCTTTGTTGAACTTCATGAGGTTCCTCTCCGCCCACCTCTCCAGCCTGTCCAAGTCTCTCTGAATGGCAGCACAGCCCTCTGGTGTATCGGCCACTCCTCCCAGTTTTGTATCGTCAGCAAACTTGCTGAGGGTGCGCTCTGTCCCTTCATCCAAGTCATTGATGAAGAAGTTGAACAAGACTGGACCCAGTACTGACCCCTGGGGGACACCGCTAGCTACAGGCCTCCAGCTAGACTCTGCGCCACTGATCACAACTCTCTGAGCTCTGCCATTCAGCCAGTCCTCAATCCACCTCACTGTCCACTCATCTAAACCACCCTTCCTGAGCTTCTCTATGAGGATGTTATGGGAGACAGTGTCAAAAGCCTTGCTGAAGTCAAGGTAGACAACATCCACTGCTCTCCCCTCATCTACCCAGCCAGTCATTCCATCATAGAAGGCTATCAGATTGGTTAGGCATGATTTCCCCTTGGTGAAGCCATGCTGACTACTCCTGATCACCTTCTTTTCCTCCACATGCTTGGAGATGGCCTCCAGGATGAGCTGCTCCATCACCTTTCCAGGTTTGGAGGTGAGGCTGACTGGCCTGTAGTTCCCTGGGTCCTCCTTCTTGCCCTTTTTGAAGACTGGGGTGACATTGGCTTTCTTCCAGTCTTCAGGCACCTCTCCTGTTCTCCATGACCTTTCAAAGATGATGGAGAGTGGCTTAGCGATGACATCTGCCAGCTTCCTCAGCACTCGTGGGTGCATCCCATCAGGGCCCATGGATTTGTGGGTGTCAAGTTTGCTTAAATGATCTCTAACCCACTCCTCCTCCACCAAGGGAAAGTCTTCCTTTCTCCAGACTTTCTCTCTTGCCTCCAGGGTCTGGGGTTCCTGAGGGCTGGCCTGAGCAGTAAAGACTGAAGCAAAGGCGGCATTCAGTAACTCTGCCTTCTCTGCATCCTTCGTCACCAGGGCACCCAACCCATTCAGCAAAGGCCCCACATTTTCCCTAGCCTTCCTCTTGCTACTGATGTATTTGAAGAAGCCCTTCTTGCTGTCCTTGACATCTCTCGCCAGATTTAATTCCAAACGGGCCTTAGCCTTCCTCGTCACATCCCTGCATACTCTGACAACGTTCCTATATTCCTCCCAAGTGGCCTGTCCCCCTTTCCACTTTCTGTAGACTTCCTTCTTCTGCTTGAGTTTTGCCAGGAGCTCCTTGCTCATCCATGCAGGTCTCCTGCCTCCTTTGCTTGACTTCCTACTCATAGGGATGCACCACTCTTGAGCCTGGAGGAAGTGATGTTTGAATATTAACCAGCTCTCTTGAACACCCCTTCCTTCTAGGGCCCTAACCCATGGGATTCCTCCAAGTAGGTCCCTGAAGAGGCCAAAGTTTGCTCTCCTGAAGTCCAGGGTTGCGATCCTACTCAGTGCCCTGCCTCCTCCTTGCAGGATCCTGAACTCCACCATCTCATGGTCACTGCAGCCAAGGCTGCCCCTGACCTTCACATCTTCAACCAGCCCTTCTTTGTTTGTTAGTACGAGGTCCAGCAGCACACCTCTCCTTGTTGGCTCCTCCACCACCTGTGTCAAGAAGTTGTCACCAATGCTCTGCAGGAACCTCCGGGACTATTTGTGCCTAGCTGTGTTGTCTTTCCAGCAGATATCAGGGTGGTTGAAGTCTCCCATGAGAATCAGGGCCTGGGATCGTGAGGCTACTTCCAGCTGCCTGTAGAAGGCCTCATTGACTTCCTCTTCCTGATCAGGTGGCCTGTAGTAAACACCCACCACAGTGTCACCCATGCTAGCCTGCCCTTGAATCCTTACCCATAAGCTCTCCCCATCCACCCCTAGGCACAGCTCAATACGTTCCAGTTGCTCTCTCACATAAAGAGCAACTCCACCACCTTGCTTACCTGGCCTGTCTTTTCTAAAAAGCACGTAGCCATCCATGGCAGCACTCCAGTCATGCAAGCTATCCCACCATGTCTCTGTAATGGCAATGAGATCATGGCCCTGCGACCGCACACAGATCTCTAGTTCTTCCTGTTTGTTCCCCATGCTGCGTGCATTGGTGTACAGGCATTTCAGGGAGGTGATCAAGCATGCAGGTTTCCCAGGAGGGGTAAAAGAGGATCCTCCATAGCCACATCCCATGCCAGCTACCCTGGCACTATAACTCTCCCCTTCTCCTGTCTTTCCTAGTTTAAAGCCCTCCTTACCAGGTACGCCAACCTGTTGGCAAAGACCCGCGTGCCCCGCCTCGTGAGGTGGATCCCATCTCTCGCCATCAGTTGTCGATCTTCAAATAGGGTCCCATGGTCGCAGAAACCAAAACCCTGTTGCCAACACCAGCGGCACTGGTCCGTCTCCTCCGACACTGCCAGACCCATCTGGTCTCACGTGATTTGATGCCCTACTGCAGCTGGCTTGCTGTGGTCTCATTATCTCACCTGCCGATGTAAATCATCAGCTGCCCTCTTATTTGGCCCTGACCATCAGTGTTCACAGAATCACAGAATGGTTGAGGTTGGAAGGGACCTCTGGAGACCACCTAGTCCAACCTCCCTGCTCAAGCAGGGGCACCTACAGCATGTTGCCCAGGACCATATCCAGATGGCTTTTGAATATCTCCAAGGATGGAGACTCTACAACCTCTCTGGGCAACCTGTTCCAGTGCTCTGTCACCCTCACAGGGAAGAAGTTTTTCCTCATGTTCAGACGGAACTGTCTGTGTTTCAGTTTGTGCCCGTAGCCTCATGTCCTGTCGCTGGGCACCACTGAAAACAGTCTGGCTCCATCTTCTTGACACCCTCCCTTCAGATACTTGTACACGTTGATAAGATCCCCTCTCAGCCTTCTCTTCTGCAGGCTAAACAGGCCAAGCTCTCTCAGTCTTTCCTCATAAGAGAGATGCTCCAGTCCCCTGATCATCTTTGTAGCCCTTCGCTGGACTTGCTCCAGTAGTGCCACATCCCTCTTGGACTGGGAAGCCCAGAACTGGACGCAGCACTCCAGAGGTGGCCTCAGCAGGGCTGAGTAGAGGGGGAGGATCATCTCCCTTGACTTGCTGGCAGCACTCTTCCTCATGCACCCCAGGATACCATTGGCCTTCTTGGCCATAAAGGCACATTGCTGGCTCATGGTCGACTTGTTATCCAGCAGGACTCCCAGATCCTTCTCTGCAGAGCTGCTTTCCAGCAGGTCTGCTCCCAGCCTGAATACTCTGTTGTTCCAGCTGAGTGAGTAGTCTGTGATCCACTGACTCCTTGCACCTGGTGTGTGTGTGTTTGTGTGTGTGTGTCTGCAAGCATTTGTATGTGTGTTTGTGTTTTTGCAGTGGAGGGCGCCAAGACTTTGGGGGCAGTGCGGAGGTGTGGTTGCTCCTTAAACAGCAGGAGCCCCACTAGAAGGGGTTCCCTTCTTCTGGGACCTGTGTCCCACTCCTGTCCCTGTTTGGCAAGTGAAAGCACACCTTCCCATGGGCTAGGCTGCGGGTGGACTCCTCTGTTACTTGACTTAGTGCCTGGGATATCAGATGTTAGGACTGGCTACCTCCTAAGTCTGATCTGGGTTGCCATGGGGGAGGCAAACATGATCTGTGACTGAATCTTCTTTTTTTATCTATTTGGACTCAACTTCCATGGGCATCAGCCTTAGTTCAGAGTTCAGAGAGTTTCGTATCTATTTTCTGCCTGCTTTTTTATGGTTCTTGAGGTCTCTAGGTCTGTTTTTCTCTACTCTGCTTTGGCTGGCTTTCACTAACACAAATGAATGCTAGAAGGGTTAAGTTCATTCAGTTTCCTGGAAACTTTCTGAGGGGTTTTAGGACACTGACAAACTGGAATATATATCAGAACAGATAGGCTCAAGAATCCAAAAGAGATGGAGGTTGCACATGGTTCCCTCTTGCTTCGTACTTTGTCTTGGTTGTGTATGCAAGAGTGCTGTACAAGTATAAAACCTCAAAAAGGTAATTTAGAGGTTGCTGTTAAAAATGGATCTAAAGAATACCACTGTTAAATCAGATTCTTTCAGATTTCAAACTAAAGCCCTGATCTTTCAAAAACTGGTAAAAGTGAAAAAAGCACTGCTTAAGGCAGAGTGACTGTCGGGCTAAAGGTTCCTGAACTGTCAGATTTTTCTTGATTTCTGTGGGTTTTTTTTGTCTTTTATTTTTGTTGCATTACAAAATAGTGCCAAGATGCATTTTAAAGCATGATCTATGAGACAACAGGTTTCATAATCATGCATTAAAAAAGCTTAAAGCAACAACTGTTTAAAGTATATCTCTGTGTAAACAGGTGCGCATAATTCATAATAGGAAGACACAGCACATTAAATTCATATGCGAACTGTTCTAAACCTAATTCTGATTTCTTCAAATGCTTTTGATCTATTTAGGGAATATTTTTATGATTGTTCTTTGTCTTTAATTAGTTCATAATTTGTTCATTGTGATTTGGTAAATTTTCTCCTCATTTGCCTAAATGCCACTGGAAGTAGAAGGATAAAGGTGCAATTGTAAATGAATTCAAAATTTCCTTTTAAAAATATCTTTGAGTGTTTGCTTAATATTCACTGACTCTGCAAATTTCCTTTTGAACTCATTTAGGATAATCTGCGAGGAAAAAAATACAAAATATATGGTAAGATGCTACAAAGAAATGAGCAGTATAAGAATTCAAAAGAATATTTTTCTGAACAAAGCAGAATAAACTACATGTAAGTTATACATTCAGACAAAAAGTCATAAAGCCCTTTTTGTAATCTAAACCTAATTCTAAATGCAGTAGACTATTTTGTATTTATATCAGTGTGCACTAGAAACTCTGCTATAGGGCAGAGGGTTATATGAGGGTTTGTACCTCCTTTTCATGAACACAAATAATTATTTCAGTGCACTCACCTCTGGGATTATTATTTTCTCTCTTAAATGGTTTCATCTGCAATTTTCATTATGGTTCCCACCTGACATTTCTTATATCATACTATGCCTTTGCTTTAGTGCATTCATTAAGATAATTATAATTCAAAGTAATTTCTGAAAGTAAGTCTGTATGTGACTTCTATGTTTCTAAAACTTTGTTACTGTTTGTATATATTGCACTAAAGCTGTTAGGACTAATGGTTCTGCACTGCTTGGCTTTTTTATTTGCTAAAATGCTCTTGTCACCTGTTATTTCAGACTTCTTGTTCTGATTGTCTAGGAAGGAGAAATAGAAAGATCTGGTTAAATGGATTGAAAAGCACTGGATGTGCCCTACATTTCTTTTTAAAATCAAAAAAGCTTTTAAAATGAAATGACTGACTGCTCTTTAACCCAGCTGTGAGGTCTCCTAGTTAGAGCCAGCATTTGGAGAGCCTATGACAGAAAAGAAAACCACTATACTAGTGCCAAACTTCCTTAGGGATTGAATCCAGTCTTGTTCCTACAGTTTCATGAGCATATTTTCTCCCTTTATCTGATCCCTGTCTCCAGCTGGTATTTTAATATCCCAACCTGAGCTAAATGAACTCCTCCCATTAGCAAACCACTGAGATTAGTCTTCCTAAATGAAGACTCCTGTAAAGTTATTGTGTTTGATGGCAAGGAGAAATCCATTAAAATGACTTTCCATCTGGAAAAAAAGACACATCAGGCTATGTGTAAATGTTCATTTTCTGAGCTGCCCTCCCAAGTGTTCCTTTATGCTTTTTTGTAGTCAGCCTTGGTTTTCTGACAGGTGTCAGACATTTTTGTTCATCACTCCATTTCGACTTCATTTCTCTTCATTCTTCCTTATTTTATTATCTGTTTTCTTTTTCCTCTTCTAATTCCCCATCCTTCTTTTGTTCTTTCCATTTCAGTATCTCAGTATTTCTACTGATTTTAATCTTTGTTTTACTCCCCTTGTATTTCCCTTATCCCTCTTCCCGGTAGCCATCACTATTTCCTGATCCCTCTCATGCCAGCCCTCCTGACCTTGAGACACTCTTAGTTTTGGCTTCTTAAGTCTCATCAGACTCTGAGTGAAAAACTGCTCCGATTTTCCCCCTAGAACTGTCTCAGAGAGTTTCATGAGACTCCTTGCCCCAGCTTGGCATGGCAACCTTACTTCTTGTACGTGACACCTTGCTGATACATAACCAGATTAGTCTTCTGAGAGAAAACAAACTAAAAAACAATAGATCTTTATGCGGGCATAAACTTCGTCAGTCAAATCTACAAAGTATGAGCAAAACCTGAGAGAATAGTTTCTTTTGATAATGCTCCAAAGTCTTAGTCAAAATGGAGTCAACTTTTATTGTTGCTCCATGAATTCCTCAACTGCAGCTTTGTATCATGATTTCTGAACACTGCACTTCATGAGAAATCTTCTTATCTCTTAGTGATGTTATTTTTCCTTTTAATCTCAAAACATCAGTACACCAATGACACAAAAGACTGTACCAGCAATTCCTCCACTGACAGTTTGCCGAAATACCTTCTTTCCAAAAAACTCATCCCCTCTCCAAGAAAGCAATGAAGCCAAAAACAGTTACTGTGTTCCCCCTCTGGCAATATTAATGGATATAGTCTCAAATGTATACAGGAGTTTAATCTTTGAAACTCTAATCTTCTATAATGAAATCTGAACATCAGAACCCAAAAAGCTGAGAATATACATGGACATAAGACGTTTATCACTCTGGAGATATCAAGCTGAATATATATTGGACAAAAGAGTCTTATCAACAAATTCAGCACTGAGGAGAGCTTTTCCACATAATTATTTACTTCTGAGACAAGACTATCTCACTCATTTGGATGAATAATTATAAGTAGTTTCTCTGTGAAGTGCTATTAAGCTTGATGTATTTTACAGCCAGAGAAATGTATTGTATTTTAATATTGCTTCTTTGTGTGGTACCTTCTAAAATAACATTTTGTTTCCCTGCATCTCTCATTAACATTTGTATCCACTGTGTTTAACTTGATGCTGTAATCTTTCAAGTGCTATTGAAATAGTCAACATCATAAAAATGTATTAACATAAAAAATCCAGTTTCTGGTAAGGTTATACGCCTTATAGTTTTAGAACAATTTTGGCTCTCAGAAGGAGATATTTCTTGAACTAACTGTTGCTTCAGTTCATATGGTCATATGACTTTGTGTCATATTCAGTAGCTGTTTTAAGAGTTTAAATCCACAGTTTTAAGAGTGGCTAGAAAAGCAGGCAAACAAACATATGATGAAACTAACTGACCTTTCCAAAAGGGTGTTTTTTTTTTTTTTTTTGGTTAAGTCAGCTCTTCTTAATTTGGGAATTTTCAAAGCTTTTGGCTGCAGTCTTACATTTAAAATAACTCTTCTCAGTGCAGACTTTCAATTACTTTGCAAAAAATCAAAGAGAATGTATTTGAAGGAAGTAATCTAAAGGCAACTGGTTTCAATAGGGTGAAGATCAGGTCCATTCAGCACCTAGAAGGAATGAGATTTGATTAAAATTTCCCCATTCAGCAGGGATACTTCTCAAGACTGTGTCTGCGCTCTAAGAGTGCCTACTGAAGCCTCTTGAAGATGAATTCCACTATCCATGCTGTTTTGATCTTAACGCTGAGGGCCACTTATGGGTGGTCTAGGAGAGCTGGAATGCCTGAGGAGAGCTCTGGGAGAAGCTGTCCCTGCACTGTGCACCTTGTATGCTCTGAATAACCCCTTGGACAGCTGCAGCCCTGCCCAGGGCTTCAGTGTGAAAACCGAAAGGCATAGCAGGGTCCTCATTACCTACAGAGTTGAGCCCATGTGTTAGTATGACTCTTCACAAGCTAGACGCTAGTGAAATCTAATCTTCTTAGTTCCTGGAAGGAGAAGGTGTTTTACCATGAGTTACGTGCCAGGAGGAATGCTCTCCCAAATCTAAAAGGGATCCTGCTGTAAGCATTACATAAGGGAGGACTGCATGCACAACTATTGCTTCAGCCAGAAACTGCCCTCCTCTTCAATTACTAGGTGAGAGCCACTTGGGTGAGAGACAACACTTGTGCTTTTCAGGTCTCTGATTTGTAGAAACAGTGTGCCCTGCTGAGGGTTTCTGTTTTGCCGCTGCTGGCCAAATGACAAGGTCAACATTGTCTGAAGACCAAAATTTATATAACAACGACCCATGCTATAAGAATATTAGAGTGGTCACACTGGGCCAGACCGAAGGTCTTCTTGTCTCTGAAAGCAACCAATTGGATGGCTAGGGAAGAATATTAGAACAACGCAAACATGTAATGTTTCCACTGGTTACTTCCCTAGCCCCTGATTGACTACCAAAGATGGTTTCTATGTATTTAGTAATCTTCAGTGGGGTTCTCTTCCATTAACTTGTTGATTTGAAAAACCTGCTGAGACTTCACTTGAACCCAACCTATTATAACAAGCTGGTATGGTATCAGTCAATAACAAATCATCTAGATAAACAGTGGCATGTATATGAAGCTGTTTTTGTCCCCATCCAGTGCTTGGTTGGGCTGATTTACCCTCCATTTCTACAATAAAGCTACTTAGTCTAGCTGCACCATTTTTAAGCAGGTCACATCACTATTCACAGTCAATATGTAAGAACATTGATATAGATTTGATTGATATAGAATTAATATAAAATTGATATAGAAACACCAAATAGAAGTATTCTTTATCTGATATAAAACATCTCATGTTGTATGAGCCTTGATACCCTCATCTGCTCATCTCCATGCTGGTCTTCTGCTACTCTGTCCTCCTTCTGGACTTGTGTTGCAGTGTAGGTGTACACTACAAGGACAAGATGGAGCAAGACTCCACACAACCCACACTGTTTTTCTCCCCCAGTGCAGGCACCTGCAGAGACAGCTCTGGGGGAGCCTGAAAGCATCCAGCATGGTGAGTATGCCCAGGGTATTCCAGTCAGTGCAAATCAGTATTGTGTTGCTCTACTTAGTACTTAATCACTGAGGAACTGGGGGCAACAGTAGCAGAGAATTTAAGTTCACAAAACTTATATACATGATACACACTTGTGGAATTAATTGTATGAAACTTTAACCTCTCATGGACTTCAACAGGTTTCCTTCTTACTCTGCACAGACTGCTAACAATCTGTGATTACAAGGGCAGTTTAGTCAGAAGGCAACTAGTACCCACCCCTATGTATAATTACCAACCGCTTTCCCCATAACGGACTCCCTCACAGCTTTGGAGAAGACAGCAGATATTCAGCAGTGGGAATTCAGGGACTCCAGAAAGTGCTTTATCTTAGTCCCTGAAGACTTAGTTTTAATTTTTGGTTGATATGTGCTATTCAGATTCCTCTCCTGGGATTCCTCTAGAAAGATTTAGCAGATCAGCAAAATAACTAAACACAGGAACACACTAGGACTAGAGTTCAAGCCCTGCCAGAGATTGCGAAGAGCCTGAGCTCTGCAGGCTTCTCTGCCTTATGCTGGATGCAACACATACCATCAGTGATTTGTGCTCCTGTTTGAGGGACAGTGGTTCCCCTGACTCTTCAGAGCTGTTTGTGGGATCACAGTACCAGGAAAGTGAGAAAGAACACCAGGTTCTCATAATCAGCACATGCTGCTATGTTTTATGGACAGGATCCTCTGCCCAGTCCCAATGGCTCCTTCCCATGGACAGGAGGTGGCGCAGCCTTTCCGCAGCATAGGATGGGGCCAGACCAGCCCTGGTCCTGGAGGGAAAGAAAACATTGGGTTCTTTGGTTGGTGCAGGAGTGCGTCCTCTGCCTGCTGGCTGGTCTTGCCCTCCTTCTCTTGCAGGGGTGTGTGCATGACCAGAGTCACAGACCAGTACCCTGCCTCTTTCTGAAATATTTTCCACTGGTTCTGCCTGGTCCACACCAGTTCTCATTGTGTAACAGCATCGAAATTGGGTTAGACAGTTACAGGCCAAGCGTGGAGTCAAGCACACTTGCTTTTGGATCAGCTGGTTTTAGCAGTCTTTCCTCTGTCTATCTCTTGCAATAGACCTTTTCTGGTGCAGGTGTTAAAAAGCCACGAACGCTCTAGATGAAGTGTTGCCTTGGGGTGACGAAGGAGACAAAGAGAAAAATTGCTGATTTATGAAAGGGAAGGAATATTACTTTTAAATATAAGACTTTTTCCCATTTTTTTCAACAGCAAGATACTAAAATGCTCTGAAAGACTATGGTTTAGCTTCCAAAAGCAAGCTCACAAATATTAAGTAATGTCAGGCTTATAATTTATAGTAAAATTCAACATGTTTGCATAGCTACTTTTTTTCCAGAGATCTCATTCATTATACAAGGTGGGAATACAGTGTAGTAGAATTAAGAGTACCTGAGAAACCATAAACATATCTGTTCCTAATTTTTGTGTGTTTGAATTTACAATCTTAATACCTTTCTTTTAGGATGTTTTTCTAAGCTTATGCAGAAATATTTACTTATTTGCATTTCAGTAATGCCCAGAAGCCCCAGTTTGGAACAACCATATTTATTGTGCTGCTGATCAAACTTAGAGTCAGAGACTATAAGATCAAAGATATTGCAAAATGACTTGACCTAGCAAAGCAAAAAGCCACTAAGTCAGAGGAGAGCAAATGGCAATAACAGATACACCAGTGTCCCATTCCATCTGAAGGCACCTATCTATGTCTAGCCACTGTGTAATTTATCCTCAGATAACTCCATCCATCCCACTGACTTCCAGTGCAATCAAGCCCTGCAAACCATTGCTTTTGCCCATATGGAAATGTGGAGTGGCCCATCCTAAATAATGGGTTATTCACATAGTCCGCAGAGACTCCTGAAACCCAACATCCAGTCCACAATGATTTAGAGCCCCCTGAATCATCCACGTAATGACCACACCCAGTATTCTATACCACAACTGGACAACTTTGGATATTATCATGTTTTTCTGTTTAATCTGTCAGATTTTCTAATTTATGAGGCTAGTTCCTCACTGTTGCTGAATCACTGCTTGCCATTTAATGCTATTTCCTACTGCTTTCCCCCTTCTCACTACTCATTTGCAAAGAGCAGAATAGCAAGATTTTTCCATAGCCTCTGAGAGTCCTTACTCGCTAATCTTCACTGTTTGCCACTGATTGCACTTGGCTGCTTATGATGTGAGCTAAGAATGAGTGATGCATCCTCAGCTAAAGAAAAGAAGGTAAGAACTCAGCAGAGTAGGCAGATAAAAGAGGATTTTCTTTTTACCTAAAACCATTCTCATTTTTCAGAACACCTTGCAGAGAAATATGTTCAGTTAATTAGGTAAATCCTCTTCTCCATTTTAAAACAACTTTAAAGAAAAACTGAAATCATTGCCAAGAAAGTCCAACTCAATTTGTGTGCGTGTTTAAAATATCATTATATTGTAAAGGAAAAAGTGAAATCCGGCTATTCATAGTGTGTACGTGGTATGAATTAATGAACACCATCTCTAACACCCTGTCCAGCAAGAACTGATGTTGCAACTGTCTTGCTTGCTATTCCCTGCCCACAGGCTGCTCAGGATGGTGCTGCTTAATATCCCCAGAGAGGCAAAGGGCTCCCTTTATGCAGCAGCAGATCTTCTAATACTTGCAGGTGTTTTAATCAGCCTCCCATAACATCTGTGGTTTCTGTCTACACATATATTTTGTCCTGAAAGAATTTTTCCCTCATTTTCCAAGATCCTATTTGATCATAGCATAAGCACACTCATCCCTTAGATATATTTCTGCAGTGTTACAAACTGAGAGGAAGGACAGTACATTTAGAATTTTGAAGGTATCCTGAAAACACTCTTCTCCACAGCGAGAATTTGTTCTTTTCAAACTATTGTTTAAGATGTGGTTATAGTAAAAAAAAAAAATCAACAAAAAGATTGGGGCATACCTGTGCAGTTAATCAGCCATTTGGCAGTCATCAGAAATCATGATTTTTATTTCTTTAAAACAATGACTGGTATTTTAAAAGGTGTCTATGCATCACCATAATGCAATGGGTGAACAGATGCTTAAAAGTAAATGTGTTTTCTGAAGTGTAACAAAATGGCAAGTTGCACAGAAGCAGAATAATTGGTTGGTTAGCTACAACACATTGCCCTAGAGTTTCAGTTACACAAAAACATTTTGACCTTGTTTTAAAGTACACCATATATCCAAGGGGAATCACAAATAACGTGTCTGTTATATATTAAGTATGTATCTCAGGTCTCCCTGCAATGTGGTATTTCTGCACCTGGGGAAAAAAAACAAAACAAAACAGAAATTTCAACTAATAGTTGAGAGAAATGTCTCTACTTTTTTTCCCACTTGCTTTGTATAGTCTTATTCAGAAATTCTTGTCAATCATCTCATCAGATGAGGGGTCATATTTACTACCTGAATTCAGTTTTATGAGGGAATAAACAGCACTGAAATCAATGACAATGTTGATCAGAATTTCCGGTACAGCCACATTCATATAAGAATATTCAACGTGTGTGCAAAACAGCTACTATGCCACAGACATGTATTGAATGTTACTTATAAGATTTAATTCATCTTAAGTCATTTGAAAGATTTCATTTTGCAAAGCCTCTGAGAAGGGAGGCTTTCTTAGTTCCACTGCTTACAGACCTATTTATTCATCATTTAGAATCTCTATTCACCTTGTAACAGAATATATTCTGTTAATTCAGTGTAATTGGCCTCCAATATCAAGCCAGCTAGCTTACCTGAAGCCTCTTCAGGTTATCTTATAGTGAAGTAAGAAATTATGTTCCTAACGTGACATAAAGCAGAACAGACCCTGATAGAGACTGCAGTTCTTCTTACCCATATCACAGAAGTCCCTTTTGAGGGCAAGTTATAAAGAAAATTTTAGACAACTGGCTTACAACACAAAAGATGGATAAATACAAGGCCTAAATAAAGCAAAGAACATCAGGATGGAAAGTAAAGATGAGATCTTGAAATCTCAAAATTTCCTTTTGAATGCAGAGATGTAGTGAACTAGAAGTACTGGAGACAGTTCCCATTTCTTCTTTAGCTCATTCAGCACATATATGAGGTATTTGTTAGATTCTTGGCTCTTACAGTGAAGTAAATATTTCTTTTGCCAGAGGAGGAGCAGAGTGCCGGGATCTGTGTGTTGGAAGTGATATTCCCTTTAATTTAAAACTTCAAGATTTCACAACCTTTAGTTTTGTTCTGTATCAAAAGATGAAAGGACTGTCTGGAAACCAATGAAAGACACTCCCTTACTGTAGAATATCTAAAAGCCTAGCGGTTTAATCAATTCCTTAGGACTTCAGCGTCAAGAACTGAAGTGCAGACTGCCAGGCCAATGTCCTAAAATAAAGCCACAGAAAGAGATCCTGTGAGCTGGGGGTCTGAGCATCATCACAGATCAAAGAAGCAATAATTCGGAGATTTCTTGGTTTACTAAGTGTGAAGAAACTGGAGGTGAGCTATGGAAAAAAACTTTTTATGTGGAATATCAGTGAAGGAGTCAAAGGAAAATGCTATTGTGATGGAAGGAGTTTGGTTCCTAAACCACCTGGCTTTAAGATAGGATCCTCTATGGAGGAGGCTACTCAACTTATTGACTTTTAGGAGGAAATGCCCCCTGAAAGGATTCATTTGTTTAGAAAAGTCTCCATGGTATAGCATTTTATGGAGAGTAATCCCACACAATATCTTATAGGAATAGCATATGTGAATATCTTGTATGAACTGTTCATACTGGGCACATAAAGACAAACAGCAGTTAACTGAAATGGTTAAATAGTTTTGTGAGAAAAAACATTAAAAAATAAATCTGATCCATTGGAGCCTATTATAACACCCATATCCTCACAGAACAGAACAGATTCACACTCTCACTGCCATCTGGAATGGAATTGTGTTAGAAGTCTCTAAAAAAACACAAATTAACTATTTATTTCATGCATTTCTATAGTGTGATCTTTCCTTTTTCTATTCACATCCCCTGTTCAGTTAAGAATGACAGCTTTAAAATCATTATGTGAATACTGCATTTTATTACTGTTCAGGATCAGAAAGAGTAATACTTGTGGAAGGGAAATATGAAACATGAAAGACAATTTAAAAGGAGTCTCAGTCATTGAATTGATAGCCTTTACAGCTATACAGCTATAACAGATGCTGCTTAAATTTGCTAGGTCAATATTCTTACAAGTAGAAAGAACATCAGATATGTATGATTAATCTTTTATAGATATTTAAAATAATATGCTTAACATACAAATGGTGAAAAAAAATCAGTTAAAACATAAGAATCTCATTTTTACTGCTGGAAAAAAGCCTAGAGTAGATTCATGTGGTTGTTCAAATTGGTTATTACAATTAATGTTCATTTTTAATGCAGTCCTGCATTTAGTTTGTGATTCATTTGCAAACTGAGTTTTTTTTTTCCTTCTCAACTATTTGTTATTCACAAGAAGTTGTGGAATAGTTTTGCATAAATAAGTTCCAGACTCTAGATTGTTTGTGAAATGCTCATTTCAGTGATTCAGTAACTGCGATTCATATTGTATAGCCGATCATTCAAAGTGTATGGTCTTGTTCCCCTTCTGTGAGAGGAAGACTTAAAATGACGAATGTGTAACTCACTTTCTGAATGAATGGAAGAAATAGCACTAAAATCTGTGAAAGCATCAAGTTTCACAAACATTTTAAGATTATCTGGTGGGTGTTTACAAAGTGGTAGAGAACAAGTAAGACTGGAGAAATAAGATTATTTATATTTAATCACAAGTCCCAAAACAACCTAGAGGTGGCACATTTGGCTCTGGCTGGTCTTAGAGTTTCCAATGTTGAATTCTTTTCATTCTTTAAGGCTTTCAGATTTTTCCCTGGTTTATCCCAAGGAGGAGCCTCCAGGCTCCACCTGGAGGGCATGAGCTACATGGAACTGGTGATAAAAAAGGTGTCTTATTAATATATGTAAAATAATTATGCCCAGATTCATTCCACCAAAATTTAGGCACTTCATTCTTGGATTTACTTGGGCTAAGGGAAGGGAACACTCAGGAAGTTTTTGGAGTATTTTTGACTCATTCGCTGAGTGAAAGAAGGAAAAATGATTAATTCTAATGATTATTTCCAACTCAATAAAACTTTTCCAAAAGGACCATCACCCAAATCCTGCATAGTTCTCCAGCTGCAGCCCAATTGAATTGATTCAAAGCACTCCTATCTGGCTCCAGAGTGAAGAACTTCCTTAAAATCTGTCTGTTGAATGCCTAATCCATAACCGTGCTAGTCTCTCTGTAATTTAGAGTTCTAACATTTAAGTGTCTAAACCTGAGCTAGTCATTCTAACGGTCCCTTCAGTCAATGGAGAATAAAACACAATTCTATTTTAGACATCCTATTTTAGATGAAATGACTCCAAAGAGTCACTAAGATGATCTGCTCCAGTGTGAGGTTTTCTACACTGTACTTTATCTAGAGTTAGGTTAGATGAATCTCACTCCTGCTTGCAATATAATTCATCTGTACTGGGAGTTCTGCCGTGAATTTTGGGGCAGTAAATTAGACCCTCAATTTTTTTGAGGCTTTTTCATCAGTCCTATGTATCTGACTGAGGGATATTCAGATAAGGACAAAATAACCCCATATTCCAAATAATAATACATAGATGGGGCATATTTTTCTTGATTTAGTAATCTTTCTCTGCAAATATTACCCCTTTTGACTTATTTAGTTTTTAGAGCACAGGTGAGGTGATATATCTGTACTGAATTTTTTAACATAGGTTTTGCTGAATTTTCTAGATGCCTTTCATAAAGAACTTCAAAGAGTGATCCCACTCTGCAAGTACCAGGACTAATCAATAATTTTGTCTTACTTCCGAAGGAACAGGAATGGGATCCCTGTGCATTACTGCAGTGTTGTAATCATCCTGGCAGGTATGTGTTAGTAACACATTAGTAGCATGCCAGATCATAACAATGAAATTTAAGGGAAAAGCAGCCCAGATGACCAGGTGGGGCAATATCTCTTAGTCTTCAACTCAGATCTTATGGCAGACACAGACTGATGTACTTATACTTCAGAGCAAAGCCCTCAAAAGAGCATGTCCATCAGGGAGTCTACAAAGGCAGGAAAGAAGTCTGGCCTGGCATGGGTTTTGTGTCTGATTGCTAAACCAAATACTGATGTGTTATCCATGACTAGCAGTGTTGTTTACAGGCTTGGTTGCTGTAGTGATAGGATCGCACGAATACTGCAATCTAGACTCAATCCTTCCGGGAGCAGAATCAGTTTTCAAGAAGCTTTTAATTGCTTGTTTACAAAATCCTCTTTGGTTCTCTGTGCATGCAGCCCAACAAATTAAAACCAGGCATACAGAAAGTCTCCAGCATTGCCTTTCTGTGTGGAGGAGAGAAATTGATTCCAAGCTTGAGAATAAAAAAGCAAAAAAGCAAAAAAGCAAAAAAAAAAAAAAGCAAAAAAAAAAAAGCTCAATCTGACAGCAGCTGGCATGGCTGCTGCTGCCTCCCAGTTGCACAGGTCCCCCTCATGCAGGGCAGCTGCATGGGAGCAGTCCTGGGATGCCACGAGTGTGCCCGCGACAACCTCCCTGGCGGCTCTCCTCGAGCCCAGGTTTGGTGTGACTCCAGAAACTCCAGTTAGTAGGGATTCACACACTTTGTGGAGTTAGCGACCAAATGGCATATGAGCAACGACACCTTCCTCAGCATGGCAGGGACCGACGCTGCCTGGGGTGAGGGTGTCAGCTTTGAAACTGCCCTGCGGCTGGTACATAAACCTGCTGCCAGCCAGCCTGCCAGGCACTGCAGACCTGTTGACTTAGCCACGCACAGAGGGTCAGTGCTGCTCCAAAGCCATTTGGGCAGCAGCGCCGGCTGCTGCTGGCCTCTTCCTTGGCAGGACAGGAATGTGTCTGTCATTTTTCATAGAGCTTGGATAAACACGTGAGATTTATTTCATATGCTATGATTCTTGCCCTTAGTTTGGTTGCTGGAGATGAGAATTTGGCCCAGTGGAGAAAAACAATAACCATTGTGCCAGGGCTTCCTTGTCCTTTATGTCTGGCTTGTACTGTGTCATGAGGGTGTCAGAAAAAAAAACAGCCGATTCACTAATATAATTATTTGTTGTCTTTTTCTCTCTCTCCCCTTATCTTGATACCAGGACTGTACTGCAGATATTAACAATTCTCAGATGTCTGAAGCAAACGTAACAGTTAGCCTTTGCCCTGCAGGTAAAATTTGTCCCAGGTGTGCTGCAACATACTTAAAATATTCTTTCTATAATGTCTGCAAAGTTGTTCAGGAGCCTTTTCCTGGAAAAGAGCCTGTTCTGTGTACATCGGAGTGGGAATGGAGGAGGTGAACCTGGCAGAGCATTAACCTGTTTCTGGTAGTACTATGAGTGTTCAGCTGTTTTGCTTTTTAAACAAATGCTTTGGATCTCTTTATTCCAAAATGGAAAAAAAAATTTTTTTTTTTACACATCAAAGATTAGTATCTGTTCAGTTTTCAAGAGGAAAGTATACATTCAAGCTACAATGTTTTTTCTCCATACTGATAAACAGCTCTTGCCCAGATCTATTAAAAATATTAAATGCCTGAATTTACATACCTAACCTGGTAAACTGGAACCCTTCATTAGGAACTTCTATTCCCTGCACAGAATATAGGACAAGGTACATTTCAAAAGAGCTAATAGTTTGCATTGGATATGCCTTATGCTAGACAAAAATATTTAGTATATGAAACTGGATCTCATACTCTGGATTGGTCTTCTAGCTTGTATTAGTTTCTGACTTGTTTGCCTTTCTTCGCTCAGGTTTAAACTGTAATTCAGAGTTTTAAGATTTTCTTCTTCTCTTAATAATTTTTATAATTAGCAAAGTATCATGTATTTTCAGCTTGCCTGCCTTACTTAGATTCCTAACTGTTTTTACTTTGCTAGAATCTTTGCTAAAATTATATTTTACCTCATTAATAGAACAGCTCTGCACATGAAGGCTAGGTGAGAAAATTAAACTCTCTGGAAAAAGCATAGTGTGCTGCCTAGAACTGAATGTGCGAGTAATGCTGCATCATTTAACAAGGCACGTTCAGATTCTAGACCACATTTGTTCCCTGGGTGATTTCAGTGGCATTGAACACATCCTACCAAGTGGAACAGGCCAACTGAGGCCTCTTCTGTAACTTTTTGGGGATGGATGGGAAAAATACTAGGAACAGTTGGAAAGACAGCTGGGGACGCTAAGGATGTGCTGAGCTGCTCCTTCTGCCTGCTCATGTTGCCAGTCTGTATCTCCCTGGCTCGTATAAGGACAACCTGGTTTTGCCTCACAGACTAGATTTGGGTTGCAGGTGCATGGAAAAAGTTGTGATTTACTGCATCCCACATGGCACCTTCTGCTTCTGAAACTTGTGCAACTTCCTCTTCTGTTACCGCACGTGTGCTGTGTTTGCCTGCTTATTACCAGTAAAACTCATTAGCAATTTTGTCAGGGCAGTGCTGGCACTGGCAGACTGCATCATTCTGACATGATTCAGCTACAGAACTGCGTCGCTCAGGCAAATGTAGCTCTGATCTGAGGCATATGAAACAAGGCAGGAGAGAACAGCACACTTGTTCCTAAGAAACTCAAAAGGCAACGTTGATGGAAGCATATCCTTAGTAAATGAAACTTTCTCAATCCACCACGTGGAGACAGGTCTGCAATTGGTGATGACATATGTGGTAAGGAATGCAAGTGATGATTATTGCAGGCACTGAATTCTCATAGGAAAGCAACATTCTTGATACAGAAGGACTGAATATATTGCTTACTCTAGTGCTGAACTCAAAATATTAAGTAATTGCTATGTGAAACATACAAGCTCTGAACCAAGCTGAAATCCTGGTGACAGATGAGGATAAGAGCTTTCCCCTTTTGTATTATTTGGCTTATGTGTCATCACATCTGCTCTAATCAAGTCTCCTGCTGGACAGCTGATGGAGCATTTGCAGCATAATGCAACCTCCACATTATAACGATAGCCAGAGGCATTTTGGTAGCTCAGTCTGCCAGTATTTCCATTGTAATGCCTTTGACACAAGCAAATTGGGTTCATCTCCATAGGTAACGAAGCAGCCTGCATAACGGAGGCCATAATTCGAATGTTGGTTGTGGTCCCTGTTGTGGCTGAACCACATGCCAGCTCTTGTATAGCAAAGCCTCTTACAAAGACTGTTGGCTGGAAAGTGGGCCAAATTCCTCCTGGTATAATTTCATTGAATCAGTAGATTTGCCAAGGTCAACATGTCAGATTAATTCTACAACAAATCCATATGAAGGCTTTCAGGTAAAACTTTCCTCCTTTACAATGTCAAATAGAGTGTAGGTCTATTTGGGTAGAAGAGTCTTTAGGAAAGGACTGTGTTTCAATTTAGTGCAACACTTGCCCAATGGGATCTTGCCTCGGGCTTATTTGCAGTACCAATTACACAAATTCTCTAAACCCAGAATACAGGTATTTTTTCACAATGTATTCCTTATCTGTTACTGAAGTCTTATTTCTTCAGTGATAGAAATAAAAGCTTTACACAACGCGTTGGTTTTGACCAGCTATAAGTACAGCCTCCAGTAACTTGGAAAACTGGGGTAGTCTGCTGATTCATAATCTACGCTGTCCCTGCAGCTGTGAGAGAAACACCATGTTGTTTCTCTTGACTTCAGTTTTGTTTGTAATATAAGAAAACAGAACACAGGTTTATGGGGTATGTTTGTCTACATGTTTACACTGACAGGCTGTGATTGGCAATTCTTCTGTTGGTTGTATAGTAATTCCTGCTAGGAAGGGAGGGTTAAACAAGAAATGACAGCAGAAATACAAACAGCAGGAAGTGGAAATTATATTAAATTAAATAAATCTGTTCTCATTCCTTTAAGTTCACCTCTTTCAAAAGCATTTTTAGTGTTCATCTCAGAAGACCAATACAAATATGAATCCACGTGCTCATGCACGGTTTGAGGCGGGGGAGCAGTGGCTGATACAGTACAAAATGGCTAAGCATGAGGTATGAATAATTAATATGTGATCTAATTTGTGGTATGGACATATGATGCATGTGAGTTAATGAGCAGAAAAAAAATTCTTCCTCTGCACTGAGCCACGTGTACTCCTTGTCGTTGTCTTAGGAGAGGTAAAACACACAAGGTCAGTCACAAAATGTCACTGGCAAATCTCAGCTGAAGAATGTTGATTTCTTATTTTAAATTAAGAATTTTCTCTCTCCTGTTCTACTTGCATTATTTTTCTTTTCATATATTAAGCATTAATAATGGCTTAACTTGTCTGTTTAGGGCTTTAATACTAATAGCTTTTATCACTGCACCGTCTAACACATACCACAAAAACTATGGAGGGATCCCATGGAGCCTGTACCTCTGGTAATTTCTAATGTCATGTTCTAATGGCTGAGTGTTGTTGCTAATTTAGGATAAAAGAGCCATGACTTTATGAATGTTGCTTCAATGAACAGTAGTTCTTAAGCAGACACATATTCATCTGAGAATATATTTCCATAATTCAATATGGTTGGTTTGCGTAATGTATTTCATACCTCAGGCTGGGAGCTACAATTCAGAGCTAAAATACATGGCCAGCTGTAAAGAATTACATCATTATTTATCTTTTAATTGTTCATTTTTAAGCCAGTTGTTGTTTTCAGCTGCTTTAAAAAAATTTCTTTAGGAGCAGTCAATTCATTATGCTTGCTTCCAGTAGCAGTTGTAATGGGCCCTGATGAATTCTCTTCCAAGTTCTCCTTAGAAACTGGTTCATATGTTAGGTAGAGAGAGAGAGCATGCTCCATGCATTTCCCAGGATTTATATCTACTGTACAAAGTTTGGAAATAAACTTGTCTTTCTGAGTCAAGCTATTGGAAATGAAAAAAATATATACTAACTAACAAGCTTACAGAGTCATAATTCATGCCTTAGAAACAAACACCTCTAGTTTTATTAAAAGCTTTACACAATTAGGTATAAATAGAGGCAATCTTACATCTGTAGGAATCTTGCCTTATTTGATAAGGAAGATAATTTCACTTTGAAAGGCTGTTATAGAGTATTTTTCACACATTATAATAGGCTTTTGAACATAACATTGTTAAGACAAACACAACTATAGACAAGGGAGCTTTTTTAAAGAACCATACTAACTTCAGGCTGTTCTTAGTTCCTCTCCCTTTGTGAAGTTATAAATACATCTCACAGGCAACTTCTGGGAATCTGAGAAAGAGGGGGAGCAACTTCTGTTCACCTAGCCCAGATGTGAGAGGCCTTCACTGAACGGGCTGTGTCTTCCCTCCTGCTGACATCACCATCCTCCAGCAGAAGCACCAGTCCTGCACATCACAGTCACACGTCTGTCAGAAAACATTCTATTTAATGTATTGCCAAAAAAAAAGAAAGTTAATAGTAACTGAATTCTTCAGCTTAGTCTTTCATTAAAATCTGTTTTCTGATGGAGTGGCTTTAATAACTGACTGCTCATCAGGTCTAGCTCACTATTTATGGAGATGTTTGCATTTTCTAGTAGACCTTATCTTCAGTGAATGACATTTACAAGTGCTCAGAGGTCTGGAGGACCCCCTTCTGCAGTTAGAGGTGTGATTAAGGCCTGCACTGCTCTACCCTTTCTACGGTTAGCCTATGCGATAAGAGCATAGAAAATTGCATTGCTGCATCAGCAACAGCTGCTCTGATGCTTTTTTGATGGTGGGAATCTCAACAGAAAATTTTATAGTAGAGTTGCAAGTATACCTCAATGGAGGTTTGAGAGGACAATATCATACAAAATGAGAAAAGTGTAAGTTATTCATTATCAGGATAATAATAAGATAAGAATACTTAGTTATGTCAGAAAACAGAAAAAAATTGGCATTACCTTGTAAAAGACCTCATAACTTTCTCCTGTGTGCTCATTTTTGTGGTTAACTTGATTAGCCACATGCCAATCTCAAAAGATCAGAGTTAGCCAGTGAAAATCCTGTTGCAGGGAAAAACTGCTTGACTTATATGGTTTATATCAAATCAAGACTGTAGTTGTTTATTGATTTACTAACAACAGGGGGTTATCTTTAGGGTTATCAGTTTTGGGACAAAGATAACAGAATCAGAGAACAGCTGAGGTAGGAAAGCACCTCTGGAGACTGTCTGGTCCAACCCCCCAGCTCAAGGCCGGGTCAGCTACAGCAGGGGGCCCAGGACTGTGTCCGCTCAGGTTTTGAATATCTCCAAAGACCGAGAGTCCACAGCCTCTCTGAGCAACCTCTTCCAGTGCTCAGTCATCCTTACAGTTTTTGTTTTTTTTTTTTTAAAAAAGGTCTTTCTTAAGTTTAAAAGGAATTTCCTGTATTTCAATTTGTGCCAACTGTCCCTTGTCCTGTCACTGGCACCACTGAGCAGAGTCTGGCTCTGACTCTTTATCCCCCCCATCAGGTATTTACACATTGATCAGATCCCCTCTCAGCCTTCTCTTCTGCAGGCTGAACAATCCCAGCTCTCTCAGCCTCTCCTCCTATGAGAGATGCTCCAGGCCCTTCATCATCTTTGTGGCCCTTTGCTGGACTTGCTCCAGTATGTCCATGTCTCTCTTGTACTGGGGAGCCCAGCACTGGACACAGTACTCCAGATGTGGCCTCACCAGGGCTGAGTAGAGGGGAAAGATCACCTCCCTCGACTGCTGGTATCACTCTGCTCAATGTAGCCCAACATGCTGTTGGCCTTCTTAGCATTGAGAAAGACAAAGAAAGATTTTAGCTACACTTATAAAGGTCTGGTGGTGTTGACCACACTGTCCTCAACTCAGTGACACCCCAGAGCATTGACAAACAAGATTTTTCAGATTATTAGTCTACACTGTAGTCTATGATACTACATTTTGACTACTATTGTTTCCTTTACTAGTAAATCAAGATTAGTGCAGGTCTGCTTACCAGTTTAGCAGCTATCTATCCTTCAATAACAGTTTTTAAGAGTACTTAATGGTTTAAGCCAAAACACTGAATTTTCAACCAATGTTACTGATGTTCTAACACATGATCCTTTCTGCCATGTCTGCTGCTGGATGGTAATGGCAGAACAGATATGAGGACAAGAGATAGTTTCTCACTCACCTTCAGTGTGATATTCTAAAGTTAGCATAGTAATATCTTTAATTTGGTGACTGAGTTATTTTCCAAATCTATGCTGGTAAGTACACGATGTAGCCTCACATTTTGTAGTTTTAATGTTCTGCACTGTTTGTTGCTCAATATGAACGCTCTGGTCCTTCTGTCTGTAAGAGCTGAATTCAGAATTGACCTTTATTTGCATAATAATTTTGTTAGTCTCAGCCCATAATAAGAGAGATCTGTCCTTCATAAACAACATGACTGACAAACACTTCTTGGAGAGACTTTGAATTTAAAATTAAGAGGTCTGAAAATAGAAGCCTAAGCAACTACTGAATAAATTCTCAGCCACACTTCCCCATGGGCATTTCTAGGAAACTTTATCTCTGGAACTGGTGAAAGGAGCAAATCAGTTGATACATCCCAGAACATTTCTCTCTTTCCTTTGCGTCCTTCATAAAAAGCACAGGCTGCAATAAAAGCAGCCTTTCCCTACAGAGAATCAGTCATCTATCTAACTGCATTTCCTTTTTCAAACAGACATCAGATGCTGTACAAGAAAGTACAAAAGACATTACAAAACAGCCTTCCCACAATAAAGCTTCTTCCTAATTCTCTATAATTAGAATGACCTTTGAACAAGAAACAGCCTGTACAGTTTGTGCAGCCTGAGAGACATCCTGCTCCGAGAAGCTATGAAATAGTAACCTAGAGTTGGCTGCACTAAACCTTTCACTGTAGAATCTGTTTTGTCTCCTGGACATCAAAGGGAGTTTTGTCATGGGTTCAAAGAACATTTGGACAGAAGGAAACTCTGTGATAGTGTAGTTTGATCTCTGTGCAACACAGACCATACGACTGATCTACGAATTTTCACGCCTAGACAATTTTGGGGAGAGCAAGACAAGCTCTTCTGGTCTCTAATGGTTTCCCTTGGCTTCTGCGCAACCCAGCTGCCTGCTGCAGGTGCTGTTTTGTTCCCAAATCCAAATGCTGACTGACAGCGGTTGACAAATCAGAAAAAGTTTCATACTGAAAGTCTACTCAGTTTGTATCCAGGCTGAAAACTTTTAATACTTTGCTTGCTGTATTATGTTTACAATATCATTTATAGTGAATGGAAGGAAAACACACTAATGTTTCAAATCAAGTATTATTCAATGTTTATTACAAGCAGGTTTTTTCACCCATTCATATATTCTCAAAGGCAACTTAAAGCCTTCTAAATAAATAAATAAATAAATAAATAAATAAATACTTCATCAAATTACATAATTTAGTCTTAGCAGATGTCTCCTTTTAGTGAGTATGTTGAATTGTACGTCAAACCTAAATAATGCTTGTGCTTATATTGCCAATAAGAAACATGAAATTAAAGAGGTCATTTATTTTTAATTTGCTATTGAATTATATGTATACTGTGGCAACGTCTTAGTCTAGGATGATGAAATTAGATTAAAGCAAAACTTTATTTGCTAAGAACAATAACAGGGAACAGGGGAGGGGTGGGAAACTTAACCAAAAACAGCTTTGATTGTTTAAATTTGGGGCTTTAATTACTGAAATAGCTTTAGTGTCTAGTCCAACCATTTCTCATTTTTTCCTTTGGAACATAAGATTTTGATGAAGGATTTTTCTAATAATGCTTGAGTAAAGATTAATATTTATTAATTTATTAATTTATTTAAATCACTCAGAATGAATATCTACTGATTTTCACTGGAGACAGAAAAACTAGTAGCCTGTTATCTTTCACTATTTCTGCTTCTTCTGATATCCACCAATGACTTTTCTTAAGCACAAAGTTACTTAACAATTTTTTCTTCTCTATCATTATTGATATTGCACATTCTAAAGGTGAGATTTTAAATTCAAAATGCTCTAAAATTGAGGGCACGACAAATAAGTTATGGGAATCAAAACATGAGGAGAGGGTGTGGGTCAAATTTAGTCTGTAAATGACTTTTATGCTGCAAAGGTGGTATTAGTTGCTGCAACTTCTAGAGTAATTCCAGAGGATGCTCTGAATTATGGCACCTATATCATGACTATTTTTAGACTTTGCTGCAGATCTTGCATCTGCTTAATACTTTCACCCATCTTCTGATACCCACCATGTGCCTTTGCTTCTCTTGAAATGAGGAAATTCTGCCCCAGGTTGCAGCAATCCTTTTTTTCGTGCAAATGCAGAAGATGGATAAGCAAGGGGGCCAAGATGAGTCTCATAATAGGAAAGTCATCATAAATGTATTCAACATTTTACTCCCTTAGATTGTTTTTTAGATTTTTCTTAATCTCTTTAACTTTCATTTTCCCCTTGCAAATACAAATCTTATAGTTCTTTAAAATTCAAAACACCATCACAATTTTGGCTAAGATTTTATTAGCACACATTTGCAAGAACATAAAATCCATAGACAACCCTGCAGGTTTCAGAGCCCCTTCAGAGCTTCCATATTTTGAATTCTGCCTTTTGTATATATTGGTTGTCTCAGTCTGTCCAAGTAAGTAAAACTCCAGCTTGAAAAGCAAATACACTACGTGGTGAATAATAATAAAAAAAAGAGATGCTTAATACTACGTTTTCAAAGTAGTCTATTTGCTATACAAGGCTAAATAACCTAAAGTCAAAACCAAAAATCATCTCCTCCACTGCTCCTTGTACTTGCTCTCTCTCTGCTTTTTAACCGTAACATATCCATGACACTGCGTGCATATACGTCTCGCAAATTAACATTGATATTCGAGTCACTGGATGAGTTCTTTGTGAGTTTCTTTAAAGCTTCACGCTGCCGAAGAGCAGCTTCTTTTATCTTCAGTGTAAAATAACAAGCAGAAAAACGGTCATTTATTATAGCTATTGGCAAAGCCAAAACTAGTATTCCTGATAGTATACACATAAAGGCCACTACCTTACCAATGGTAGTGTCTGGTCGAATGTCACCGTAACCAACAGTTGTCATGGAAGTTGTTGCCCACCACCAAGCGCCAGGTACGCTTGTGAAAGTTGTGCCTGGCACTCCTTGCTCAACAAAGTACTCCACAGTGGAAAATATAGAGATTCCTACAGAGAGGAAAAGCAGCAAAAGGCCAACCTCCTCGTAGCACTGTGCAATAGTCATTCCAAGAGATCGCAAGCCTGAAAGACAAGAAATGCTGTCAATAGGTTGATTCATGTAGCCATCTTTATACCTTGGCGAAACATCTCTTATTTGAAAGCTGACTGCCTTATGCTTTTGCTTTGGCCACTAGTAAACACACCTTAAGAAAAAGGGGTGCTGGTCTTTCCCGCTATTGGGAAAATGTGATTTAAAAAGAAACAGATTAAAATGTTAGATTGAACCACTGACATCATCTGAGTATCCATAACACAGAGCACGGGAATTCTCCTCATTGATTACTGTTTGAATGGCAGCATACGATTTAGAAAAACTATCTAAACTTGATTTTAAAATTAACTTATACTTAAAATTATCCATTTAAAAACACACTGAAAACATCTGCTCCTTATTTCCTGTCTGAATGTGACAAGCTCCTATTTCCCAGCCATTGTCAATTTTTTCTTGGACTTAGGAGCCCTCTGTCCTCAAATTTCTGTTCCCAGGTGGGTGCTTAGAGTCAATTCAGTCACCCAGTCCCTTGTTGTCTGCTAACGACAGTTTTCAATCCTTTTATAGTTCTCACAGACTCTCTTTGAACCTCTCCCCCAACCTATGATATCTTTCTTTAACTGTAGACATCAAAACAGGCACCATATTTCAGCAGCAGCTGCACTTGTGCCAAAACTGGAGGTGACAGCAGCTCCCAATTCAAACAAGGGATTGTAAACTCCCTGATGTCCTGCATCAGTCCCATCGCCCCTGAGCTGGGCAAGGAGTTCATGCTCAGCTGACTGTTCCCCACAACCTTCCGTGCTCTTTTTAGAGCTGCTGCCTCAAGCTAGACTGTGGGCAAACAAAGCAGGGAAGTAAATCTGTAACAGTGCAATGGATGAATGCTGTACACATAAACAGAGGAGGAAGATAACAGGGCATCAGCTCTGCTGAGATACATGGCAGACTGAGATTATCTTTTGAATCACAAGTGATTTTGGATTTTTTTAAATCTTATTCTTTAAAAATGTTTTCTTTATGGAAGGAAAAAAATACAATGCTTACAAATTACCCTCCATGGTGTACCCTTCCACCTCAACGAGCGTTTGCAAAATAGCTTGGCGGACCTCTGCTTCTGCTTGCAGACTTCATATGCCCATTGGAGTAATTAGCAAGCTGATGTGCCTTACCTTCCATAATCTCAGACTAAAATAAATTAAAATTTTCTTCTTCCTTTTGGCTCTATTTCTTTTCCCCTTCAGCTCTAAAGGGTTTTAAAGGTTTTGTGTATGTACAGCAAAGAGTGGAATTATCTACTAGAGTTTGTAGAGAATGTTTCTTTTTTTGTATTTTCTTCTACCCACTCCAGTTAAGAGCTTAATCACATCCAGGTTTTATATTACTGAAACTATGGCCTGTTGGTTACGATGTTTATTACAATGAAACAGTTTAATTTTGCAACACAAGGGGAATAAGACATATCAATGTAATCTTTTTTCCTATTAATACAACTGCCTCCACATTATGAAAATACACTGTCTGGCTAAGATTAAAGCAGTGTGAAAGCTGTGTATATGACAATTTTAAGGAACCAGATCAAACAGCTCTCATACTCCAAGGAAATCAATATCATCCACTGCCCTGCAAAACTTAGTATTGAACAAGGTAGAAGTCCTTTCAAGTGATCTATGAGCAAGGGGTTCCAATTTAAAATTGTTGGTACCACTTCTCTTTAAAGCATAAATGAGTACTATAAAAAACAGGGTTTGCGTCTTGTGATGGACCCTGAGAGAAAGTGAAAAACTGCAACTTTCACATAAACCAGGAAAGGAAGAGAGAGGAACAGGGCATAAGGAGGGATAAAGAGAAACAGGACAGTGACTGCTACCTCTTTGCACTGCATTGATGAAATCTTCAGTAAAATATTTTTCCAATAATTAATTATTCTGACTGCTAAGGAGTCTGAAATTATCTTTATCAAAGAAAGATACTGAAAAACAGGAGAAGGTGCAGAAAAGTATAATAAAAATGATTCAGTGTCTGGAAAAACATAGCTCAAGCTGCCTCAGTTATTAAAAAGAAAAACAGGTACTAAAGCACTATCTTGGTTATCAGAAAAAAAGTTACTAAAGAGCTCTTAAATTTGCTAAAGTCAAAGGAAGAAACAATGCCTGGATCTTGAAGTTCAAAAAATTCAAAATAAAAACTTGTGGTGAGGGTGAGAAATGACTAGAATGAATTATCAGTGAAGTGGTGGTTCTACATCTCTTAATGTCTTCAGATAAAGTCAGGAGACTTCTTCAGATGAACTTATCAACCAACTCATTGGACTATACAGCACATTCTAAGCAGGAATCAGGGTTGATGGTGTAATTCTTCAAAAGAATAATCCTGTATTATAACTTTTTAAAGTGATGTGTCTGAACCCTAGCAACCAGCCAGACTAGGGCTGTTCCAGCATGGACACCTCAGCAAGCCTGACGACTTCCTCTGAGACCTCCCTGCCAGGAGCTGTAAGAACTCGTGCTGGTACACAAAGTGCAAAGGCCACAGCCATAACAGTGCCAGCGTGGCACCAGCGTGATGCAGGCGTGCAGCCCCAGCCCTGGGACCTGCAGGCTTACACGGGAGGAAGGCGAAGGATTCCTGCTATGCTGATCGACTTCCATCTCTCTATTGCCCAAAGGGAGTTGAAAATACAGGACTGGTTTTCAGGAACTTCAGTTTAGACCCAGCACTTCAATCCAGATCAGAGGCAACCTGGCCCTGAAGGCAAGAAAAAGTCCACAGGCTTTCTCAACTTTTGCCATTAAAATCCTGAAAGTGCTGAAGTTTTGCTTTTTTACGTATACAGAGGCACCTCATCCTGACAAACACTACAGTCTTCTCTCAGACATATGTCCCATTGCCATCACAAGGCAGGTGCTCACCTCCTACTTCTCAAGGAGTCACTCTACAAACGCATCCCAGAGAAGGACCAGCACGGCGTCACACAAAACATGGCCATAGAGGGAAGGCAATAGATGAGGAGCATCAGAGAATGCAAAAAATGCAGGTTCACCTATTCCTGCAGCCATTCAAATCCACTATTTCACTGTCTCAGAAGAGTCTTCTCACTCTCTAGCTACAGAGTTTCTAGATAGGGATACTGCTAATTTTTTGGTCGTTCCTTGACAAACTATAGCACTTTGGATAAATAATTAACATTCACTCCAATGTAGCCCAAGTATCTCTGTACCCTCCTGTTAGCTGAGCTCAGCTTTCAAAGGGGTAGAAATGAATCTTCTATTTCTTTGTCTCTTCCCCAGGAAATCTGCCATTTTGTTAAAAATAAAGGAAAAAGAATAGACTTGATTATTTTTCCTAACCCATTTTTATCTTTAACAGCAGAACCAGGCTCCTGTTAGGATCCCAGCTTTGCTGCAGGTCTGCACAGTATTATAGAGACAATGTCCTGCTTGTGCCTGGCCATGTCTCTGTCTTTAAGTGGCCAGCACATGAGGCCTCGGTGATAGGTTGCTGGCTGCAGCCACATATTTTCTGACAGATGCTCAATGCTGTAGCTTTTCTTCTCTCTTCTGCTCTCATGCCCCTTTTGCCACACAAAACTGGTGAGCAACGCATAAAGCTTTGTCTGGTCTGACAGTGCAGGAGCCAGAGAGAGGCTTCACTGGGAGGAAGTTTTAAGTTGCCAGAGCTAAGGCAAGACAGCAGCAGAGGTGTGAATCCCACCCCAGACCCCTGAGATCTACCAAGACTGCCTATGTGTGTTTAAGCAGGATGCTCGCTGTGTATGGTAATTAGGAAGATTCATCTTATATTAGCAACTATAGTTAAGGATGTTTAGAACTGTATTATCAAAACTGTCTTCTACTACATACTTCTAACAGTCAGAAACCAGGCTTCAGATCTGTTAGTGTATTTTTCTATTTTTAATCGCTATGATTAAATTTTTTCTTAGTAGCAGCACCTGCTCTGCGAGAAGATTGAGACTGTGACTTTCTACAGTTAAATGATACAGAAACTGCCAGATTTGATTTAGTGTTCTAAGCCTAAGTGACTAGCAACCCTGAACTATGAAAGAAGCAAGGACAGTGATAGTAAAGCTGTTCTGAGTTGCTTAAACAGATACTCTAGTTGCTTATAATTTTGTATGTTAAAACTGGTATTTTTAGTTCCAGTGTAAAGATGGAAGTTCACTCACAGATTAGGAAACTGGATTTTGAAGGAATTAAATAATTTCTTTTAACCTAACATGACAATTAAATTACTAAACTCTTTATGGCACTCAATATTATGATACAAACTGATGTGGTAATATTTTAATGAATTTAACTTTAGAAATAAATAGATATAAAAGTCTGGACTATATTTGAAAGTTAGTACACCTGATGTTAACAGCTGTCAACAACTGTTAACAAATTATTGTTAATAGCTATTGTAAAAAGTGGGTGGCAGGGCCTCTTGCAAAGCAACTGTTTTCAGTGTCTACTGTAATAAAATTATAATGAAGCAAAAAAACTCATTGACAGACTGGATCATATTAGCCGTCTTTCAACTGCTTGCTAAGGAACAGTTATGCACCAAAATAGACATAATTTGCAGTAGGGGAGTATGATAAGACACCTCCTAAACCACTATCATTATTCTTGGGAGCCTTAAAGCTACTCCCTGCCATTGGTATGTGGGTTCACCTCACTTCAGTGGAACAAAAATAGAGAGACACATGCTGCTGTCTCATACTATACAGGCCACCTGGGTGGGGCCAGTTCACAAAGATGGTGGAGAGCGTCCTCCACAAAATGGAGAAGCATCACCCCATTCTCTTCATGCCAGAGAACCCTGGAAACACTGCATTGAATGCCATGTAAGAGAGATCATCACCATCTTCAGAACAGGCTAATATTACTGGACAGGACAGAGACCATGATTTACTCTTATGGCTCTGATTCTTCAAAGCTGAACTTTTCTCCTGCCAAATGCAGTGCCATAGTCAGCACCAATTTAAATGGGAACATAACTAAGACATTTTGAAAATGCCAAGCACTGGATAACATCACAGGATGGACAGGTGTTGGGGGATTATGGCTGATATTGTGTCATATAGCCAGGTATACACACAACATGAGGTAGTAATAAAAAGGGGAGGGGAAACTAACCCTTTCCAACTTCCTCTGATAAATTCTCACTTGAACATGTCACCTTTTATGTCTTCCCTACACTACTCCAAGGGAGTAAATGGCAGTGTTCTCGCTCCGAAATGCACTCCACTTTCCATCCATCTCCTGACCTGTGGGGAGCAGTCGGACACAAAGGGCCCCACGCTTACCGACGGGTGAACTCTGATTAGCACTTCTAGTCTGTGCTGCAGGTAAGTCCAATTCAGTGAGCAGCTCCCAGCTGTCCTCAACATATAATACAGATATCAATGTGTTTAAGATGGCCAGAAAGGCCATCAATCCTTTGGTCGGTATGATTTAATTTAAACAAATTTCTTGGAACATTCTCTATCCATTAGAGTCTTATTCTTTTGGGGGTCTAAGATGTAGACAAAAATCATGAAATACTTCTTTGCACACTCTTTTAATGAAACACACTGTGCTAGGTAAGTATAAGCAGTCAACAGTGGACTTTTGACCATATAAAAAGTGTGGGACAACAGTCACTTATTGTTTCTTCCCATGTTTCCTTCCTAACTGAGTCAACTCAAATACAGATTTGTAAATAAAACACTGGTGAACGATTTAAAGTGTGCAACTTTGGAGTCTGTTTTTGTAAGTGCTCTGTGCAAAGAATATACACTGGCTTTATGGAGAACTAAAAGTTAATGGAGAAATTCTCCACTGCCATTCAATTATTGATGTCCAAAAATAAAATTTTTACAAGACATTATTGTTAACATTAGATTGCATAAATTGGTTAGGCAGAAATACACACAAAATTGGGGACTTGACTCATGGACATCTGTTATAGGTAGCAACAACTAGAAGTATCACTGCCATGGCTGAAAGTACCTGTTGAATGTCTTCCCAGCTTCAACATCCGCAGGGCTCTGAGCAGTCTCAGCACTTGGACAATGCGCCCCACATTTTCCAGTTCTTGAGAGCTCTCCCCACCACACAAACTCTCTACTAGCAGGGTGATGTAGAAAGGTAAAATAGCAAGGAGGTCTATGATGTTTGCCACACTCCTCAGGAAGCGACACCGATCCCGTGTACATAGGAATCTCAGAACAAACTCCACAGTGAACCATGCAATGCACAGGTACTCTAGGGCATCCAGTAGTGGTGGTGCCAGCCAGCTTAGCTCTACTGAAATCAAAGCCATGTTGGCAATGGACACAACAACAAAAGCCATGGATAGAGTCCCGAAAGTCCTGGCTGCTGTAGAAGAGCCAGGCTTTTCCAAAACTTCCCAAAGCTTCTGTCTGATATTAGGACAGAGGCTACCAGAAAAGTCCTCTTCTTCATCTTGGGCATCCAGTTCTTCTGCATCTTTCTTGATGTCTAAGGCTTCACTCAGCTCCTTCCTCCTGAAGTACCTGTCCAGGAACCCCCCAAAGAGATTTTTAGTACTGACATGACATTTTTTCTTATCCTCTACCATGTGAGGTGTAAGAACACACATGAAAGTGCACCTTAAATGAACTCAGAAAACCCTGATGTCAAGCATGTGGTTGAGCATTTTATTTATCTGAGACCCTATAGTATGTTCCCACTGACTCAATGTTCCTATTCCTCCACTTCATATCAGTGACAGTTTGTATGCACAGAGTATTTCTATAAAATTAGACCAGACCAAAGATATAATCTGCATTTATTCTGGTAGGGCGTTATTCATATGAGCAGTGTTGACTACAGTAGGATTAGGTGCATGACTAATGTATTCTTGTAAGGAATTCTGGCATAACGAGACTCTATGTTTCTAAATTGTCCTCAATTTTATGAAATATATTGCATTTTTATTATATTGATGCATATCTGCAACACTAAAAGGGAAGGCATAATAAAAGCTATGCAGTTTATGTATGAAGTACTGATCAATACATGCTAAGATGACAAAACATGTTATCTTACTTTCTTCAAATATTTAGATCCTCACACAAAGTGTGCAAACATCTTTCCTGAGTAAATACTTCAGATTGTAAATGCATAGCTAAGTGCTTTGTTAGAGCAAGGATATATTTATGGAACGGTTTCATGAAACAAGGACATTCCTAAAGTACAGTGAAAAAAATCCTTTTTTTATATATGTATGTTTCTTGACTGCTGCAGATGTCAAGCCTTAGACCAAGGGGCTAGGCAATTTTGCCTTGATTTGATGCACGTTTACCCTTGCATATGTTGGAAAGGTGTGTAGCAAATTATACCACCAAAGAAGTAGGAGCTTTCAGTTACACCCACAGGGGATGAAAGAAAGGGATCAGAACTAGGATCCAGCTCTCTCAGCTGCATAACTAGACCATACTGGGGTAGGATATGTCTGCCACCCTTTTGTGGGCTTGTTTGTTTCCCTTTAATGATTTTGACACAGGTGCTCTAGATAAATAGCATTCATACTCTTTGGAGAATTCATTTCCTCAATACTAACAAATAAACCAGTAATACTAAAAAGGAGGCAGAGGGAAGAAAAAAAAATATTAACTGCAAATAGAATTAGCAAAAACATCCTGGGGGTGGTTCAATCAAACCCCTCTCTTTTCTGAGCTGCCTGTTACAATTTGTCTCCAGTGAGCTATGTTCCCGCTGCTGCTGCCCCCTCCCTGTAAGCTGCTACATCCATGTGCGATACTTCCCATCAGGGCTGTTGGCTCCTCCTGGAGCCATGCCACCCACATGCAGCCTGGCAGGTGACCACCCCCCTTCTGCCTCCCCAGCTGGGACCTGAAGATCCTCCAGAAGGGCAAGTGTGGGGTGGGGAGGCTTCAAACCCTAGTGGCTCCAGGCCTGACTCCACATCCAATCCCCTCTGCCTAATACTACCCAAAGCTGGATGACACTGCAAGGACACCCCTGCTTTCACAACCCTTCTCATCTCTGGCAATGTCCCTTTCCATTTTGAGCTTCCAGTACCAGTCTGAAGGTGGTGCAGGTGGATACAGACCCTGCTCCTGCCAGGCTCTCACCATCTTGCCCCGACTGTTAACTTGTCCCTCACAGTAAATAAAGGTCAATAGTGATTTCACCCAGCACACTTCCTCCTGTTTCCTATGCCCATCCACCTCTAAAGTAGGATTTCAGTGCTGAATTCATCCAGTGTTGGGCATTACACCTCTTTCTTTTCCTAATGCTCCGTCACCTCACCTTCCCCACGCTGCTGGATCTCTCACCTGTCTGTCCTTGCAAGAACAGTCACCACTGAGCTCATCCAGCCCACACTCCCGCACTTCTTTTCCCAGAACTCACCGGTCTCGGCAGCAGGAATCGATGCTGAGCTCATCCAGCCCCCAGTACTGGATCTCTTGCAGGAAGGAGAGTGCACAGAGCTGCTCCATCACATGCAGTCTCCCTGTCTGGTAGTAATTCAGGATGTAGTGAAATGCCTGTGAGCTCCGGTCAAAGAAATATTCATTCTCCACTAGGTTGGCATCGTCACAAAGCTCGAGAAGGCCAGAGGCCACATCCCGGGCAGCAGAGACCACTACGGCCAGTTTGCCAAGACGGGTGTCAGGGTAGCAAGACAAAGTTTGCTGGGACATCACAAAGCGGCTGCCTCCTACATTGATAGTAAAGCAGTCCAAGGAGGGAATGACCTTCTGAAGCAAGGGCCCCTGCTCTTCCTCACTGGAGAAAACACTGGAGTCCAGGGAGCCCAGGGACGTGCTATTCCCTTGTTCCTCCAGGGATGCTTGGGAAGAAAGAGACATGCAGCAGGGAGGCGACTTCATCCTGTAGCTGCCAGCAGCAGCCCACACTCTCCTGGATTGAAAACACAACAGAGTTGCAGAGAATATAGCCCTGCTGGGGGTGGGCTGGGCCAGTTTATGAGTGTGCTACTTTCAGATGCCTTCCTTACTGTCCCAGGGGCATATCACTGTCCCCATTCCCTCCAAGTGATGTCTCCATCTGAGACAGAGATTAAACAGGGTGCTGAACAGCTCAATACTATCTACACCTGTGATGATAAAGAGGTAATAATGATACCTGAGACAATTTCACCTCGCCCTCTCCACACCTCTGGACAACTGGAAGTGCCTGGCACCATCTGTCAGCGACAACCCGCAAGGCCCCTTCCACTTCAGCATTAATCTCTAACAGCTTGATCGAGTGCCTGATGGAGCCAAGTGTGAATGAAATACAATCAAACGCAATGCTGGCTGCAGGATGGTCCCTGAATCGGGCCCTAAAGCCATTCGACAGCAGGTGGGTGAGGTGCTGCACCAAGCAGCAGTGGTGCCCCTCACTCGCATGGCACAGTCCTCCCACCCTTAAGTTGGTCACCCGCCGCCGTGCCCCACAGCCTGCCCCCACCTGCCCCACAGTGGCCTCCTCCTCCGGCCCCATGGTAGGCACCCTCCACCTGCCCCACATGCTTCTCCTCTGCCAGTCCCCCAGTGCCCTCTCTCCTCCACTCTGCAGCCTGCCCCTCCACCTGCCCCACAGCCCCCTCCTCCCGAGCCCCTCCACCTGCCCCTCCACCTGCCCCACAGCCCCCTCCTCCCGAGCCCCTCCACCTGCCCCTCCACCTGCCCCACAGCCCCCTCCTCCCGAGCCCCTCCACCTGCCCCTCCACCTGCCCCACAGCCCCCTCCTCCCGAGCCCCTCCACCTGCCCCTCCACCTGCCCCACAGCCCCCTCCTCCCGAGCCCCTCCACCTGCCCCTCCACCTGCCCCACAGCCCCCTCCTCCCGAGCCCCTCCACCTGCCCCTCCACCTGCCCCACAGCCCCCTCCTCCCGAGCCCCTCCACCTGCCCCTCCACCTGCCCCACAGCCCCCTCCTCCCGAGCCCCTCCACCTGCCCCTCCACCTGCCCCACAGCCCCCTCCTCCCGAGCCCCTCCACCTGCCCCTCCACCTGCCCCACAGCCCCCTCCTCCCGAGCCCCTCCACCTGCCCCTCCACCTGCCCCACAGCCCCCTCCTCCCGAGCCCCTCCACCTGCCCCTCCACCTGCCCCACAGCCCCCTCCTCCCGAGCCCCTCCACCTGCCCCACAGACCCCTCCTCCCGAGACCCGTAACCTGCCGCCGGCGCCCTCCTCCCCCCGCCCCGCAGCCCGCCCCCGCCGGGCCAGCAGCGGTGCCGGCCCCGGGACGCCCCGCGCTGCGGCCCGGCGGGCAGCGGCGGCCGCCGCCCTCGCACTTCGCCGCGAGCCGCTCGCCAAGCGGCACCGCCGCGGCGCCGCCGCCTCCCCCGGCCCGGGCCCGCCGCGGAGCGCGGGGAGCCGCCGCGGAGCGGAGCGGAGCGCCGCGCCTTACCTGCCGCTGCGCCCGCCGGCTCCCGCCGCCCCCTCGGAGCCTCCCGCTGCCCCGGCTCCAAACTTCTGGGCAGCGCCAGAGCGCCTCCACGGCGGGTCATGCGCGGCGGCGGGAGCGCAGGCGGGAGCGCGGGGGCTGCGCGCTCGCTGCGCGGCGGCGGCCGCGCCCGCGCCGCCGCCCTCCACTGCGCGTCCCCCGCCGGGGCCGCGCCGCCCCGGCCCGGCCCGGCCCGGCCCGGCGAGGCGGCTGCCCCCGCGGGCGGGCACCGAGCAGCCGCGGCGCGGCAGCGTGAGCCGCCCCCGCCCCGCTGTCGCTGCCCCGCGCCGCGGCTCCGCGGCGGCGGGACCCGCGCTGCGCGCGCTGCCCGGGGCGGCCGGGCGCGCTCCCCACGGGCGCGGCCAAGGGACAGCGGAGTCAGGCCCGGAGCACACGCTTCTGCGAGTAAGTTCACGGAATTATTTTGAGGGACACCCAACACTGTTAATATACATAATTAAAAAAAATGTTTCTAAATGTATCGCCATTTATGCCCGTGACCAAAAGTCAACAGTCACGTAAGTAAAACAGTCATTGTAAAGGCCAGGCAATACACATGAAAGTATGTATTTTAACTTAGCTACGTTGAGTCTTTTTTCAGAAATACTCTGAAATATCTTTTGCACCTTCCTGTGTTGACTTTGCAATTCCTCAGTAAAAGAGTGCAATAATTATATCCACCCCTGTTACTATTTTGCCTCTTCTAATAGGAAACAGTTATTTCTGGCAAATTATAAATGATTCACTTTGCAAACTTGGTTTTTTGCTGCCTCTTATTCTGAGCTAAGGTAGGCAGCTGTCTCTTTTGCCTACCCATGCTGCATTTTAGAGGAAGTCAAAGAAGTACTTTTTTATTTACATGCCAGTAAGTAAAATTCTGTAGCATGCAAAATGTGGCTTTGTATGTCATGCCACAGACTTTTAATCACCTGTCACTTGAATTATGTACAACTATGTACAATTACACACTGCTTAGATTTATTTCACAGATCTTTTCTAACAGTTCATCTTTTGGGTAATCTTCTGTACTTTAAATGAAGATTAACCAAATACTTCCTGCATTGCAACATATCAACACCTGAAGTAATCTTTCTGTGTTTCTACTCAGCACTTAGCTGAGTAGGAATAGGAGTCTGCTCTGGTGTACTGTTCTTTAAAAAAAAAAGTTTCCACTAATTGGAAAAAATCCAGAGAAGAATGGCAAGATGAGACTTGGAAGACATGGCCCAAGGAGAAAAAGTAGGGTGGGTTAGCCTACCGGGGAGGAGAATGGGTGCTATTAACAGTCTTAAGATATATAAAAGGCTACTGCAAAACTGAAGGACATAATCTGTTCTCTGTGACCACACTGGGCAAGCATAGACCTAATGGGGTTGAATGACAGCAAGGAGATTTAGAGTACTCATTAGGAGCATTTCAGTTGTGAGGATGATGAAGAGGTTGTCTGTCACTGCTGGTTGAAGAATTGATTGGACAAAGATCAATCAGAAATAACAGTGGTTTGGCATACCCTTTTCTGAAAAAAAAAATGAAAAGAAATTCAGTGAATAATGGAATAAACATGAATTCATTTCTGCGCTTCCATCAAAACTCTCAGCAACTGCTGTTGTGAAGCCTACTTCCAGGTATAGCCCACTTTTAGTCTCCCTAATTGCCGTTCAGTCGTGCAGTTCCTATGATGGATGGCACTTAATCCAGCACTTAATTATAAGAAAAAGTAATCGTAATTAAAAAAAAATCATTAAAAAGACCATCAGTAATGAGAAATAAGTCCTTCATAACTACAAAATGTCTTACCGAAACAGACCTGTAATTCTTCTGACATAAAACTACTTCCTCAGTCTCATTTGAGACTACTGTTTTCAGCAGTCATTCTTTCTGTCAGCAGGAAATACTTTTACAGGTGTATTTTCTCCATTGGTATATGTCATGCTTTCTACCCTTGCTTTGGTCTTGGCTTTGCTAACATAACACCGCCTCCCTCCCAAACTGTCAGGCCTCTTCCTTGTTCTAGCGTGATACGCGATCTGAACCCTGCCATGACTCAAGGCTGTGCTTTCACTGTTAGTCCAGGTCCACTGGTACATCCAAGAACCTGACTAAAAGTTTTGCTTTTGTTTAGCCAAAGTGAATATCTAATTCACAGCATCATTAAAACTGTAAATAGCTTGTTCTGAAAATATTCTGATGTATAATTTTCAGTATGTGTATAAGATTTTGAGAGACCAGGTTATTTTCTGCTTACCTATGTCATTTATGGAGTAATGACCACGTATAGGTGTGTATATATATGTCATCTCAAAGTTAAATTTTTGTCTGATTATCAAGTGTCCATACTAGGATATTGTTTCCAAGGTGCCAGAGTGCACTTCTCTCAAAGCCATTTGTTAAAGCCATCATCACAGGAAATCAGCATAATCCCCAGACTTCCCTAACTGTGTCAATTCACATCACTAGAAAATGAGGGTTAGTAGAAGAAGTTTCATAAAAAATATTCTTTAATTAGACAGATCCATGTGTGATGTGGTTTCTGAGTTCTGGCTTTTTGGTAGTTTTTTAAAATTAAGTTTAAATTAAGATTTTTATTAAGAAAGAACTTTAAGAAATAATTCAGAGGAAAATGTCTTATGAGTGGCAAGACTCAGAAATAGAGGATTTATTTTTCTATCCTAGAGACACAGGAAACATGGACTACTGGTCCATTTTTCATTTACTGGGGGACTCAGCTATTCGTTGTTCCTGCTCATTTGTGCATCAGGAACCAAAGCAGCAGCTTTCATAATTTTATCATTCATTTGGCAAACCCATTCAGGCAATCATATTCTTTATTCCACTGAGGTGGTGGCAAAAATTAATTTAACAGTAAAAAGATAGAGTCATTTGGATTTATAAACTCTGCCAGTGAAGAGTTGTTTCTGAAGTGAATCACGAACATTTCCAAGGCTATTTGGTTCATGCAATTTATAACTTCAAATAGGACCAGGTCTCTATAGCTGAGAGATGTGGTTCAGATGAAGGGGTTACACAATACTGTATTGTCATGACTGAAATGTCCATAACAACTGACTGATAGTGACATATGTCTGAGCTACCAGCTTTACCAGTGCTCGTGCTGATATTTTGCTGGTATGATACCAATGACTGAAGAAATAGATTTCTTTATTTCAAGAGACAGTACAGAGAAATTTTTGCTGGAATGCTGAAATGTGAGTTACAACCCAGTATGTCTGTTGCGGGAGTTGAAAAATTTGCTTCAGCAGAAAACCAGCTGTTAAAAAAAACTCTTTTATAATATGTTTTCCTGGTCTCCTGTATTCCTCGTGTTGAAAGCTGTGATTTTATGACAGTTTTGTAGACACTTTTTACAGCTAGAATGATTGTAATACAGGAAAAAGCCAGGATGTACACCCCAACATATGTCCTTGTCTTTTCAAATACCATTGATTCTGCTCTCATAGAAGTAGCACTCCAGAATCAACAGATTGTAAGTTACTGGGATATCTTATGCATCATATTTGCAAATTGTTAAGGTGTTTTGATCTTGTATATTAGTCTGTATTTGGAATGTAAGACTGGGGTAGCTCTCCTGGATCTTATGTGGTAGAATAAGAGGTTAGGAAAAGAGCATGACAAGTACGACATATCTAGAGAAAACCTCCCCAGAAATATCTTCATAGTTTCCAGCAGCACAGGAACTTGATGAGCCAGAGGTTGCATCTTGCCTGACGTGTTTAAAAACCTTTTTTGACTCTTCAAATCCATTTTTGAACCCCTTTATGTTTCGATGCTGTAACACTGTTCAAGGATCTCCATAATTTAACTCTGCACCATGTGAAAGAACAATTCCTTTTGTTTGTTTAAACCTGTTACTGTGCAGTTCCATTGAGTCTTCCTTTGTTCTTGTGCTATGCGTACTGGATAACTGGGTCTTATTCGTGTTTCTAACACCATTCATGATTTTGTTGGTGTCTGCCATACTGTAGTTTCTATCAAAGTGACAGGTTTCAATAATATATCTGTAAGGGGTGGCTTTTTATATGCATCCAAGCTTTGTGAGTAATACATGACATCAAAGGTTAAAATTAATGGATTTTGATGGGTCCAGTATTTCATCATTTGTCCATTACAGTCCTTGGACTCTATGCAGGCCATTGAACCCTGAGTTTCATTACATCTGACACTATACGTAAACCATATCATAAACTCAATTCCTTTGACATAAATTAAGAGTAGCTTCCCTAAAATGATGGTGATACCGGCTAGATTCTCTGCTGAATCCTCCCCTTTGGTTAGTACAGAAGTACAGACTCTTCGGGAGTCAGTTGTGGTTCCCTTACGGTCTAGTTATCTGAAGCCCAGCCTCCTTTAACATAGCCTAGGACCTACTGTAACCTCAGTCCAGCGGTTACAGGGGAGAAGAACTGAAACCTCAAATTTCTCTAGACAACCCTCTTCTGTTTCCTTGGCAAGTGAATTAAGAGCTTATTAGAACAGCTTTATCCCAGCCAGGATTATTCTGCCTTTCTTGTGGAAATGGTCCAGCTGAAACCAGACAGATTTCACTCTTTTTGAGCTGGCTGAATAGAACAGACAGATCAGAAGAAGACACGCAGTTTGGTCCACATTGTGTGAAAACACTTCAAGAGCAGGGAATCAGGGCTATGTTAAGCAAGCTGTTTTCAGTATCTTTGAGCACTACCCACTTTCAGAACCTATTTATTTTCTTGCCTTTTACAATGTAGTAGGAAGTAAAAAAAGAGGTGCTGGGGAGGTAGTTCTGTAGAGCAACCTACACACATGAGCAGTTTTATTTTGAAAGTATGGGCTAACTTTACATACATCAACTGCCTAGGCAAACATTTTCATGATGTTTTCTACTGAAACTGTAATGGAAATGGGCTTGTAATGTATAAAACAGAGTTTAAGGAACAGTGTACATAATGCTAGGCTGAATGTTATGCTATCTTTGTTTTCAGTAGATTGGCAAGGGGATTAATAAGAATTTTAAAATTTTTATTTTAGCTCCAGTATGCCAAATATCCCAAGTCCTCAGAGATAAATAAAACATATGCAATCAGACCTGAACATTGACCTGCCTAATGTATTTTTTAGGACCTATTACTCCTTTCTGCTATCACAGAACAGATACAACCCAGCCAAGGAAGATTACATACAAATGTCAAGAGGAAGAATACTTTTCTTTAAATAAAGCCAAGGTTTGTTACTCTGAAGGAAAGCTTCAGTGGTTCAGTATCCAAAATAATGCCTTATTCGTAAAAAATAGTAAAATAGAACAGAGAGAGTGAAGTCAGAAACATTCAACACAGGCGCTTCAAGCTGAGAAAAAATTCATACTCTCAGGGGCAGAATCAAGTGAGCAAAACCTTTTCAGTCCTCCCCAGAATCGACTACATTTTTGGATATTAAGTGCATGCAGCAGTCTAGGTGCTCTTCCTGCCCAGAATTACTTGTTTTATTCAGCAGTTAACCTCATTGCTTGATCAGCCAAAGCAAAGCTTTTGGTCCATTCCTTAAATAAACTCAAAATTACTTGTCCATCAGATGAAATTGCTAATTTGACAAATGTCAGTTCCTCTTTGCTAGCAGTTGAGGTGAACTTTACTGGCTTTAAATTCATGATGTATTCATTCTTTTCTGTGGGCTGTTCCAGTGACTACTTTACAGTGTTAGGGTTCTTCACTAGTTTCTCTTGTGCTGATTTACAAGACTTAAACATCTGCTTTTCTTCAAGATGACACCCAAGAGTGTCTCACATTATTACTTGACCTATTTGTTTAGCTGTATCTCAGCTGATTAAGAAGTGCTTACTGAAGTGCATCCCAGGATGCTGGTCTCTAGTCATCGACACAAGGACCTGTATGGACCATGTTACAGGTCCTGTCTGGCTTGCATGTCCTTTTAAGGGAAACCAAAATGTGAGTGAAAAGAAGGTGGATCAATAAGGACTTTAGGCATGCGTTGGATACACACTTGGACTAGAGAGGCTGGAATTTTTCCCAGATCTCACAGTTTAGACATAATTTCAGTGTATAATTTCCCTAAGTTTTTACTAGTGATGCTTCAGTGCTAGATGTTAGCTGCTCTCATGATTGCTTTATCACTTGTTCCTTTCTAGCTGCGTGCCCTGCAGTTTCTACCTGAAGAAGAGTCTTAATGCTTCACAATCTTCTCTCTCAAATCCTTTCTTATGACATTTCTACTCTGCTTCCTACAAGATGTAACTTATCAAAATAAGAGCTTTGTTTTAGAATATGCCTTTTCTACAATACTTGTGTTCTGTGCCCGTTTGTGTTACCCTTCTGTCCAGCTGCTTGACAGGGAAAAGCAATTTCTGATTAGGTTCTAGATGTAAATTCCTTACACTGGTTATATAGAGCAGAAATGAAAAAGAAGTAGTTAAATCATTTGTAGAGAGAAACCTTCCCTCTGGAATTTCAAACCAACACTGATGCTCACTGCTCAAATCCAGACTTTTCTCCATGGACACTTGTCACATTCCCATATATAACTCGGCATCGTTAATGTTAACAGTGCCACAGCATGTTTTCTCAAGATGGATCATTTGTTTATAAGGTAAGGAAAGGAACACAGAAGACTGCATGTAATAACATCACCTGCTGCCATAATGTTATACTTGGTTAGTAAAAACTATGGAAAAAGCTGTACCAACTCTTCTCTTCAGAACCTAGACAACTTCTCCAGCTGTTGCCATTTTCTTCTTACCAAGCATTGACATTTTGATGACTCTTCATTGCTCTTATTGGACCAGAAGAACCACTTCTGTAAGTTACATTTCATGGTGAGACCTCTGTGTGGAGACTTGGTGAAGTCAGCAAAGTTCTGAGATCAGATCTGAAAGATCTTACAAAGAATTATGTATATCTTTAATTTTATGCACTTTATTGTCCCACCTACTAGTCCTATGTCTACGTAGTTCAATAGCTGGGAAGGGAAGACTGCGAGATAGAAAAATCTACTAGTCATGGACTTACTGTTCTAAGGGACAGTGTGTAATTTTGAGTATAGTAAATGAATAACACGTAGTTAAAGTAGTATTAATAATACAGTGCAATACCACAGTTGAGTGTACAAAAGAAAATAAACATTTTATTATTTACATGAAACTATGGGGTGGATTCTTTACTTAAATGTTGTATGTGTAAGTCCATTGGTATTAATTAAAAATAGGCTTTTTGAGAAAGTTTTGGTTGTTAGTTGTTTTCTTGATATCATATCTTAGCAAAGATGGAAGGCCACAATCTTTTAAGTTTTGAACATCTCTCAAGCAATAAAGGCTATGAAAGAAATTGGCTCCAGAATCTGTGAATGTTCATTTTATTATGCAATGCATTGTGATCTACTTTTGGCATACTGGGTAATGAAATTATCCTTTCTTCATAAGCTTTAAATTAATACTTATTTGTCCCAGTTATAAAATGATAGAAAGTATAACAGCCAACAGCAGACATATCATATTTAAAGAAATTATGTAATTAGTTTCAGTTTAGTAAAATATTAGTTAATATATAAATCAGAGGCAGTCTCTCATCCATATTTCATATGGAAAATAATTATTTTAGAGAAAACTAATCATTATTTGATAAGAATTTGCATAACACCAGCAAAATATCAGCATTGCAGTTACCTCTGGCAGCTTTAAAGTATTGAGCCATTCATAAAACTTGTACATTGTAATTAACTTGTATATTTGCACTAAAAGAAAAAGATGCAATCCATCTGTCTAGGTATATAGCAATTCAGTCTTCAGCCCTTATAGGTATAATAACTGAGCAAGGTGTAAGAAACAGGAGAACCAGAACAGGCATGTCTTCATACGGAAAAATCATCATCATGGAAACAGCTTTAGATGATTTCATACAGTGCAAAAGGGAAACATGTTCAGGCAGCTTCATCTCCACTGCCATTCTATTGACTTTAAGTGGGGTTCCTTTTTCCCCACAACAGAGCCGCAAGCATTTTATATAATGAGTAATTTTCTTCAATTAATAATGCCAAGAAAACTTATTTGGCATCGTAGGTAAAGTGACTGTTCACAATCTCTTTATTCATTCAAAGTAGCTTAAGAGACTTTAAATTTACAAAGCTAATTTGAGCTTATTAGCTAGCCTCATGTATATCACTGTAGCAAGAATAATTCATTTTGCTAGAGGAACTGTGGTTCTTAAGTGGCTATTATGTGCAAATTGACTGCCTGTGTATGTGACTGACCACATAATTGACCAACTTTGTCTGTCTATGAAAAGCAGAGGTTTCTTTGCTCTGCCACTCACCTTTAGCTCCTTTAGTCAATGAAGAGAAAAAAGAGCATCAAAGGAACAATTCATTAGATGTGTTTTACACATCTGCTTTAGAATGGAATGAATCACACCTTAGACTGGTCCATTTGTCTCCATTGACTCTAAGGAAAGTCTAGATAACCAGCTGAGATGCAGATACCTACATTGCAGCTCTCTATGGTTTGTCAGATGAATCTGACTCTATCTGCTTTTTTGTATTTTTTATGTTTTTGTAAAAATAAAATACTCCGTTTACGACCTATCTGAATCAATGTGGTTATTAATGCTTGTTTACCAACAAAAAAAGTCTGTCATCAGTGCATCACACGCACATTCTGGTAACTATGAAAATACTTTGTACTTTTGAAATAACATTATTTAGTCTGATGTCTGGAATCTAACTTCTGCCCTGTACAATTAAGCTGTACTTTATTGTTCTAGAAGACACACTGGAGCATTTCATGCTTCCAGGTGGCTGAATGTCTGAGAGAGATCCGCATGGAGTGCATGTCATGGGTGAACTTCTCTGGAGAGACGTTCATCACTACTGGTATGGAGTAGGGAAACTGTGTACGTCGACTTCTTCGCTCATGCGCTGGAATTTATTTGTGCCAGGGGAGTAGTCCTTGTACGGAGAGTTTTGGGAATGCAATTCTGAGAAAATTTCCACATACAGAAACAGACATTGTTCCTGAATCTCAGCCTTTCACATTTGCAGGAGCAGTACCTTATTAACTAGCTGTTACAAATTTTCCAGGTTTTTTTACCAGGTCAACAATGTGATCTGAACACAATTCACTGGAACAGTTCCTTTTTCACATGCTGTGACATACACACAAGATTGTGGGTGTAGGGGTTAATGATGTTTCATGATATTTTCATTATACAAGAAGGGACTGAATTCTAAATAATCAAGTCATATGTTACTACATTTGAACAGTAATAGACAATCATGATAATTTCTGTTCAAGAGCTAGAAAAACAAATTGTCTGCTAAGATAACCTACCTTATCATATTTTAAAGGCTATACTGCAAGAAATAAGTAGTCTTACAGATGATTTCCACACACCATTAGTAACCCATGTGGGATTTGGTTGAATGCATATAACAAGAGGAAATAATGGCATATAAGCAAATACAGGAATGTAATCACCTCAAATCTCTATAAAACTAGATTGATTCCACTCGTATATGGTATTCCAATTACAATGGCTTCAGCGTCAATATCTGAGGTATTCACTTATTAAAACTAGAGCAGGCAATGTTTTTATAGATGTCAGTAGGTGTATGTTTATGGGTATGAGCCTATCAGAAAAAATCTGTTTAATATCTCCAGTTTTTGTAAGCCCTTCGTTGTTGTCAGGCAGAATTTCCTAGGGATGGTGATGAGTGTGATGATTGATTTCATTCCTTTCTTCAGGCTGCATGAGACTTGGTAGAGGTTTAATGTAATTTTAGCAAGTAAGAGGTAATTCATACTCCGTCAGACTCTTAAGATGTCTCCTTATGTAGTGCTACTAACAAATTCACAGACTATAGTACTAAATGGTTCAGTGATCAGGTTTTGGATTCAGCTGACAGTTTCCAAGGGAATTTTATGACACTGACTAATTCCTCTCTTGATTTTGACTTTCAGGATTTTGAAGCCTGTGAAGTATTAGTGGATCTTGAGAAAAAAAATGTATTAACTTCACAGAAGACTTATCTTGATATGAAACTTGTTTTCCAGATCTTTTATAATGCCTATAAAATACATTTCCAAACTTTTAAAGGCCTCTGGTAAATGTATACACAAAGTCTGGTTAAGTGCCCATTTAAATCAGTGGGTGATTTTCTATTGATTTTGAAGGACTTTGGACCAGGCCCAAGCTTTGGCTGTATGTGAGCACGTAGTCCTGTCACTGCTGTAGAGAGGAAGACCTATCTCCTTCCCTTAGTTCTTACCTTCTGTGTCTTGAATTGAATTCAGTTATCAGAGCATTAAACATTGAGATCAGTGAACACAGAGCATTAAACAGGTCAACAACTGGTTGCACAGCTGATACAAGCAACAGGGTCTTGGTTTCTATGACCATGGAACTCTCTCTGAGGATTCACAACTGCTTGGAAGAGACAGAATTTGCATGATAAATTGGGGCAAAAGTATGTTTGCCAACAGACTAGCCAACCTGGTAAAGAGGGCTTTAAAGTAGGAATGATGGGGAAGAGAGAGAATGACCAACAATCAAGCAAGGAAGTGGTTGAGGAAGTTGCCAAGCAAAAGGTAATATGGACAGAAGGGATCTTGGAATCCACAAAACAGAGCTGAAGTGGAGTCACCCCAAGCGTACTCATGAAAATAAGGAAGTGCCTATGGGACAGCATTATTGGGAAAGCTCTCATGATCTTTCCGGGAAGTCAGCATGACAGGAGTGCCTTGCTGAAAGGCCTGCACACTAATGCATGTAGCATGGGGAACAAACAGGTGTAATCAGAAGTCTATTTGCAGTTACAGGGGTATGATCTCATTGGGACCACAGAGACATGGTGGGATAGCTCACACAACTAGAGTGCTGTGCTGGATGGCTACAACCTCTTTAGGAAGGACAGGCTGGGAAGCCAAGGAGCTGGAGTTGCTCTTTATGTGAGAGAGAAGCAGGAATGCATACGGCTCTGCCTGGGGACAGGTTAGGGGCCAGCTGAGAGCACGTGGGTCAGGATTAGTGGGCAGATGTTGGGTGGGCAGATGGGTGACATTGTAGTGGGTGTCTGCTATAGACTGACCGCCTGATCAGGAAGATGAAATAGATGAGGCCTTCTTCAGACAACAGGAATAAGCCTCGTGTTTGCAGGCTCTGGTCCTCATGGGGGACTTTAACCACCCTGGTATCTACTGAAGGGATAACACAGCAGGGTACAAGCAATGAAGGAGGTTTCTGGAGTGCACTGATGTTTTGCACTGAGAAATGCCAGTTCTTTCTGGGATCCCAATAAGAAAGATACAGGCACTGTTAATACAGATAGCTGTTTAATAACATCGTTATAGAAAAGGTAATAGCAATCTTACAACACTTCTGATGCTGGGAACCCTGAATTGACAGAGCATCGGATGGACATCTCTCATAGGGCCATGACATGCCACAGGGAATTCCCATCCGTGGGGAAATTTGCCAGCTTCCTGTTCTGGGCTTTTATAGAGCCTGGTTCACAATACATTCACTAGTATTAATCAGTGAAATGTGGACTAATTTTGGAAAGTCCCTGGGGTGATATGCTGTAGCGTACTTACCATAAACGAAACCTACAGTTCTTGAGAATAGTACATATGGTGGACTGACAAAGTTATACTATAAATCAGGTAGACAGAACAGTACATCTCATTATATGCTCATCTACTGAAGTGTACAGTGTTCACAGTAGGCATACACTTGATCAGCCTTTATGCAGATCACTAATTCATCGGACAGTAGGCTTCCGGGCCAACCACTACAACTGATGATAACTTCCTGACACAGATGATTGAGGAGCTGATGAGCTGGACCTCATACTTACAAACAAGGAAGAACTGGTTGGGGATGTGAAGATTGGGGACAGCCTCAGCTGCAGTGATGATGAGATGGTACAGTTCAGGATCTTGTGAGGCAGGATCTTTTTAGCAGGGCAAAAAGCAGGATCACTGGTAAGACTGGCCTTCAGGAATCCCAGACCCCAGCGACCAGAAGGGAAGTCTAGAGCATGGCAGACTTACCCTTGATGGAGGAGGATGAGGTTAGGCAACACTTAAACTGGACCTGCATAAGCCCATGGGACCTGATGGGATGCACTCTAAGTGCTGAGGGAGCTGGCTGATGTCATTGTGAGGCCACTCTCGATTATCTTTGAAAGGTCATGGTGACTGGGAGAGGTTTCTGAGGACTGGAAGAAAGCAAATGTCACCTCTATGTCGAAGAAGGGCAGGAAAGAGGATCTGGGGTCCTACAGACTGCTCAGCCTCCTGTTGATCCCTGGGAAGGTGATGGATAATCTTGGATGTAATCCATTATCCTGGATACCATTTCCAGACGTGAAGGACAAGAAGGAGATTGGGAGTAGTCAGAATAGGTTTATAAAGGGGAAATCATGCTTAAATGAATTGATAACCTTCTACTATGACATGACTGGTTTGGTGCCTGGGGGGAGAACAGTAGATGTAGATTATCTTGATTTTAGTGAGGCTTTTGATACCGTCACTCTAAGCCTAACCCTAAACTTGGAAGGTGTCTGAACCTGAACTCAACAGCCCCATTCCTGAAGTACAGGAAAAAGTTTTCATGGGAGGAATCTTGGTGCAGCCCTGAATTTCCTTTGGCATGTCCTTTGCAATGCCACTCCAGCTGGGGCTCTAGGCTTTCTCTCTCTCTCTCCTAACCCTGCTTCTAGCCCTATCCCTAATTCTCAGTGTGATGCCAGGTGAGGCCTGACCCTGAACCCGCCAGCCCCATCTGAGGTGCAGAGGCAAAAGTTGTGTTGGGAGCAATCTTGGTACAGCCCTGCATTTCCTTTGGCATGTCCTTTGCGGCTCCACTCCAGCTGGGGCTCTAAGCATTATCTCTCTGCTAACCCTAACCCTAACTCTAAGGCTGATCTCCTGCAGGGCCTGACCCTGAACCCGCCAGCCACATTCAAGGCTCACATGCTCTGTGCTTAGCTGCTGTAGATCAGCTCCTCAGAAGAGATCCTGGGTGTCCTGGTGGACTACAATTTGAAGGTGAGCTAGCAGTGGTCCCTTTTTTTAAGCAGTTCCAACAGCATCCTCAGATGTTTTATGGTGAGCATTGCCAGCAGGTCAAGGGAGGAGATCTGTCCGCTCTACTCACTGCTAGTGAGGCCACTACTAGTGTGCAGTGTCCAGTTCGGGGCTCCCCAGTGCTCGAGAGACATGAACGTACTGTAGTGAATCCACAGAAGGGCCACAAAGATTAATAAGGGACTGGAATATTTCTCATATGAGGAGAGGCTGCGAGAGCTGGGACTGTTAAGCCTGGAGAAGATACGGCTCTGGTGGGATCTTATAAAAATTTACAAATATCTCATGGGAGGGTGTAAAGGAGACAGAGCCAGCCTTTTTTCCGTAATGCTTAGTTACAGAACAAGAAGTAATGGGCTCAGAGTGAAACATAGGAAATTCCATCTGAATATCAGAAAGCACTTCTTCACTGCGAGTGTCAGAGTCCAGTGCTCTCTGACCAGGTTCTTTTAGATATTCCTTCTTTAGATATTCTCCACATGGAGAGTGCAATGTTTAATATAAAAGTTTACTTTGAAGATATTTGATTTTACATGGGATTTTTGATTTAGTAGAGTGATACAGCAATATACTGAAATCACAATACAGGTGTACACTTATACAGTTCAATCACAATACCAATGTGATTGCCATTGTTGGTTTCTGTAGTATGCTCACTGTCACAATGCTGGGCATCCCCAGTTGCCGAGAAGGAATATGTGGGTTGAAGCCAGCTCAAGCATGTTGCTGTCTTCAAAATTCCTTTGTTAATTGTTCAGGTTTCATACTCTATTTTGGGCTGAGCCATATATATACTTCCCCCATGATGGTCTGACTAATCTCAGGGCGACATTCACATTCTTTTGATCAACTCAGGAAGAAACATTTACACCTGGTCCACTTAACAGCTATGGCTGCTTATCTAAAACAAAGGTCACCCTCTGGTCCCCTTTGTGTGGAGATAAAGTCAGTTCTCTGCAACAGCAAGGATTAAGGAGCCGCATCCTACACTCTTCCTGAACTTCATGAGGCACCTCACCGCTGCCCATCTCCTCTGAGGCTTCTTCCATTGTAGGGGTTACTGGTCAGTCACAGAGAGTGACTGAACACTAGAACAAGTTGCCCAGGGAGGTTCTGGAGTCTCCATCCTTGGAGATATTCAAAACCCGACTGGGCATGGTCCTGGGCAATCTGCTGTAGGTGCCTGCTTGAGCAGGCATGTTGAACTAGATGATCTCCACAGATCCCTTCCAACTGAAACTACTCTGCGGCTCTGTGAAAGTGAAATCTCGTTCTTAGCTTGCCTAGGGGCAAATACAATTGAATTCCAACTGTCACATCTAGATGTTACTGTAATACAAATCACTAGTAATATTATGTATTAAATCAGTAATAACCATAAATGGAAGATTACATTTCTGTTGACATCTAATGTGGTCCAGATTTATTCTGCAATAATCAGAATAATGCTGTGTGTGCTGTACCAAGGTTTTGCCTATGCCAAAATGGAACAGTAGAAGATTTGAAGGGCTCTTGGCCATGTTCTCTTTTCTATACTACTGCTTTGTTTCCATAGTTTATTTCTTGCCACTCTGCTTTGATTTACATTTGTTTTTTCCTTATTCATGCTGATGCCCTTGATAGCTCTCTGCTTCTGACTGAGGAAAAATCCCTGACTAAAGGACCTTCCTTTAAGAATGTTGTAATAGTTCTTGTCAAGGAAAAAAATGACGTACATAACATGCAAACAACCCCATTCACTTCAGGGAAAAGCCTTAAAATCAAGCACCTATATATGTTTTTCTGTAACTGGACATATATAGTAATCCTAATCAAAGAGATAGTGTGTGTGATGAATGATTGGTAAGTGATTCTGTAACATAATCTGTTTTGGTTTGTTTTTTTTTAAGCCGTGCTTAAAGGTATGTGCCTTTCTTAGTGTTTTCCTTGATAGTATGAATCATTTTTTTGTTAATGAGTTAAAAAGAACATTTTAAAAGGAAATGACAAAGATATTAAGCATAGGCTACTGAGCTATGAATTCTCTGTGAATTTATAGGCACTATGAATGGTCCTCCCTTATACAGTATTATTGCTTGCCAAAAAGCACAATCTGAGTGGTTAATACAGTGCATATCACCTTGATTTCATTTGTTTTTAATTCCATTCCTATGTCTCACAAAATTCTTCTGATCCACTTCATCAGTTTTACCTAGATATCTGTTTTTTGTGGAACAGTTATTGTCCTAAGGAGTTATTTCAGTTTTAGCTTTTATTTTATTTTCATTTGGTTCCACTTCTGCAGGAGAAATTTAAAACTAGCCAGTGGCTGCATCCTACTTCATTTTTTGGGTTTCCTTCCCCTTCCAGAGTTTTTGTGCTTTAGCTACTCTTGGATAGAGTCTCCCTGTGTGTGAGGGAATTCTCTGCTGCTGCTTAGTCACTTCACAATCACTCCTGTTTAATGGCATGAGCCATGGGTAGATGGCTAAGCCCTAGCTACCAGGCTGGAGTGTCTAGATTGGACATCATTAGCTAAATCTAAGATGCAGGCATTTATCTGGAAAGTGATTTATACCAAATTTTGTCCCTGACCTTTGCTTATGATGGTGTATATGACTTTTTAATAATGGCCCTTCTCCCCCTTTTCCAAATACTTTTTGGAAAGCTTTGGAAAGACCATTTAAAGGTCCCAATGAGGGTTTATGATCTGGATATTTAGGAAAAGGATTACACTCTTCAAATTAATTTTCCCTCTTGTTGTTTTCTTATGCTTGACACAATATATTCAGCTCTGCTGTTTTCTTTTTTTTCTTTTTTTTTGCTGTGATGTTACTTACCTGTGTGACTGTATAACATAGACTGGATATGAATTCTATGTAAAAATTAAGCAAGGAAAGGAATACTCACTGTTATAAGATGACTACTGGTCTATTCTTGCTCTTATTTATAGCTAGCTTAATACTAGCTTAAGTATCTCGGAGGTTCTATCCTTGTTTGCACTTGCAAACTGGTTTAAAACAGATGAGCATCAAGCTCTAAATCCAAATGAGAGACTAAGAGAAGGAATAAGAGGACAAACTTTGGCAGAATTGTTTACAGGATAGGCTGCTGTAACATACATGCTGAACATACATGTTGATGTTCTTGGAAGGAAGCAGCTCCTAGTCTATCTTTTTGAGACCTCTTATGTTGCTGTGACAGGAGCTGCTGTAGGTGCCACTTGTTAGGAGAAGAAGTCCTATCCTGATGACCTCTGATTTGGAGTTCTCCAAAACTCCTTTTGAGTGGAAGCATAGGTGGAAAGCAAAGAACGTTGTTTGCTGAAAGAAAAGGGTAAAGTTCTAGCATTACTGTTTCCAGTAGAAGAGTCTTACTGATTTCATTAGAGCCAGGATTTTACCAGGAACCAGGCATAGAAATGACAAATGTCACAGGTTGTCTGTTTGGAGCAGTAATGTGTTTAGGGTCTTCTGAAATATATGTTCATACCTTTTTATTCAATATTTTTTTCAGTTCCCTGAAATTATAATGACTGTTCTATTGAAAAAATGTATCTGTGCTGTAGGTTTGTATTGATTCTTATTAGGTGAAGAGTAGCAGACAGGATGGACCACTCATGGAATTTGATCTGGAAGGACCCAGCTGAACTGCTCAACCATAGGCATCTCATTCCACCTTAGATGCACAAAGGTATCCTGCTTGGCCTCCAGTTGCCTCCTTGAGGAAGCATGGGTCCTTTACAGGTTTTGCATCACATCTGCTAGTCTTGAGCAGATGTCTGAGTTACCCTCAGCAATATCAAATGGTGGTAGACCCCTGTCTTTAGAAAAGTGAGCTAAGCCCGGAAGATTCATGTTAAAAGAATTATATTCACAATATTTTATAGGTAAATGAGTAAAATTTCAAATATAGAAAGTCAAACCTTAATCTAAGGTTAATTATTAATTTTAACTTATCCAAAGATTTACCTTGAAATGAAAGTGTTACTTTTTCAAAAGCAATTCCTTTCCAGCTTTTTTCAGTCTTTTTTTTTGATTGTGAGATATCAGCCCCACCTAGTGAATGATGAATGCATTCTTAAAATTTATACAGCACACCAGAAGAGTTCTTATAAGCAAATACTCAGTTTCTTCTGGCTTATATATTACGTTTCTCCTCTTAAAGACATCAGTAACTCTTTTGATTTCACTGGAATGGTATGTAAAATATACTGGTGGAAGTGAGATCAGAAACAGGTCCAATGACTTGCTCTCACATGTCACAAGATTAATTATAACACTCAACAGTTTTAGCACTGTGGTGTGATTCAGCATACAAGGAGCATCAAATACAGGCTTTGGAGCAGAGAAGGGAGAAAGAATGTTCCTGTGTTTTCCAAAGTTGTCAAAGAGAAAAATATACTAACATGTTAAATATATTACCTAACTAGGTGGTTATACTGCAAACAGTGCCATGAAATATGATTGGGAGACAAAATAGTCCGAGCAAGTTCAAAGGTACTAGAACAGATTCTCAGCTGGAATAAATTAGAACAAGTTGGAATAAATTAGAATAAACTTCTCTGACTTGAGGCAGTGCTTTTATGTGTCTAGGAACATAACTTTCTAATGCTTGAAGGAAAGGTCTTGCTGATAGCAACTATTTGTTCCTGCTGTTTCACCCAAACAGTTTATATACACTTTGAAGAATTTAAAACAGCATGAGCTTGACTCTAATTTAGCTTACATTTAAATAAAACAATTGTTTTCTTTTGCTCCTGTTTTAATCTTGTGTGGCAGCAGAATAGCTTGGAGCATATCTTAAACATCAAGCTCCTGAAAGCACATGAAGTATCGTTTTAGGGACCTTGCTTTACAGACTTAAGTTAGAAGGCTTCAGGTCCTAGGTTTTCTGTGTAGTCCTGTACCTGCTCCTTCTGAGGGGAGGATTAGTAGAAAACGAGTTGTGAAAGCAGTAGAAAGACAGTTGGACCTTATTAAAGCAAGAGGACAAGCAGGGCTCTGGAGCTGTGGGTGAGGGAGCTCGGCAGTGCAGGTGAGACCCTGGTTTTCCCCCAGGAGATCCAGCGAGGACACGCTCAGCCATAATTCTGGCACACACTGGTGCTCCTCGGGGGTTGTGTGCTACCGTGGCTTCTCTACTGTCAAAATAGTGTGCTTGGGCACCACTAAGGACATACATTATATCTTTCTACCAGATGGAGTTCTGCCTGTACTGCTTTTCCACAGGCAGCATATTCACATGGGATGCTGAACAGTGTGGAAATTGAAACAATTGCTAGGAAATTGTGCGTCACCTCCTCACACCCTCACATCTGCCACATCTGTCCCCCTAGATTTCTTACATGTAGGGTAAAGGGACAACACACTGACTACAGAGAGTCCAGGGAACATAATCTAATTAAGAAGCTTGGAAATGGCACCAATGTTTACGTGCTATTCATAACCAGGCCATAATATCTGTTCATTTCATTTAACAAATCTTGGTTAGGTAAGACCACAGTTTGTTGTACTTCATTCCTGATACTGTTATTACCATGATAATGAACCCGCAAATGTTGCTGACAAGAGCTATGCCTAGTTTGGAGACATCTAGTGACAACAAGGTAACTTTCTGACAGGAAAACATCACTCCTTTTATTTCAATGAGTACTAAGTATAAAACTCAGATAACTTTAAATGTTCAGTGCTTCATGGGACTATTCAACTAACATACCTCTTCAACAATCTCAGACTCTTGTATTCTTTTCCAGACACCAAAATAACTAATTATTCCCAAACTTCTACCTTCCCCATCAGTGTCCTACATGTGGATGGAATTGCCAAGGAGCTGAGTGGAGTTGTAAGTGCTTATTTTTGCATTCCTAGACATGTAGCATGCACTGCTGCACAGGCGCCCTGGTCTAGATTGCAGCTAGATTTAGCCTTATCTTTTAAAACCTGAAGCACTGAACATTTAATGTTATCTGAGTTTCATACTTAGCACTCTTTGAAATAAAAGGAGTGTACAAACTTGTGAAAGTTTGCGTTACAAATATAAAGGACAGAAGCACTCCAAAGTACCTCACAGATACCAAATGGGGAGCATGTGTTTAAGGGCCTTTTCCAGAGGTGGTTATAACCTGACACTTGTAAAAATGAATCATTAGGGGTATAGCTGCCAGTGCTTCAAAATGATCAGGATGCTGTAGCTCCTCATTCAGTGTGGTGTGTCATTGATTACTTCCAGCCATTGGATAAATCATTCAATAAGAAGCTATTGCTTTTAAGAAATAGTTTTTCCTAAAAGCTGTTTTTTTCTTTGGGATTGCTACTTTAGTAGATACTACTTTACTGTAGTAGATACTACTTCAGTGTAGTAATAGATACTACTTTATGTGGCAATAAATGAAATTTCTGTTTTGTTGTGTTCTTAGATAAGTTAGGATGAGTGATTTTAGAAGAAATAATTATGTTTACATGATCATAGAGATTTATGTGATACCACGTTTATCTACTGTCTGAACATCCAACAATTGGATATTCAGTCCAATTTTCCATGCCAAACCACAGGAAACACACGCACACACACACACACACGCACGCACGCACGCACAAACATACACATGGCTTAGGCTCCTTTGTATGCTTCAGCTTGTCTGTGCTGGGAATGAAAAATTGCTGTGACAGTTGAAAAGAGAAATAGGAATCAGCACAAATGTATTGGTGAATGTAATTGTTCAGATACAGGATTAGAATATTTTAAGACTCAAATGGTTAATCAGAGTTGAAAAAGAATATGTAGCAAATCATATTTAATTATTCTGTGCAACTTTACATGTCACTCATTTACATCCCATTATCTATGAAAAAACATGGTTAAATATTAACATGAGTTATGAATATGAAGTGCAGTTATGAGGTGACAGTGCCACCTGCTGTTATATTATGTGATTTGTGTAGAATTTTCTGAGTAATTTAGAGGTTTACTCTCACTTTCAAAAGTGACCTCAGAGTGGGGGATAGACACAGAGAACTTAGGAACTGTGGTACTGAGCTGGTAGCCCTCAGGCTGATATTTTGACCTATGTTAGCCTTATTCTTTCCCATATTTAGTTTTTTTGTTCAGCATGGAATAGCTTCAGTGGGAGGGACTGTGCGGTGCTGAGGACACTCAGTCCTTCGGAGACGACCCGTGTCCATGCGTACCCTCTCATGACTTGCTGGCAGAAGGTTTGGGAGCCATACTGTTTCCTTCCCATTCGACTGAGCACCTTGTCTGGCATATGTGCACTCTGAGTGCCCGTGGGATTTGGCATGTGTGTAAAGTCCACAGAGCGTGTTTGAAGCTCCCACTGGAAATAAGGAATAAGGAAATAATAATGTCTTACTCTGCTTAGCAACGTTAGGCAGTTCCAGACATGCCAAGAGCGGATCTGTAGGAATTCAGTGTCTTTACTGATTAAAACTTAGGCATTTGTAGACGATAAGCATCTGTATGAATAGATACTATTTAAATGGGAATTTTAAGAAGCTAGAGTTTAGATTAAACCTGCATCATCTTTTTCAACCTCCTCTAATTCTACGCTATCCATTTTGAAATGAGGAGTGCAGAGGGACCAAAACAACACAAGATATTCAAATTGTGGATGTACCTTGGATTTATAATGATCTTTTCTATTTTATTCTCTATTTCCTCACTTACACTTTTTAACATTCTATGTGGTTTTTGACCATTATTGAGCACATGTTTTCACTAAAACCCCAAGATATATTTCCAGAGGGGTAATATCTCATTCAGAATCCTACAATGTAAATGTAAAGGTGAAATTATTTTCTTCAGCATGCATTAATTTATTTTATCTTGATTGACTTTCATCTTCCATTTTATTGCTTACTATCATGAAGTCCTTCTATAATTCTCCCCACTCCACTCCTTAGGCTATTTTAGTAGCCTAAAGAAGTTGGTGTCATAAGAAACTGTTTTACTTAATTACTTGTTCCATTTTCTGGATCATGTTGAGCATGCTAAATGGGCCAAACCTTCACATAGATATCTGGGGGGACTCTGCTGTTATCCTCCTTCCACTGAGAAAACAAGTAACTAATTCTTACTTTTCTCTTACTTTTATTCCCTAGCTTTAAACCACATCTTCAGTCATGTGAGGACTTTCCCTGTTATCTCACAGCTGGCTTTGGTGAGCAACCCTGTTGAATGATTTCTGGGCATCCAGGCAGATCATACTAAATGGATTTTCTCCAGTTCAGTTATGAGGTATGGCTCTTTACAAAGCTATGTTGATTCTTCCCCAAGATACTTTCATACATATATCAACTAATTCTGCTGTTTATTATACTGTCTAAGATTTGCCTAGTAGAATTCAGATTTACTTCTCTGGAGTTCCCAGAGCCCTTTTAAAAAATTATCATCACATTTACCACCTTCTGCACTTGACACAGAGGCAGTTTTAAATGCATAGTTACACATGGCAGTGAACTGATTTCCTTTAGAAATTGTGGGGGAACAGTACCACTTCTCTTTAGCTGGCTTTTCAGAAAAGCTCATCCATTTACAGTATCTAAAAATGTAGTCATGGAATTGTGTACGGATGTGATGTCTCATATTTATGTATATGAGCAATCTTTATACTGTGTCTCCTACTTTTATGACTTTCTAGACCTACCTCAGTATGTTGCACCATGTCATTGCTGCCATATTGGTCAAGCAGTGGTAGGGCAGGCATATCGTTGCCCGTAATAGATATTCTATTCTGATGATATACATTAACGAAACTCCAGTTCCTCATGTGTTCAATTTCTCAGTGATTTTATCCTGATCGTGAGCATCTCCAAGCACAAATTAGCTGATTTCCCTCCTTATCACTTCCTCTCCTTTCAGGTTAAGACAAGTGTTGTCTTATTTTTCCATGTCTATATTTCTTATGACTCTTTAGACAAACTCTCAGTTTCTTCTTCCCAGTTATTGATTTCTGAGTATTCAAAATCTTGAGAAATCCTCATTCTTATCACTGGCATGCCTGTGTCATTGATAGTGTTAAAAACTCTTAGACTAATGGAGTTTATGCATGCATACCTAAATTTTAGTCCTCACAGATTTTGTACTGTTGGATTTTCATTAACAATGTTTTAATTCTCCTTAACTGTTCTAAAATTCTCACACAAGAGTACCTAGAATATCTGAGATTATATTTTACATTAACTCTACACCATAAATTTATGTGCAGCCTGTTGACATCATATAGAAATAGTATCTGTGAAATCATGTCATTCATGTCAGGCTCTTGTTAGACTTACTAGTTTACTTCTAGGTTCCCATAACATTCAGTGCTAAGGATATTTCTGAGAATGGAAATTAATTCTCAAATCTTTTGAGCTCTTTGTTAATTTCTGTTCTCACCTTGTCTCCAGTTTTGCAGGCTGACCTTATTACCTGGGAAGTACTTAACCAAATCATTTCCTTATGCGGAGATGTGAGTGGAAGTGAGAGAGCCAATCATGAGAAGACCAGAATGTGTGTCTGGACAACCTCTAACTAATTACTTGCAGGAGAAGTGGGAGAACTCTCTTTCTTTTCTCTAGTCATGTAGTTTGCTATTGATTTTGCCAGACTTGCTCTGGAGGGAGACTGGATGCTGAATAAGTCACTGTTTCTTTAGCAAGTTAAAATGGATAGATATTTCTAATACTCCCAAGGAATGTTAGATAAAAGTGATACCAAACAACAGTTCTTCTTAACCTAATAATTCACTTATAGTTTAGCCTATTTCAGCCTTCCACCCCAAAGGGGGGGGAAAAAAAAGTTTTATGGTTTCATACTTTAAGGGGAAGAAGAAATGTGGTAACAAGGTAGGATGTCCACATGCTGAACACTGAATACCTGGGGTTTTTTTGGCACACAGGGAGGTTTGGAAGGAAAGAATAGATTGTTTAGCCATTTCTTCATTTGTAAGGGGTAGACTCAAGGTTAAAAGCTCCCATTACTTCAGTAAGTTTTGGATCATACCTAATGGGGCAGATTATTTCCTGCAAACCCGACACATTCTGCACGATCCGACAGCTTCATCTGCAGACTGAAAAGAGGATTTGGGCTTCCAGCAAAAAAGAGAATTAAATAGACTTTATACATTTAGAACATGGACAGCTACTACCAGCTTGAAATATCTATTCCACAAACTGTCTACAGCCAGCTTGTGAAGTGGTATATGGATACAATAGCTGCAATATTTATTATTGGATTAGACGTGTGAACAAGCACTAACCTGATAACTCAAGTGAGGTGAACACTCACAGGAGAGAAATTACTATTTGGTGACATATACCTATGCTACTGCAAATAAAGAGCAGGAAATGGAGATGCCAGACAAACGCAGCATGAGAGACCTAGCACACAGCAGAGAGAATTTTCTGTAGAACAGTGGGTGGCACTGTGCACATGTGCTAAAAAAATCCGAGCCCTCTGCCTAACCACTAACATGTGTAGTACTAGAAAAGGAAAATGAAGGTGACACTATATATAGTTCAACATTTTATCCACTAAGAACAGGATTATTATTTGCTATTTACACACATTTAATACTGGATCTTCATCTCAGGCAAATAATGATGATGGTGATGATGATGATTATACTTTACAACTCCACTGAAGCTTCTCAAAGCATCCCACAAACGTTAGTGAAATTATCATAACATATTCTAGTAAGATAGGTAAACACTATTCCTATCTTTGAAAAATAAAAAAAGGAGATATGGGATCGTTTTTATGCTGGGCCTGTGACAGCGGGGTGGAAAGTGTCCAGGAGCCAGCAGTGTGTTTGGCTGAGCACCTCTGTTAGCACTGGTCTTGGCGCTGGATGGCACGGATGCAGCAGGGACAGGCTGGCTGCCAGGGGGCAACTGAGAGAGGGAAACTGTGTTACAGGACACACTAACAAGTCTTTCCTTCTCCCTCTGCTCTCTCTGTTGCTGCAGGAAGCATTGCAATTGCTTCTGCTCTTCTTAACTCTATGTTTGGCTATCAAAGTGACAAAAAAAAAAAAGTGTAGTTTTCCAGTGCTACACAGTAAATCCATAGTGGACCAAGGTACAAAAGCAAAAAAAAAAAAAAATCTGTTTCAATATATAATCTTCCTAAAAGAAAAAATACAGAATCCATATTCTATTATGCAGTATAATATGTAGATCTCTGTATATGTAAGAGAAATGTTTTGTGAAAGATCTTCAAATACTAGAAGGAAAAGCTGTATTTGCATAGGTCTCTTCCAGATTTATATGTATGTATTATTTCTTGTGTAGACCTAATATAAATGGCAGTGCCCATATGAATATGCTGAAAATTCTGGAAATAATTCTTTGTATGGGCACAATGAATGCTGACCTCTTTCACAACTGGTGAAGAAATCCAGAATTAAGGTACATTCAGTTGTAAAAATATTTTTATCCTTCCTTTGCTAAAATTGCATATGCATTATAAAAAAAATTAATAATTCTAACTAATCTTAGTCACATAATGAGAGAGTGAGGAACCTAGAAACCACATCTGTTAGTTACACTGTGCTAGATATTTAATGCATGACATGCCCAACACATAAAAAAAAGGACAATTAACAATTCAAATGGGTTTCCAGGGTACTACACAATGATCTGATGAGCAGTACATATTCAGATCATGCATCCTTTTCTCCAGCTGTCTTCAGCAAAACTACATACCTTCAAGAATGTGAAACATGGCCAAAGCTAATTTGATAAAGACAAGAAAATTAAATCTTTTGGTAATTTAAGGAACTGATTCTTCACAGCCAAGCACTGTTCCAAGCAATTTTCCCCTTGGTGTAACAACATTAATGAGGTTGAAATTTGTGACCTAATACAATGAGACTTAAGCAAGATGTAATTTTCTCTTGTGCACAGGTGAAAATCTTGATATATGTCATTGTAACCTATTCACAATATCTATTTATACTGATATAACTATTTACAGTAGTGGGCTGGCAGTGTTCTTAACAGAGACCAGGCAAGTGAGATACAAGCAAGGAAACCACGGAAATCTTGATCGGTGGAACCACAGTCCAGTGAGGGTGACTTTAAGAACCAGAGGAATTCCCCCATTCAGTGCAGATATGCACCTACACACAATACACATGCGACCAGCCATACAGATCAAGGCAGACAGAGCAGTGCCTTCCTAGCACCCCCACAAACACCAGCAGCACTCACGCAGAAATGAGCAACCCAAATGGCCAAATCCTATTCCTTCTCTCCAGCTCAGCAGCATGGGAGTTCCCAAGTGGGTGCATCCCCCCCAACACACACACACACACCCTCGATCCACTGGCACGCACACGTCCGTGGGTCCCTCCAGCCCTAGAGTAGACACTAAGTCTGTCCAGAGTCCGTGCCCAGACCTTTGCACCCTCACCCTCCAGCTCTGAACCTGGCTCTTTCCAGACGCTGCTCTTCTCTTACTCGCTGGCCGGTCCAGCTTAAAGTTCGGTAGCAAATTGTCCCTCAACGCCTCTCTCCAGAGAACCAGGTCACTCAGAAAACAGCCATGAACAGTGTTTAACAAGAAGTTAGGACAGTGAGAGGTGCAGAGCTTGGCCACACAAGCCAGACAAGTTCATGGACCAATGGCTTGTTTACATGCAGACCACTACTTTTATCCCACCTCCTGTCCAGTCTCCCATGCATCTTCCTCCCCCACCGAGCATACAGGCAAGTCTCAGTGTTCATACAGTATGATGGGAATTGGTTCCAAATGATTAAGATAAATGGCACGTTTGGGATGATTCCAGTTTAGGAACAGATGATCACATTGATAAAACAGGATAAACAATTTCACACACCCCTGTAGAAAACCACAAAAAAACATTGCTGCTTTTGGTATTTTGGATGAATGTTTGTTAATCTAAACAGGGCATGTACTGCCATGACGGCACACAGCATTGTGCTAAAATGCATCAGTCTAGGGGAATGGGAGAGGAAAGAGATTGATGCTTCTGCAGTTCTGAAGAGGACACTCAGGTTAATTGAGGTGCTTTCTTCTATCCATTGACTGTGAAGAAAATCTGATCCACTCTACTTAAAACAGCTCTCTGTTACATACATTGAGAATATAGGGAACCAGCACTACATGCACAACGCCTCCTTTCATTTCTGATTCAATATGCCTAGTTTTCCTCTGAGAATTAATAAGACATAATGATACAGCTTCCCATTTTTTGCACAATAGCCTAAAAGCTAATGAAATTATCCATGTTCAAGTGGCTGGGCTGCCCATATCATCTTTTGCGGCCTCCTCTCCCCCCACCCCTGAAAATAATAACTAAGTAAATAAATGCAGACTGGACAGTAATTAGTAGCAAGCTCAAGTCAGCCTACAACTGACCTGTGACTTTTGAGTGCTCCTCCAGTAAGAACTGATAAACCACTTGTTTCTGAGTAAATTTTCTAATCAGGAAATGATTACATAGAAGGGAAATATCACCACCATGTTAAATGAAATTAGCAGTAATCCTGACTCATCTAAATTTTTGTATTTTTCCAGGAATATAAATGAAGCTTCTGTGCCCCAAAGCCTGGTTTGTGATGAATGTTCCTATCTTACAAGAAATTAAAGGTATCTGCTGGATGGTGCATGACAGATAGACCAAAGGAATTTTCAGGCTAAGTAGAAAGGAGTCTAATAAGGTAGGCACCTAAAGAACAAACTGTCTTGGAAAGTAGGCAAACTAGACTGCTGTGTCAGATAATAAGTGGATTTTGGACTTATAAATCCAAACTTAAACAGGATGTAGGTTGAAGAGATCCCATTTTTTATTAACTTCTCCTTAGGAAACTCAATTGTTGTCCTTTCACTGGTGACTTTGGATTAATTTTATTTTGCTGACTGTGGTCTGTGACTTATATTGTAAGAAGATTACTCTTTCCTGAATTTTTTTTTCCTATTTCAGTTAAACTGAATTTCATTTCTACCAAATAATTCATTATCCATGTCTCTGATGTGTCTGGGTTAGAAAATAACAAGTACCCCATTCTAGGAAATCTGCATTAAGAGAAAAGAAAATGATTATCTTTCTTTGACTCTAATGCTTCTTTTATATTCTAAAAGTTTTCTGAAAGTTATCAAGAAGTTCTCTAAGATCATTGGTTGAAGGGTGTTATAAAAACACATAAATAACAGTAGCTATAGAATGTAGTCTCTTTTGCTTTCTGCTAGATTCACAGTAAACTGCTTTCTGATTGATTAAATATTTCAGCTATGGTTTGGTGTTTAATCTCTCTCAGCTGTCAGTAGTTTTGAGTACAGTTGAAAGAAATTTTCTCACTTAATGTAACAAGTTTCTTTTGTAATAGCTGAAATCATCTGAGAAGGAAATTCTTTAGCCTGATTGAATGTGAGGATACAGTTAATCAGGAAGCACTAGGCATATGGTGACCCTTAAGGGGCAAGGAAGAACAGCGATAGCTAAATATTTTTTAGAGCAGGTTTTAGCAAGGGGCAATAACCACGAAACCTGCTAATTAAGAGAGTCAGAGTAGGCTCCTTAAACATACAAAGCCATATGCATTCTTAAAAATTAAGGTCTGAGCAAAAGCTTCTCATCTGTCTTAAAAGGTAACTTTCAGTTCAGATAGCCTCAGAGATCCCTTATAAATATTCTTAATATATTTTTTAATACAATGAGTACAAATAACCCACGGTCTCTGAGTGGGGTTTCATTCATGTAATTGTAGCCATTGAAGAGCTATCTGGTCTTAGCTGTTCCTAGTGACTCCTTTGAAAGTCAGTGGATATTGCTAGTTATCACCTAGCTTCTATGATCATCTTAAAACAAGATAAATCATCTTCCAGAAGTGCTTATCTCTCTCTGTTGTTTTTAAAGGGAGCCTAAAGTACAGTCATAATGTAGGTGCCTAATTTTTCAGCTAAGTGAGATGTGAAGACTTAAATGGTAAATGTTGATTTAATTTAAAAGCTTTTGAAAACATGATCTTCAAATGTGCAGTGTCAGACAGCTTTAACAATGCTACGAGCACAATGTGTTGTACATCTGAAATCTATTCTGTAGGTTAGTTACACTTCTGATTTCATCATCTGGATGTTTTTCTACCCAGAAGGCATGTGACATCCTGATGCACTGTTTCAAGCGAGTATACAAACACGTAGTACATCTTTGTACAGGGACAGCCCTACTTATTTTGCCTTACAGTACACAGCTCTTATTTTGTTCTTGCTGTACAAAGAAGTTTAGATCTGCAGTCACTGTAAATGTTTTGCATCATATAATTCCATGAAAAACAGGGCTTGAATATAACCAGGCATCATATTTTCTATACCCCATGCAAAACCAAAATTAGCTGTTCCTATATCATTCCTAATAGAAGTATGTTTTACTTGTGCTTAAAATCCAGCTATAAGAAGCAGATGATGTCCTTAAACAATATATTCCATTGCTTCTATCCTCTGTGTTAAAATGCTTCTTCCAAATACATAACTTACTTAAACTATCTTGTTATGATAATTTGATTATTTTCTTACAATTTAGACAGGTAGATAGATTACTTCCTTCTTTCTCCTGTCTTTTACATATCTAGAATATTATCAAGTATGAGAGGAATTTATCTACCAAAATATGTTATCTTAGTCATTATACCCACCCTATACTGAACATTTCCTTGTACGTTTTCTTCAGTTAGTTTTTATATCTATATCATGGATACTGCTGGGAAACAAAAACATCTTTCAGGAAGATCAATTTTATTTTAGGAAGAAAAATTCTATTTGACGCTTGCCACATGGGTCAGTATGGAATTTTACTCAGAGAACACTGAATCATTAAATTAATTTAATTACAGTGGCTATCTCAGTTTATTTTGGATTCTAACAGATGTCTAAGTGCACTCCATGAAAACAACCTTAAATGTATTCCCATTGCAAATCAATATCCATTCTCCAACATTAAATCTAAACTTGATTTCCTGAACTCTTAACAACTCTCTTGTTGAAGAGCATGTATTTTTGACTAATACATTTTCTTTGTGTAATTTACTAAATGGAAAACAGTGTTCCAAGTATTGCCAAGGATAGCTATCATCATCATCACTGTGTGTTTTACTTCAGTGTGTATTTACATGATCTTTTCAGCACAAAGAAATGAGTAAACTTTAGTCAGTGAATCTGATTACTCAGGACTGATGCTTCCTGATCAAGGAGAATATTTTTTTCAATGGAAGATAATTGAATTCCTCAAGTGGAGTCCTGGTTAAAATCAAAGCATCGTGTATCTAAGCCTATAGGTGGATGGTATCACCAGAATGTTTGAGCTCAACAGACATCAGTCCCATGACAGTGATTCCAGGCCTGTAACATTAAATAGACTTGAAAATACTTTTCAGTAAGTGCTATTGTGTGGTGATGCAATAGTGTCAATTATTACATTCAGATTTTACTGTACATTTTCCAAGTTTCTTGGAATAGAAGTTTGTTACATTATATTAGGGGAAAATTCTGCTAGAACTTATTAAAATGCACATTAGGACTGCATGAAACCACTATAGATGTTGGATTATAGTCTGTACCATTATCAAGAGTTTGCAATGGTCTTTTTTAATTCAAGCTGCATTTGTCTTTCAGCATTCACAAGAAAAAAAAATCTGTGAGAGTAACAAAAGGGATAGTTTTTAAAACGTAGCAATTGCTGCAGATATCAGTAAGTACCAGTGGAGTGTAATTACAATAATCAAACTTAAGAAAACCATTTATGCTGTTAGTAAAATAATATGCATTCTTTTATGTGATTAACTAAGGGAAAGTAATGTAACGGTATCAAACACTCCTAAGCACAGAAAATAGTATCCTGAAAGACTGCCCCAACTATGACATTACATGCCTGTTTTATGTGGAACCATGCCATATTGAAACATCTAATATACAGTTGCCAAAGCTGGAATGCGAGCAGTTGCAAATATATAGCTGCTCACAAAGCAAACAAAAGCTTCTTTAAAAGATTCAAGTTTTGGAACCTGTCCCCACATCCCTCAAAAACTGTCAAGTAGTGTTTATATAAATATACTGACATTGCCTTTGCCATACTTGGGATCATTTTTCCCTCACTAGAATCAAGGAGCTTACATGAAGTCAGCAGTGATGGGTTTGTTTGGTATATTGCTACCTGCAGGTAAGATAATAGACTTTTGTATTTCCTCAGGCCCTTCTTTTTCTGCAATTGCTTGCTTGAAATCTGTGCTGTTAGTATTGAATATATCGTCAGGACTTGGCCCCAAAGCTGTCCTGTAAGCCTGTTTCTGATATTTGATACTATAAATGCCAGTTCATAAAATAAACTTCTACCACACAGTAACTTATGGCAGTGCAGATCTCTGGTCCATGAGCCCATGGGGCCAAGAAATGTCCTTCCCATTTATTTGAAGCCAGCAGTGAAACAGCAGTCAAATTTTGAGATGAATTGCAGTGTGAAAGGATATTTGTTATCATGAGCATTTTCCTGGTCCTACAATGCATTAAGAACTTTCAAAAGAAGATAACAAGGACTCCATAATTAAAGGTAAGTTTCTATGCTTCTGTATGTTTTCAGAGACCTTGATTCACATGCTCTCTAAGACCCACGAGATGAAGCCAGTGAGCCCTGTCCTGTTCTTTCAGAACTGGTTGTAGGCAGCTACTCTCAAGAAAAAGTATAAGACTATTGATCTTGAATGGATGAAGGCACTTCCTGTGAGAAGAATTATATTTGGAGGAGGAGGTACTCTCATGTTAGCATTTTCTGTTAGTTATTCTTAGAAAATTCCTGTTTCAGCATGCTTAGTTGTTTTATTCCATTCTTATGTGACTATCTTTTTCCAGAACTCTCTAGGAAGCTTTAGCACCTCATTCTGGATCTGGATTCCACTTCAGGATCTAAATCTCAGACTCAGTCCATATCTTTGTTTTGTTAGTACCTCAGTTTCCCACACATTCTATTCTATGGATAGATCCTGTTAGTAATCATTGTAATAACCACTACTTCGTTGATGAAGGTTACATTATGCCTTTGCTGAAGTAAAGAGACACTTTCTTCAGCTAGCTATGCTCCTTATATTAGAGCTGGTAGAGAACTTTGAGCAAGTATGTATATGCAGACAGGAACATCATTACAAAGAGAATATTATTAATGTTATGCCCTGATGCACTGTACAGATACAGGACAGAAAGACAAATTTTCTTCCTATAAAAATTGGTAACATAGATATATAATCTGGAATAAGGAGAAGATGGAAGAGAATGAGAAATGTTTTCATCCCTTTTTCAGAAAAGGATAGCTGCAGCAGCTAGAAGTTAAAGGCTTTGTCTTAGGTCGAAGTCCATGGCACAGCTACATGACTCAAGTCATAGTCTTCTGCCTTAACTGTAAAATCAAGTTTCATTTATATTTTAATTGCTCTGTTTTTTAATTTATAAAGCATGGAATTTCTTTAGTTAAACCTTGCTGTACAGAAGAGGCTGTGCCACGAAAATCCTAGCAGTGTAAAACCAGTGAAAATCACCAACCTTAGAAAGTTAAGGAATAGAATTTATACATCAGTAGCAACTTGGTCCCATTCCATTAAGCAATTAGTTTGTGCCTTTCTAGTGTAAGATTACAGTTAATTTGAATTCATTTTAATTACACTGGGGACTAGGAATTTAAAAATATCTGTGACATGGAATTAATGTATCATCTGACAAAGTAATCATTTCATAGCATAGTACCATTGCAGGTAGTTGACGCTACTTGTCAACAGGGTAGCAATAATACTCTAAAGTATAATTACTTAGAGTAAGTACACTTACTTAGAGTAAGTATGATGACTTAGAAAATGCCAAAACACAATATTTGTGTATATATGACATCACAAAGATGGGCTGTTTTCTTCTTTAGATTCAATTTAAAACTAGAATTTTGTTACCAATTTATCCTCTAAAAAACTCTTGAGCTTCCAATGACTCTTAAGTACTGCAGTACGTAGGTCAAGGACAGTACAATTTGCTTTAATCATTGATTTTTCCCAAGAAAATATGCAAAACGTAAAGAAAGATTTAAAAAACCTACCTCTGGAGATAATTTTAAGTCATGCAAATGCCTGGATTTTTGATGCTTAATTGATTTTATTGATGCTTCTTTACATGTCTCTGACATTCCTTTCAAACACATGGTCTGAAAACTGGAGCACTTTCTTGGGTAAATTTAGTGTAACACACTCTGAACATGATCTAAAATCTTTTCATACTGAGGAGTCAGAGCTTGGCAAGAGCCTCTGAGGGCAGTGAGAAGCCTTTGCAGTGGACTCAGTGAGGACATTAGATCAGTATCTAGCAGCAGGTTTTTGCTGATGCTGTTGTTTTTCTAAGGACAAAAAGAACTGCTGCATTACAAAAGTTTATGAAATTTAGTGACAGTATATTAAATAATGAGTATTATTCTGTCTGCCTAATTTCAGTCAGTCACTAAGATACAGAACAGATTAGGAAGGTTAGAAGAGGGACAACAAAGTTGTCTAGTAACAGAGGGTTTACTCAGAACAAAAGACAACAAAAGTACATTTATATTGAAAAGTAGAATGATTAGAAGAAACTAATTTAAATTTAAGAGATGAACATGATTCCCTTGCAATGATCCCACTTTCCTTTAGATATTATAACATGAAATAAGGATAATCAGATTATGAGATTAAACAGTGATCAAACAAAATACTAATGAAAAGAATCCCTTCTTTACAAAGTGTAGGTTTGTTGTTTTAATTTTAACACTGTTTTGGGAGATGATAAAATTTTGCCCCAATGCAGTAATTCTTTATATCTCTTTGTGTGTTCAGTTGTCTGTTTACTAGTTTATATGTTCACCTGTCCTGGCAGCTAAATGGATTGTATACTCTGGTTAATAAGTTTTTGATGGAGACGTGCTTTTGTGTTGTTTCCATTACACAGCCAATACCCCATCTTGATGTGGGGCCCAGGTTATAGGTTATATTTTACTGTAGTCTCTCTGCATTGCTGCCTGCCTTTCCACCATTTGTTTCATGCAGTTCTGTAGCCCAGCATATTTGATTTTTGCCCTATTCCTAGGGGAATAGAAGCAGAGTATCCTGCAGAAATCTATAGAGCAGCTCATGGGGTACTGATTAACCAAAACATTCTTAGGAAGTTTTTACATTTTTATCATGATCAGTGTTATCAAAATATTTAATTTTGTATTTCTAGTTCAAAATTTTTACATGCTGACAATCTCAGGATAGATATATATTTAGTTATTAGGTGATTTCAGTGCCTTAATTAACTATTGTATTTAATTGTACTTACATAAAGCTCAATGAGTGACTCAAAACAAACAAACTTGTTCTAATAGATAAAGGGATGTTGACATAAGTATCTATTAATAATGTTGTTAATTATATTTTGCATAGCAGTAGCATCCCTAGACACCAGTCAGGATAAGGGCCTCTGTTGTGCTAGGCAGTAAACAAACAGGATGGTTCCTATCCTGTGGCATGTTTCTGAGATGTAGTTTCACTGAAGGACAGTGCTGCAGCTTTATATGCTTGGTCTACAACTCTTATAAGGGGATGTCAAAAATACCAAAAGATAGTTTGATGGTTTAAAGAGGAATTGATACCTGACAAAAATGTCAGGTCATTTCAGTGGAGGAAAATTGTTTGATATGGAGGGGAAGCTTTTTTTTCCAGTTGAAAATTTAAAAAAAAAAAAAAAAGGAAATTTGTCAAAGCAGGAAATCTACTGCAGAAAAATTAGATTTGTAAAGAGTTGGTCAGTTTTGCCTTATAACTAAGTTCGATAAGGTAGAATGGGAGAGGTAGGGTGTAAGATCTGTACTAATTCTCAAAATGAAGCTGTTGATGTTTGTACGCACAAGAACAGAGAAAGCCTGGCAAATTAAAATTAAAATATTATTACAACTACAAGTATCAACTGCAAAATCATGCACAACTGTCATCTTCCCTTTCTGCAGGGAACAAAGGGGTAGATCTTTTCCATGGTGGATGTTTACATGCAAATTATTTTTCTAGCAGTGAATAAAAAAAGGAGTTGTATTTTGTGCAACCTTAAAAAAACTCCATGGGCATGCAGCAGGTGTCATATATTGAATAACAGATGTGTACTTAGCTGAAAATAAATGCTGATTCTTAAAAACAGCCAAATTGTTTCTAGAAGCCAGAAGTCAGCCCAATGAGCCCTAAGAATCTGCCTATTCTTTTATATCTTCAGTATGATTCACAGCCATTCTTCTTCTGTTCATTACAATTTTTACCCTCCTTTAAATGATTGGAAAAAAATGGCAAAGACAAATGAAAAACATGCTATGACAACCAAGCATTGTAAAGCACTCCATGAGGTGTAAAGCTGTGGTAACAGAGAGTGAAGAAGATGAGTTTTCTTGTACAGAGATGGAAAATTATTCCTGTAATTAGTTTCTAAGGCTATACTTTGACATGCACTTAAACTAGTGTATTCAGTGCAAATAGATGTCCATTCTTACCTCCTTTATGTCACCCAGCGTTCATTCTCACTCTCACACAACATGTTTCATGCTAATACATTATATCTGGTTATCTTTCAGAAGGTTCAGTGCTTGGCCTGGTTTACTGCATGGCTTCATAAATACTGATGCTGGCCTAGTATGAGGAAAGACAGGGAGACCAGAATAGATTGAAGGCAAAGTGGAGGCAGAGCCTGTTTTTACCAGGCACAGTAGGAACACAAATACCTATCAAAACTATGGCGTAGCAGTAAAAACTTGGAAGTTTGTCACAGTTCAGGACCAAATAGCATGCAGATCATAGCAAAGAGTTGAAGTACAGTTTTATTTCCGTAGAGGAATTTGCTGAAATGAAGCCGTTTTATAGATTAAGCTAAGCCTGTGATATTGGCCTGTAGTACTACTTCTTCCTCCAATTCCTTGCTTCTTGCTACTGTCTCCAGTACCTACCATAAGGCGTTGTAGTGGGAGACAGATATGAATGACAATAATCTGACAGTAAAACAAGAGGAATAACCTGTTTTCTGTTTTACAGCCAGATGTGCTCCCTCCTCACTGTGCATTGCAAGGTGGATCCACAAAGGTCTATGTTGGCATAACAGAGGCTTACTCCTGTATGGGGCCACAGAGTGGTCACACAGTTTGATAGGCCTAAAGCCTTGCTTTTCAAAAGCAGGTTGACTATGAAAGTTTCTTAACTCCTTGTATGTGAATCTCCTGCTTTCTCATCAGGTGAACAGGACTGGGAATGAATGTATGAAAATACACTGGATTAATGAAGTGTTATGAGAAGTAAGAAAAAATGCTCAGAAGACAGTGGGGGATGTGACACTTTAATAGACTTACAATGTCAGCCTTGTATGTGGAAGTACTCCCCATTAGACTTTATACTAGGATTAGGAAGAAAAAGAAGTGTCTTATCAACAGCCTGAAAAATTGTATTTGTATGCAAGCAGCTCCTGTATTGAAATGAATGGTAAAATGGTGGAAAATGTGCACTTTATTTCATTTTTATTTGCTAAATTCAAACATTTATTTCAGTTACTCTTGCATGAAGAGCTGGAAACAATGAAATTATTGATATTCAATAATTTATTGTAAGGTTCTGCTGTCTTCAAGTCTCCCAGATACTGTCCAGATAAATATTCTGCTTGTGTGTACATGATATGACTATTGATCTTAAAGCAGTCATAGTCTTTTGATCAACAGCAGATCTGCAGTTACTCTAGAGGTTTCTTAAAAAACAAAATTAGTTTTACTGGAAGATTGTAATTAGTATGTACTGCTTAGTTTTATTTAATTAAAGATATAATTCTTTTTCTTCATTGTCTGTTAGATGTTGATGTATCAATTTCTATATTTCTGTGTTTGGGTCATGCATGTAACTCTAAGAAAACTAAGTAGCTTCTGTAAATATGGAGTGTGCCAACATCACACATTAAACCAGCTTTGTTGTACTTCTTATCATATTTCTCTCAGTGTGAGCTCTATGACAATAAACAGATTCTAACTGCTCTTTGGTAGCTTAATGTCTACAATTAAAATATCAGTATTTCATATTGCCAAGATTGTTTTCTAAATCTCATGAATATATTACAAGTTATTCTATACATCCTGGCCAATCTTTTGCCACAAAATCTGAGTAATGCCACACGCTAATGAATGTTTAACTAAACTAATGATTCTCTATAAATTTATACGTATATCAAAGTCATGCAAGTAGGGGCTCTTAATATGCACTTTTGTACTCACCAAGGAGTCAGCTAGTGCACTGTAAATCTGCTTGTCAGATGAGTGGTTCTCATACTTTTCCTTTCCTATATGTAATTTTGCCTATCCCCCATCCCTTCACCTCCAGCTCTGAGATCACCTATCGCAGTCCGAGCCTCTGGTCAGTCCCAAGGGGTCAGGGAGGATGGTGTGTAGTAGATGACCATCCCTATCCTGCAGTGAAAGGAGATGGAGAGGTAGTAGCTGGCTGATCACCAACTGCAGTTCTGCAGTACTGTCCTACAACTGGAAGCTCCTGTAGCTTTGACTCTGCCAATCCACTATCTTTTCTCTTCCTCTCAACACTGGGTTTCAGTGGCTCTCTTCTGCTTTGCTTTCCTCCCCTCCTTCTTATGAAGCCCAGGCTCTGGGGTAAGTCCAGGTTTTGAGCAGCATCCTAGGAGAGTAGGCTTCTGGCAGGTCACCAGGAGCAGAGTACATCCAGCATAACCATCCTCCCACTGCCCAAAGAAAACTCTTCTCCCTCTTCCCATAATATGTCCCTGGGAGAAAGGCGCTCTCCAGTTGGAGAATATCTGACTGCACATTAGCTTTTCCACAGATGAGCTCTTAAACTCACATAAGAACTTCTGACAGTTATAACAAGCATCTTTCCATAATGTTTGAAGTTTTATGTGAGCCAGTGGTAGGCAAGCAGTAAGGGTTGTAGCTCCCTAATCCATTCTCCAAATACCTTACAGTGCTTGCGTAGGCTATACTGAGTACCCCAACAGTGGGTGTGGATGATGTGAATAACCAGGACCGTCACCTAGCTTTCAGCAAGATATCGGGGAACATGCCTGAGCCATAATGGTCCCTAGGAGTTTGTCACATAGTTGTTTTCCCACATCCCATAGAACTAGAAATAGCCAGAATAAACCATAAGTGAATGCATTAGAATGTTTCATGAAGTTTCCTAGCTCATTTATTCAGATTTTCTCATAAATTAATGGATTTTTAAAGCCAAGAGATGTGATTGATTCACTCCAGCTGATCTCTTGTATGTCATTCACCACAGAAATTTCATCTCTTACTCCTGCACTGAGCCCAATAATTGATTACTGACTAAAGAATAGCTTCTGGAAAGGATCTTGTCTTCGGTTTCCAGGAAACAAAAATGGAGAATCACACCACCCCCTTTGTCTGTTAAAAGCAAAATTTTCATCTGAATTTCTTGGGCTTCAGCTGTTAAGCTCTTTTCTACTAGATAAAAAATCCTTTTTTTTTTTTTAATATAGTATTTACTTTCTTAGAAACTGCTTACTTGCTGGAATCAAACAATAAACAGATTAAGCTGCATCACTGTTTCATTGTAATGCATTTTCTCTTTTTTATGGCTCCTTTTTATATATTCCCCATTTTCCCGCTTCTTTTTGTTAGAACATGGCCAACAGAACTGTAATGCTAGCTTCATCAGCTATTGCCATTTTTTCTGAAGCTGAAACATTATCTCCTTTCCTTTTCTGATTATTCTCTTGCATTTATGCTCAAAGATTCAATTAGTTTTTTGGCTTCTGTAAGGCACTGGATCATATTAGCTCACTTGTTCACTGTAATGTATACATCATCTCAAAGTTACTGACCTTTTAATATCTGCTTTTTAGTCATTCTTTGTATAATCTTCCACTTTGTTGCTTTAAAGCAACTTGGCTGGGCCTATCTTACAAAGAGATTCAGATCGCTCTGTGTGACTGCTCTGTCCTCAACTTTATTTGTCACTATTAATTCCTCTGGCATATTTATACCTCGTTATGGAATATGTTGCTGAGATTCTTCAGCTAGCGTCAAATGAATTACTTCAAAATCAGAAGCTAAACAGTCATTCCTGGAGTGACCCTATGCCCAAGTTAATAAGATTTGCTGAGAATCAAGGTAATTAGCTTAGGAGCAGTATATGGGAATCCAGATATGCTCTTATAGGATTTAAGCTGATATCCCTTGATGGCATTTCATTCTGCTGTGCAAATATATCTTTAATGTCCTCTGACATTTTTTAAACAACAGTGAGTCTATATTTCATTCTAGTTTATTGATCACTGAGCCTACAATCATCCAATTGGAAATTCCTTTAAAAAATAATATTTGATAATGATTCCCCACTGACGAAATATTAGTTAGTCTGTTCTGAATCCATACTTTTAAAATATATTTTTCTTTCTTCCCTTTTTTGGTTTGCAGTGGTGCAATTCAGTACTCCTTCAATTCATTCTCTAGTGGATACTGTTAACTGAAAGAGTTCAAGTTATTTTTAAATCATATGGGGATAGATTTCAGTAATATAATATCTAGTTTAATAGTAGAGAATCTTGCCAGTGACAAGAGCAAAATTATTAATGATACACTGTCCAATTGCTTGAAAAAATTCCTTTGAAGCAAAAATTGCTTAGCTACTTTCCAAATAAATAAGAATACATATAAAATCCTACAGTTTTAAAGTCCATTTTATGTATTCATAAATGAAGTAGTAATTTTGCTGTAAAAGAAGATTCACATTTTAATTGTGCCCTGTAGTAAGATCTAGAACAATTTCCCTGAACAAATATTGCTAAGTATTTTTTCCATTTCTTGAAATGGACCAAGATATTACACTTTTGCTATTGTTTTTGTTTGTTTAATTTTTTATTTAATATCTAGATACTAATTCAAGGGAGAGGAGAAGAAAATGATAAAGTCCAAGGAGAACTGAAAGTAATAGAACATCTTTATTCCTAGATACACTAAAATATTTTATACTGCTTCAGGAAGGTGTCTCAGAACTTGATCAGATGAACTGCTCTTTCTGAAGTTGATCCAGATTAGGAAATTACTGCCTCCAGTTTCTTGTTACTTCCCTACCAGAAAGGTATTGCTCATTGAGATCTGCCATCAGAGGTTCTTCTTAATCTCTCTGGTTTGGTTTCTCACCAAGTTTATTAACTTGGACGCAGGTCCACTCTAAGAAAGGCTGTGTAGTTTCTGATTTTGAAGCACATCATTTGTTGCTAGCTGATAAATCTCTGTACCATATTCTTATATCCAGCATAAATATACCTTAAATGTCTTCTAAGTTTACATGAAGTAGTTTAGCCAGTGGTGTTCTGCATGAAGTGGTTTGGGCAGTAGTCCTAAGAGATATTCTTCAATGCAGCTATGTCTACTGATAAGATACCTTTAAAATTGGATGTGCTCTGTAGTTCTTCATAGGATAACCTCAATTACCTTGAATTTATTTTAGAACCACCTTATTCATCAGTTCAGAGGAGAAAATATTCTTATATTTAGGAAGAGAAAAAATAATGTTGATTATACTTTTCTTTAAGGCTTTGTGCCTCTTCATTTAGTTAACATGTTTTTCAAAGTACAGCAATTTCCCAATGGTTTGATTGAATACAGCTGATATTTCCCCCTCTCTCCCCCTTCACTGGGTCATTTATTCCTTTAATATTTCACAAAATTTTTACCTGTCTGCAATTTTATATGAATCACAGAATCACAGAATGGTTGAGGTTGGAAGGGACCTCTGGAGATCATCTAGTCCAACCCCCCTGCTCAAGCAGGGTCACCTAGAGCACGTTGCACAGGATTGCGTGCAGGTGTGTTTTGAATATCTCCAGAGAAGGAGACTCCACAACCTCTGTGGGCAACCTGTTCCAGTGCTCTGTCACCCTCACAGTGAAAAAGTTTTTCCTCATGTTCAGATGGAAGTGTCTGTGTTTCAGTTTGTGCCCGTTGCCTCGTGTCCTGTCGCTGGGCACCACTGAAAAGAGTCTGGTCCCATCCTCTCGACACCCTCCCTTCAGATACTTGTACACATTGATAAGATCTCCTCTCAGCCTTCTCTTCTCCAAGCTAAACAGGCCCAGCTCTCTCAGCCTTTCCTCATGAGAGAGATGCTCCAGTCCCCTAATCATCTTTGCAGCCCTTCACTGGACTTGCTCCAGTAGTGCCACATCCCTCTTGTACTGGGGAGCCCAGAACTGGATGCAGTACTCCAGATGTGGCCTCACCAGGGCTGAGTAGAGGGGGAGAATCACCTCCCTCGACCTGCTGGCAACACTCTTCCTGATGCACCCCAGGATACCATTGGCCTTCTTGGCCACAAGGACACATTGCTGCCTCATGCTTAACTTGGTGTCCACCAGCACTCCCAGGTCCTTCTCTGCAGAGCTGCTTTCCAGCAGGTCAACCCCCAACCTGTCCTGGTGCATGGGGTTATTCCTCCCCAGGTGCAGGACCCTGCACTTGCCTTTGTTGAACTTCATGAGGTTCCTCTCTGCCCACCTCTCCAGCCTGTCCAGGTCTCTCTGAATGGCAGCACAGCCCTCTGGTGTATCGGCCACTCCTCCCAGCTATGTATCATCAGCAAACTTGCTGAGGGTGCACTCTGTCCCTTCATCCAGGTCATTGATGAAGAAGCTGAACAAGACTGGACCCAGTACTGACCCCTGGGGGACACCGCTAGCTACAGGCCTTCAACTAGACTCTGTGCCACTGATCACAACCCTCTGAGCTCTGCCATTCAGCCAGTTCTCAATCCACCTCACTGTCCACTCATCTAGCCCACACTTCCTGAGCTTCTCTATGAGGATGTTATGGGAGACCGTGTCAAAAGCCTTGCTGAAGTCAAGGTAGACAATCTTTTAAAGCACTCTGAGATTCTGGTCCACAGAACTAGTCTTCTACATGCTATAATAATATATATATAATAAAAGCTAAATAGAAGATAATGGTTGTTGGAATGGTCAGTTCCATGATGAAGACTGTAACTAAACACAAACTGTCAGAGAGACAAGATAGATACTTTGACATAATGCCCCATCACCCTTAATTTTTATCATTTATCCCAAGCTGTGTGCTTTCTTCCCTTGAAAAAGGCCTGTAAGACTAAACATTAGGCATAGAAGATCATAAGACCTGCCATATTTGATCAGACTTACAGTCTATTTACTTCAGTGTCCAAAACAGTCATTAGCTTCCAGTATTCTATGATAAAGTAAAATGTCTGGAGTTTGAAACTGTAGTTTGTTCAGGACGTAAGAAGCTCTCGATATGTGTGTACGTACATGAAGTAGAAAGTAAGGAATTTGTAATGCCACACACCTGCTATGTAGTAGAGATCAGCTCAAAGGAATGGTGGATTTACTGCTGTATTTATGCTCTAGGTTTAGGAAGGAGCAGTGAAGGTTTGGAAACACCAACTAAATATGAATCAGCAACGCAAAAAATGGCGTATCTCCGTCTGGGAAGTATTGACAAGAGAACTGAATGTAAAAGGTGGGAGAACTAGTAAAAGTATCAGCTGAAATACTGTGTCCAGTTTCTGAGTACCATGATTTAATTTCTTAAAAACAATTTTCGCAGTCTGGAAGACATCAACAAAAAATAAAATTGCTATAGAAAACGTGAAAAAAACTCGTGAAGAAAACTTGGAGCAATTACAGCAGTTTAATCTAGAAAAGGGAAGGCTTGTGAAGGAACATGACAATAATATTCCAGTGAATAAAATGCAGTTATTAAAAAGATGATGACTGACTGTTCTTCATGATCAGTGGGGACAGGTTGCTGAATTTGCAACAAAGTGAAGGTTCAATACTGAGGAAAACTTTCCAGCTTTTTAGAACTGGTTAGGAACAACAACAAAAAAAATTGTCTAGGTGATCAATGTATACCTGCTCCTGTCTATGGTTTGAATGATTTCTTGAAATTTCTCCGAGCCCTAACTTATTGTTGTCATTGAGCCATGAAGAAAAAGCTCCTAATATATGTTTAGGGATTCTAAATCCACCACAAGATTAGTCATAACTGTAGAATTTTATTATTACCGTGGCTTTGTCTTAGAGGTTGAACAACATTAAGTATTGTTTTTTGCATTGAATTTACCATGAAGACTGTGACTAATGTTTTGTATGTTTGACAGAAATCCTATTGGGAGAAGATTTTTTGTGTGATACAGATCTTTCATTTACTTCTCTAGGCTAACAAATGTATTGGCTACAGGGCCAGATGAATTAGTTTTATCATAAAAGTAGCTGTACTGGGTTTTATGGCTGAATAGTCCTCTGTATCTGAGTTTATGGATTAATAGCCCAAGAACCAGGTAGTAAAAAAGACCAGTGGTCAATAGGACTATGGATGGAGAGGGCAGCAGCAACCTTGAGGGAGGTAACCAGATACTGAGGCTCTGATTTGATCACCTGGAAGAAAAGGGCTGTGAGACTGCGGCTGGAGGGACATGGGATTAAAAGATGGGACAAAAGAGAATGGGACAAAACATCTGGGGAGTAAGGTGGGAACTGGGCTTGGGGCCCCCATCACCACTCTGGTGCCTCAAACTGAGGCCCTGGTGGGGAAAAATGTGGGATTGCCACATCACCCTCTTCCTCTAAGGAATGCTAAAATCAACATGTAGGTAAGCAGGTAACTAAAAGGAAGCACCTTCATGTATGTTTTAAATACATGACCTGGCTTTCAAAGATGCTGGTAATATGCAGATTCTTTTGAAGCAGGCTTGATTCTTAAGGTTGTAAAGGAATCCAGTGGATTTTTTTTTATCACTTAATTATTCATTTTAGGTGTCTAACTTTAGAGTCTTTTAGCAATAACTCTAAAACAGAAATGCTTTTGAGCTGAACTCACGTTCCTAATGAATACCACAGTTATGTTTACATTTAGTTTCATGCAGATGCTGAATAGCTGAAGCTAAGACACTGGCTACATTTTCTTGAATTTGAGGCATCTCCGATGACATTATTTCTGAGTGCTATCATGTTGAAGTGACATGGTTGGTTCCTTTCACGGTTTTCCTCCAGAACCAGCTCAAGTCTTCTCAGCATAACAGGCAGAACTGAATTTTGTAATGCTACAGGAAATGGGAGCAAGCTGACCCTGGGCTGTCAGTCCAACCATAGGAAGTGAAAGTTTAGGGTTTTGGGATAAGGGACAGAAGATGGCTCTTGGGAGATAGGCTTGCTGCTGATATTACTATAAGGAGAACAGGGATAGTGCCTTTTCCTGCTGATGGCAGAGCCCCATCTCATGGCAGCTGCCTTCCCACTCTCCCTGACTTCCTTCTGGTGACTACAGCAGTGGCGGCTGTCCACAGTTCTGGCACAAGCAGCGAATGAAATCATTTTGTTACATCTGTCAGCCTTGTACTTAAGCACATAACTACTTTTTTTATGCCTAGGGTCATTTTTTGTCTCCCCATTGGCCCCTGCTGTGGGTTATGCAAGAGTGTCACAAATGCTCTCTGTACCCTAGATTTACACGAGGACTCTATTTCTATAAAAGAAGGTATAACTCCTATTCTTGAACAGACACCTTAGATTCATCCAAGGGACACATATGTTTTTTACAGATTTCAGTAAAGAACCTTACAGGCAGCAAAATATTTAGCGTCCTGAATGTGCAGTACATTTGTAATAAAAATTAGATTGGAAAATTTCCCTCCTTCTGTTGCAGTGGCTTTTTATAGGTCTGTTTTATTAAAAAAATCTTAAAAACTTCAATGTGAGAGACAAGTTTTAGAACAGATTGAATCTAAGGAACGAAGTCAGGGAAATGGCACAAATTTAAATAACTTCATAGGTATTCTACTTAACATTTTTGTTAAGGTCCTTAGGGCTACCTATATCCTGCAATTTACTCAAATGTGCATTTCTGCAGGCTAGGCAATAGTAGGAAAACCGGGTGAACAATACAGACATGCACAGAATGCATTACTCTAAGCATATAATTCTATCAAATAATCACCAGTTTTCACTGGAGTACTTCAAAGCACTTTGCAATGATAGTTGTTTTCATGTCCAGTTTTTCTGTCTCCAGTGGTTGCAGTGTAACCTCCACCTTAAAAGATGGGAGCCTAGTCGAGCTGATAAACTTTGTGATCATAACTTCAAAGATAAATTCTCTTGAACTAGGACTGGAATTGGTTGTCTTTTCTCTCTGATCAGAAAGAGCTGAATGTATGATGGTTAAATGGAAAAGAATTTTCAAAGTCAACTATTCTGGCTTTTAGGATTATTTTCTTGTGAAAAATGAAACGTTATAGATAGAAGTCCTTTTCTTTATAAACAATAGGTTTTGTTTTTGCAGCAGAGTGAGATATCTCACTCATTTCTTAAATAATTTAGAAGGATATTTAAACTCTATTATGAATAATTTTGGAAAGAACTAGCTTCAAAACAGTCTTGCATCTTCCTCTGCATTCTTAAATAACTCTGGACTGATCTGTTTTCTTCTTGTATTTGCTAGCCCTTTTCATTTCTGACGGCAGTTTTTATTTTGTTTTTCCCTCCCTCATGGGAATGAAATGATTTCAACTTTTTAAGTAACTGTCCTCCATTAACAGAACTCTTCAACCTAAATTTGGTGTGTCTATGAGAATAAATTGGTTTCCCCTAGAGATTTTGTCCAGCTTCCTTACTATCAGTTTCAAAACTGCTGCGTTTACCCTGCCATACTTGTTAGCGCTCTTTCATTTTCAGGCTGTCAGGAAACTCTGATCTGAAACATTTCCTTTCTTCATATTTCTCCATGAGTTAATCTGGCAGAACCCAGCAATGTAACTTGGCATTTTCATAATTTGATATTTAAATCAGAGAAATAGTTTAATTCAGACTTTTGAGTGCTTCATTTGTCAGAGGTGCCCTGCAGAACATTTAAGCCATTACAGCTGTGTAGTAGGTTCTACATCTCTTTCTCAAACAATTACATTTAATCAAAGATATTAGGAGACCACTTTCCTTTCAGTGTAATTGTGATGTAAAATAGCCTCTCGCAAAATTGTTCATTATCCAAGGTTGTTCTGGAGTGAATACAACTGCAACGTATTCTGCAGCTACAGATTACAAACTGTAAGTTTCCTTGACTTCATCAGTGGAGGTACATCTAGCTGGCTAATTACACCTACTTCCAGGTATGGAGACTTCTTACAGAATAGTCTGACTTGCACAGTACTTCAAAAAGTGGTGAATGAGTGATGCTCAATATTCGACCCACTTAGGAGAATGTGGTTGCCTGTCCTTAGGGAGACAGGGCTTATGGGGAGAAAAGCTGTTCCCCGACATGCTTGCTGTATGTCATTTCTAATTATTAAACAAGTGCATCAGGGTTTCTTTGGCACAATCTATGGAGCAGTCTTACTGGAGCAATCTAGGACAATGTTATTTGAATAATTTCAAAGATATATTTTTAAAGGCTCTCAAACTTTAAAAAATATTGTAACCTGTTTTCTGACTATCGTTTTATGCTGAAATTTTCTCTTTCTTGCAGGACGTATGGGGAATAGATGTCAGGGCCCTGAGTGCACCAACAGGTTCTGCAATGCCTTTCTCACCTCTGAGGGGTTTGGCTGCCTGTGGTCCAAGCAGGGCTGTGAACTGGGATCAGACTGATGGGAAATGAGCTGCGAGAAACCTCACTGGGGGCCTCCCTCCATCACTCAGGAGCTGTTTTTAAGCTCAGGCACTCACCCTTGCCTGAGCAACATTGCAGGGTATCTGTGCCTGGCCTTGCACCTCACTGATCCTGACACCCTGACTTGATCTCCTGGCTCCATCTCAGATCTGCCCCATTGCTATGGGCTTGTCTGGCAGTCACTGGGCTTTTGGTTAACTCTGCTTGTTTGGGTACTGCTGAGCCTGGCTCCTCGTCAGTGAGGACGCAGCCCTGCCGGCCTTGCTGTTGCCCCTGCCTTCCCTTAGGGAGCAGCCCACTGTGACAGCAGCTTATTCATTTGTTTTCACCATTATAACTGTCCTAAGGTCAATAATGATACTCAGGGTGTCAGGAGTAGTTCAGGGTAGTTCAAGCTTAAATTTGGTCATGCTTGTCCATCTATAGTGGTCAAAATTAAATCACTATTCCATGTGACTAGATAGCACATGCTGAGTTGGGGGAAAAATTAACCTTGACCTGGGGTCATTCCTTCTCTGTGGAATGACTGCAGACAGCAGTTACTTTTGTCTTGAAAAGAAATCATCAGTCAAAGATCCTGCAATTCAATCTTTGTGTTATGTGCCTGATTTTAAAGCATGATGATAAAATTGCTAATATATTGTCAATGATATCTTCACTTTTATTTTTTTGTTTAACGTTTTACTGTATTCAGTAAAACATGAAAGTGACATTAACAGCAATGATATGCAAATTGAAAGTGATCTTTTCTACTTGTTATTCCTGGTGGATCGGAAATTATACTAACAACTTTTATTATTCTATTCATTTATTACTGGAGAATAATTATAAGTGAATGACTGTTAAAAGTTTTTTATTTTGCAAAAATGAGGCATTCATCTTTTTGCCACATTTATTTTCAGGAGTATATGGCTTTGTAGATTTTTCTAACTGAAGCACTTTCCTTCCACCATTCCTGACACTGGAGTTTGAACATTAAAAAGAAAGAAAAATCTTTCCAAATTCTTTCTGTTCATTGTTCAGCAACTGTCGTGCAACTTACCATATTCTATAACTGAAATATGAAGCTAGAAGAAAGGCTGTGTGTCCTGAAGTATGCTCAGCGCTGAAGGTTGACTATATAATGTCCTTTTCCATGGCCATATAATACACTGATCTAGTCTGATGTAGCATCAGTCAGACCTCTAGAGGTCATGTGTATTCTCTGATTTATTGTATAACCTGATGAGGGGAAACAAGTCCTCTATGGATGTTTTAACACTATATGGAATACAAAAGAACACAGTCTACTTACTCCTAACTCTTGGGTTTAACCTAATTTATTTTACGGTCCTAGACAACACTACAGATGGAAAAATATGTGGATTTTGCTGCAGTTGCCTGAGCACAGATGTTTACTGCTATTTGCGATGCCCTTAGATATTCTTCCTGGCTCCCAGTTGCTCATCCAGATGGGTAAGGTGGCTCCCATAGGTTCTGTGCCATTTGTGCCAGTCTTGCTGGATGTCTTGGATATTTGGGGGCATTTCACATGACAATAGGCACCTATGGGCACTTGAATCAAACCCAGCTCTGTACTGACAATAATGGGAGCATTAACATCTAATGCACATGTATACACCCGTGTGTGGACACCTAAATTTAGATATCTTAATCTGGAACTGAATCCCATCCTCAAATCCATCTGTTTAGAGGTTATTTCAGACCTTTATCCAGATCTCTTCCTTACTGTTTCACTACAAGAAACCTCATTTTACCTTAGTGGTATGTAACTGAGGAGTAGAAACTTGTCTGCAAACACTTGCCCCTAGTCCTGTGCCAGGATGTCCCCTACATACTCTGTCTGGATTTCAAGGTGGCAAACAACCACTACTCTGCCTGGCACCTGACACTAGAAGGCACATCCATGTATTAGCTGAGGAGATTTGTCCACTATAATCTAGTCTACTGCATGTGTAAAACATCTGTCTGGGACAGTTAGAGACATCCATAGGCAAACACTTTTTGACTGCTGTTGTGGACAAGACAATGGATTTATGACCATTTTGCATGGTTACACTGTGCATGGCTATGGACTAAAACGATCATTTTATGCTAAAGTTACCTTTAGGCTGTGAAAATAAGCAAATACAGGGCCCAGACTCTGATTCCGAGACCAGCTTGGCAAAGTCTGGTTACATCCACACTTATCGAACTCTCTTAACTTCCAATACAGGGTGGCCACGTCCAAACTATATATTGGAAATGGACCCTGAATAGACTATCTCACAAACTGTGCCTGGGAATTGTTCGAAGAGTGCTAATTTGCCTAAGCTAAAAGTGTGCCAGGAACCACTGTATCAATTTAACAATATTATAGACAATGGTCTTCCAGTGCCCAGGCTCTGGCTTGGCATTGTTAATTTACTATTATAGATGTTGCTGAAGTATTAATAAAAATATTGAAAATCCTTTATAGAATATATATGCATGTCTCATAAGGAAGATTTTGGCAACAAAGTTAAAATGTTCACCACAGAAAATTATCAAAGCTCTTTTCAGGCGCAAATATTCTGTTTGATGCTTTATGCCTATATATATCATTTTACCCTAGAGACTCATACAGCAGTCAGCAAACTTCGTGTAGAAATATCTTGGTCACCATCAAAGAGGAGTACTCACTGTTTGAATGAAATGTGACAACTATTTACCAGTGCAAAATATCACTGCAGAACTATGTAGGACTGGGACTGAGGAAGAATCCTTTATGTAATGGAAACTGCAGAGAGAACAGAAGCAGGTAAGAGGAGCACAGCCAATCTGAAACTGTTTAGGTTGGGGGAATCAGTGATGTGGTTCTTTCTTAAATAAAATCTCAATTTGTTTCTCTTGTTCTAATAGTATTTCTTACCTTTTGTAAAGGCTGGTTACTTGAACACAGCACTTTCAAGAACAGCATACCCTGAAACATCTTTTTAGGGCTTGACCAAGGTAGAATCACATGCAGTTATACAGTTCCTGATGCCACTGTGGTCAGTGTACACTTGTATTATCTATCCAAGTACTGATCAGGCCAAATTTTTATATATGCTTCAGTCTTGGAAATTACTTTGTGTGGGCTCAGTGGTTTTCCTGCACAGAGTAATTACTATGAATCTTCAAATTGTGAACTGCAGGCCTTGTCTTTGTAAGAAATTGCACTGACTTACATAAAGTGGTAATTATTAAAGGATTTAAATATATTTTTATGTGAACACACTTCCTTCCATTTAAATGTCGTTTATTTCAAATTTTATAGGGGTGAAAGGAAGCATTCTGACAGGATAATCTTAATTAAACATTGGTGGGAGTAGAGGGTGCTGACAGTAGGGGGTAGCAGATTGTTACTCTGAAAAGAAGACAGACAGACTTTGACAATCAAAGAGAGATGACCATGTCAGATAAAATGAAAAATGCCTTTTCAAAGTAAAGTCAGCAGCATGCAGGATGCGAGAGCTACTTTTGGCCTGATGACAGAACAGAAAGTAGCAAATTACTCAGAATGCTTCTTCTCAACTACATGAAGGCAATTCTGTCAAGGGCTTTATGCTGCTCTACTTAATTTCTATTCTAAAATGGATGCATATGTGTTAGTTATCACCTATTCAAATGAAACAGAATTTTCTCCACATTTTTAAACACTTTTCTTCATTCTGCTGAGAGAAATAATACTGGCATTAAAATAAATGTGGCTGTGAGTAGTCCTGTGTCTGCATTGCTATGATAATGCAGTCCCCAAAAACCAGTTGCCAAGCAAAGCTGCTATCACGGTACAGGATAAGCAAGTTAAAATAATTGTTTTCTCCTTTAGCACCCTGTTCATGGGCTTATGCTTTGGAGAGGCAGTTGAAACTTAAAAAGCTGAATAACTTTTCCAGCATGTTGCCATATTTGACTTTGCTTTAAATAACAATGTACTTGTTGCTCTATAGTTATGTGCATCCATATTTTTCACGTGAGGCATACAAATACCTCATAAGTTGCATGACCATTAATTTTAATGTCTAAATCCTGACTTTGCAGACTAGTGTTACTACATGGATCTCCCCAGCAGCTGTCACCCGGTGTATCCTGGGCCTTCCCTTGCCCCCCACACAGACACACGCATGCAGATGGATCTCTCAGTTGACCCCAGACCCCACGGTCTCCCCAGTGCCCAGCTCGGACCTCCTGGCCCGTCTGCAGAGGGCGAACCTGCACAGCCTCCGGTCTCTCCGGTATCCAACACAAACTTCTGGCTGCTTCGATACCTGACTCCCAAGCCTCTTATCCCACGTGCCAGCTTGTCCAGCGTGATGTTTGCTAGCGATCACACACTGACATACATACCCACAAAATACACACACGCTCCGGTCTCTCCGGTTGCTGGCACCACAGATGCAGGGCTCTGTGGCCCACAGCGCTGCACTCAGACCTCCACGCACACGTGCACCAGAAAGGAGAGCTCCTCACCCAGAAAAATAGAAATGGAGTTGAGAAGATGGGACAGACTGTGCTGATCAGGCACACGGCACGGCCAGACAACCACACGGACCGGCTCCTGTTTACGGGCAGCTGGCCTCTTTTGTCCCCTTTTCCCTCTTTTTCCCCACTCTTGTTCCTCCGCAGTCCACCTTGACGCCTCCCTTTCCCCACCTTTGGTCCTTCCCCTAGACATCCCATAATAAGTCTCGCGCCATCCCAGGACGCTCTTCCCCTGCATCCCATAACAAGCCCTGCACCCCAGCAGTGCCCAGCCTGCGAGGGCCCCGGAGAGCCTCTCTGCTGGCCATGGGGACGGGTCTCCCCCAGCCCTTGGGGCTGGGGCTCTCTTGGGACAGCCCTGGGGGCTGCGCAGGAGCTGCTGGCTCTGACGGGGCTGTTGGGGCTCCCCCACCTGCCCCTGGGCTGTGGGGCTCCTGTGTGTGCGTGGGGGGTGAGATTTAATCACGTATGCTAACATAAATTGCCTCATTTCTACTATTGACAGTAATTGCCCAATTGATGAAGTCTGATGAGGAAAAGAAACTAACTATAAATTTTCATTCAACATACAAGGAAATATGTTATTTTTACAGAACAATTTAAAAGTAATATCATTTCTATATCTGTGACATCATCTATTGCTTTGATTGAAAATTAAAAAAACCCCTACTGAATAAACCCACAAATTGTTCAAATTTTCTCCTCCCCATAAGTGAAAATAACAGTTTTATTGCAATTGACAATTACTTAAACTTTTTTTTTTTTTTTACAGCTTTGGTGGCTTGATGCCACAATATTTGGTTTTCAAAATGTTTTCACTTAATTAATAGTATAATAGTATAGTAAGGTTAGCAAACAATCTACTAAGAGAACTGGAGATGACATAATGAAGTTCCTTAACCTAATTTTACCATATTCTACAATGAATTGAGAAAAAAAGTGCTATGACAGGCATAGTTTGGACACAAAAGTTCAAAGCACAAGGCTAAAAAAAGTCTTTATTCTAGCCTGTTGTGGATTACTGTGAAACACTCAGGTTATCTTAATAGAACAGAGTACAACAGGTGTTTCATAGTAATAAGCAGGATAACTGACATTGCTTTACTCATTGATTCTTCACTGCTGATGACAGAACATTTACTGACAAGACTACAAATACTTGAAGGACCAAGGTTTGCTTCTATGCGAAATAACAATTTTATTTCGAACTTACCCACACATAATTAAAACATAGTTTGGCCTATGTACTATATACATAGTAAGGTTGAATTTCGACAAATACGTCTTCCATAGAACTGCTTTCCTTTTCTTCTGAATCCTTAAGAATATGTATGATTCACAAAAGCTAACTCCAGCCTCACAAGACTAATAATCCAGACTTTTCCTCTAGCCAAAGAAGAGCTATAACAAAAGCTAGCTGAAAAATCCTTCTCTGAGTTACTCTTTGAAGAAGATTATCTCTCAATATCATTAGAGGAAGCCTGGACAGATTCTTTTCATTAGGTAAACCTGAGACTTGGTATATATTCATCCATTTGTATGATGAATATCATATCTATATCATTTGCTCTTCACTTTGAGATATCTGATTCCCTTAGTGACCCAAAAATAAAGTATTCTGTCCATAAATATCTGCAAAGATAAAGCAAAGATTTTTATCAGAAGAAAAATTAATCAAAGATTTCCTCATCTTCATCAATAATGAATAAAATTATTCTGAGTTTTGAAGTAATTCTCAAACCCCAGGTACAGAGTGTTTAAATGTAGACATGTGACTTGACCTGTCTGCTGCAAATCTTGTGAATTTGGAAGCATTTCTTAGAATAAGGAAGAAGGGACGACAGAGATTAAGAGTCATATTTCAAAAGAAACTAGCTTTGTGCTATCTCAGATTATTAACAGACGTGTCTTATGATGGACTCTCCTTCAAGCCATGTTCTGAAAGAATTATGATCATTTTAAATTTTTAATAGTGTTCTTTTAGTTGCTTATGTGTTTTTAGGAATTAGTCTTGTGGAAATATGAACAATCTCAACTAGAATTAGAGGGAAAGGCAGAGCTTCTGCTGACCTAACTCTGGACACTGAAGTCTCTCATCAGCAGTGGAGGATCCTCTGGTGACCTCATGGGCAATGGAGAAATACAGGCAATACCAAAAGACCAAAAGCCAGTTGCATGCCATTGATTGCACAGGGAGTTTAGAGAAAACAGGTTCCTAACTCAGGCAGTTTAGTTAAGAACCTGGGTATACCGGGTAACTCTAGTCTGAAAGGGTTTTCCTGTCTTATTTGGGTTTAATTTTAATAAAATATCACTTTCTAATAATAGGTATTTTACTGGAAAATTCCTCATCATCTTTACCCAGTTTCCAGAGAAATGAGTACTTCAGTGCCAACGTTACTGGCAGGGTACAGGGCAGTCACCAGTGCCAGTATATCACTATCAGTTTGCTCAGGGACACACTGTGACCTTCAGTGATGGCTATCATTACAACATTTACAATTAGCAGTCCTGCAGTTGTTTCTGTGCTTGAAAAAGGGGCCAGGCTCATGGCTGTTTTTAAGCTAGTCTCAAAAAGTATGTAAAATAAAATGCCTGCAGCATGTTGGCTATTTGAACTTGTGGTGGTGAGGGCAGCCGGAATGAGCCTCCTAGTAAATTAACTAACTGCACTTGAGAAAAACACTGATAGTGGAGAAAAGCACATTACTGCTTGACCTCTGACTCTAAGCCTATTGCAAAAGCTTAATTTCAGTTGCAGCACCACCTCTCCTGCAGTAAAGCTTTTATAAACCTCTGCACAGGGTTTGGCTAGCATGGTATGTAATCAGCATTTCCAGGGCACTTTGTCCCCTTTTTTCTTGTAGTAATTATTTGTTGCCACCTTCCCCATTTTGTTCTCTCCTTGTGCCAGCCAAGTTGATTTATGCATCTTTTCAGGCTCAGCTTCAGTTTTCTCATGTTTCACTTTTTTCTCAGGTTTCTCTTTCTTTCTATCTGCTTGCAATCCAGTGTCTCCTTTTTTCTCCTTTCCACCCTGTTTTCCTACCATCCCATTGCCCTATGTCCTTTCACTCTGTTATTTTCAGAGTCATGCTAACACCCATCTGTTCTCCTGAAGGACTCGTATTCTTTGTTCTTTCCTATAAGGATAGCATAATATCCTGAGCATTGTACATGCCTGTCACTGCCTTCTGCAAGGGAATCACAGCAGTTCAGAGTTAGAACTGGTCAAAACATAATATTTCTACTTAATGGGAATTTTTACATTCCAAAACCCAACTTGCTGAAAGAAGAAACAAAAGCCAACAAGGGCATGTTTAAAAAGAATGCTCTTAAAAAATAACATTGCTTTGAAAACATATGTCATTAAATGTTGACAATGTCAAATTGATTGATCTTTGTGATGTTAATATGAAATATTAACAAAATGTTAAATACTGAAAACAACAGAAAGGCCAAAATGAAATGACTGTGGAAAAAAAAAATCAACAAGTTATACAGTTCAACATCCTCTGTCACCTGAGAAATTAAAATAACAGTGTTTCCAAATGTTTCCAAAATGGCCCTGATCCTGAAAAAAAGTTCTGACTAAACTTTATTTTCGATGGAAAATCGTTGTTTCATGTTAGTTTCAGCTATTTCTCAGTGATATATCCCATACATCTCCATACTTCTCTAGACAGGAATCTCTTTTACCCCAAATGAGGAGAACTGGTTTAGCTCTGCTGCCCTGAGAAATCCTGGATAGCTAAAGGCAATGATAATGAGGAGAGTTTAACTTTTAGGTACTCTGTCCTAATGCATGCCATGTTTTTTCTTTTTTAGTTTTTTTTTTCCTGTCAGAGAACTTTCAGCTGAATGTTCATCATATTTTTCTCAGCAGAACAAGAAGGAGAAGCTCCCAACAGTCTCTCCCTATGGCTTTTCAATTTTTAAGAGTTAACATAGGGGCTTCTGGGAGCTGTGTCTTCAGTTTCCAGTCTGGAAGTGCACAGAATGAATGCTTGATTTTTTGTTGCTTAGGACAACAAAAGTATAAATAAAATATACGGATAGCTTTTAGGTAAAAGAATAGCAAAAAAAAATGCTGTTCTGGTATTATTTTGTTGTTTTTGTTGGCAGAAAAATATTGCACTTTGGGAATTGTGGGTGAATAACTTATTCAGGAGCTCAATAAATACAGAAGGGAAATTGAGCACATATTGGGACAGACTAAGGTTTTTTTGTTTTTTGGTGGTTTTTTTTTGGAAAAGATTGCTTATAGCTAAACTTATTCTCATTTTCCCATAAACTGAGACTATGATGTTGTAATTTGTTGCAAAATTTTCCTCTGTATTTATGCTCAGGAGAATTCCGATGACCACTATTATGAACGGAATATTTGGCCTGTTTTCCTGTTGAAATGAGGCTAATTTGAGCTCTCTTCCGTTTCATTCGTATGTTAGTCCCTACTTGAAAACTTTGAAATACTCTGTCTAATTTTAGTCTCATTTGAGAGAAGGATAGGATTCTTTAATATAATTGTGTTCCTACAAATTTACTGAAAGGGTGGCTGCCTAAAGGAGAGAGGCCCAAATTAGTGCCTCTCCTGAGGCCAAGGCAGAGTGAATCAGACATTGCACATTCTCGTTGGTAGCAGCCAGCCATTGCATATGCAGGTAGTTCAAGCCTAGTGCATGTTTAGTCTTCTCTTGTGAGCATTTCATAAGAGATCCTGCAGTGAGGAACAGAGGTAATTTTACTTGGGCGATGTGGGTGACTTATACAGGACTCAAACATATAAGGAGTTGGGTTTCATTAGCTCCACTGCCTAAAGCACAATGTGATACTTTTGTCTTCAGGATTCCAAGCAGAGGGAATATTTCTTCCTCCAATTACCTAAATGGGTTTTTAAAATATTAAAGCCACAGTTCAGCATTATATGTATGGCCATGACTGGCCTCCAAATGGTGGGATTCAAGTATTGCAGAAATCAAACACTGCTCATCTGTGAATTTCATTTTGTGTGAAAGTTATGCATGCACAAAGTGAATTGCTCTTGCAAAGGAAGTTTGGCTCTCAGCTCTTTGCAAACCACACCCTTAAAAGTGAGAAGTAAAGATCTGGTGCAGAATATGCTTCTAAATTGCTTTGGCTATTACATTTATTCCAGTCTACTACATATGAAGAGTCATCTACAGTTCAGACTGTAGTGAAGTATAAACATGACCTGGTATAAACAGTCTAGCTGTAGCAGCATGGGGGTCTACAAAGGCTAGTTTAACAGATGGGGAATAAATGGGTCTCACTGGATCTCTGTGCTGCTTTTGGGGCCCAAATAGTTCATCTGCAGTACAGATATTCCCTAAGTGATGTGGGAGCCTCTACTGCATTTTCTAATTTGCTGCAGGCATTTCAGTAACTCAGTCTAATCGCAAGACAATGGAATTTGATATCACAAGTGCTAAAGTCCTTTTAAAACTGAATCTGATGCATAGTTCAATTTTGCCCTTAAATAAAACTCCTCAGAATACTTAAAAATGTAAAAACTCTCTAATAGCTTTGGCTTACTGTTAAATTCTTCCAACCAAGAGGTTTTTAGCCTTTGGCACAAAAATATGAACGTGAATAGCATGGCTGAAATTCAAAGAAAGCCAAGCAGGACTGAAATTGAGCTAGTCAGAATAAAGAGGACTGAATGAAAATATACAAAACACACAGAGAGTAAAGACTAGATGTGCAAGAAATAAAAAGGGACTATAAATTAGTAATCAAAAGAAGATGCAAAGGAATGATAGCTTCTAACTTCAGTACAGCTGATGTGATTTTCAATATACAGAATATCTCAAAGAAGAAAACCTGTGTAACTTCTCACTGTAAGATTAGAAACACAATTTAAAAAATTGTGTTGATTTTTATATATCTGCCTAATAGTCTATTAATAACTTAGGGCTACAGACAGAAAACTCCAGGGAAATCCTATTGCAGAGAACTTTGGTTGTATTGCAGCCACAAGGAGTGATTAAGAGGAAAAATTATAGGAAAATTGTCTATATTTCCAGCCATTGTGAAGCATAAGCAAAAATTCTCAATAATGTCAAAAAAGACCATGTCACTCACAACCAACAACAGCATAAAGTACTTTTTAGGCATGAAATCTAAGAGAGCTATTGCTGGGATCTACACGACAGACAACAAATTGAAATGGAGAATGTGAAAGAAGGAGTAAAAGTGAGGAAAGACTCAGAATTTTAAGTTTGGACTAAGCTAAGGACAAGTGGGCCACTTATATGTATGCAAATGGAGCATGAAGGGCGATTATTATTTGAAAGCCTTTTAAGAATTCAGGAAATTCATTACAAAGGTGGTCTGGGATGTGAGCTTGTAAGGTTACTTGTAAGATGTGAGCCTGTGTTGGTCAGGAGTAAGTAGCTTACCTAGAGAGACAAATCAGATGACTGAGTGACTTTTCTTCTGAGGAAGGAATGTGGAAAAATGAGAGTGGCTAAAAACCCTGGAGTTAAGTTTTCACCAAAATGATTGGCCAAGCATGACTCACAGGGCAATGGGAGGTCAGTGGTGACTTACAGGACGAGCTTTGACCTTACCTAATGGAAGAGTAAGTACCAAGAAATATTCCTAGGTGCTGCAATAAGTCACTTTAAACTGAGATGCCACTTTTGAGTAAAAAACTAAATTTACCAAGGTTAGACCATCCATCTTTCACACAAATAACAATGGGGGAATAAAGAGTCTCGGCCTTGCAACCTATTGACTTTAATGGATTATTTTTATAATTTACATTTAAGCAGGACTAAGGGTACTACAGACATGGGCAGACATGGGCTCTGGCCCCAAAACTTACTGTCTAAAAACCATATTATATTTTCAAAGGCTAGATGGTCAACATTTTTTCTATGAACAGAAACAATGCAAAATACAGTTCGAATATAATTACTCTTTTATTTGAGGTAACACTTGTTTGATGTCAAAACAGTACTCAGGCAATTAATGAAAAAATAATCATCAGGCCTCATGCTTTAATTCAGCCTGTGTGAATACATTTGATTAAAACAATCTAGTTCATCTGTAATTTTTTTTAGATCTAAAAATTACAGGTGACATGCAACTACATTCTTAAACAAGCAACAATATCAAAGTGACTGGTGTTGAACACTAATGAGTCTCCACAATAATCCTGATTTTGTACTGAAAAAACAACCTATGCTTTAGATTCAGATAGCTGTTGCTAGGAGGAAGGAGGCAGATTTCAGCACTATTAATAGAGGCCCTGGAAATCTCCTTACTGTGGCTTTATTCAGAGGAACAGTATTTAATTTCAGAATGCTATAAAAGAATCAGCAAACTTACAGAGGTTCAGAGAATAAGATCTGCAAAGAACATCCAAGTCTGGATTCTTGTGTTTTTCTCTGTTATATATTTCTATATTGCTTAAGTGATACAAGTTATCCCAACACTTTAAGGAGTTATCCTTGCTATTCTACTTCTCTGTGAATGAAGAAGATCTTTCTGTTCTTTGATTGTGGAATTTAGAGAAAAGCATTTTGTACACACGTCACTGAACAATAGAGATGAAGCTTAGTAACCCCCACCAAAGGGAAGAAGGCAGGAATGAAGGAAAATGAACTAAACTTACTTGGATGTTCAAGGAAATAGAAGAGGAAGAGGAAGAGAAGAAGGAAAGGAAGAGGAAGCAGAAAAGAAAAAGAAGAACGAAAGGAAGAGGAAGCGGAAAAGAAAAGGAAAGGAAAGAAAAGGAGCTGAATCAGTTTGAGTAGCCTTTGTTTTTCTATGGGTTTCATCCAGCTGAACATTCAGGGAGGCAGATTTCTCGGTTGAAGACATCTCACTAGATTTGGTGACTGGTACAATTATAACATTTATTCTAGATCTTATGTTTAAAGAGAAAGCTTATTGCTCATAAAGCTAAGGAGATGATAGAAATAACAAGGACTCCTTAAATCACATACTTGTTCTTCACAGTGGCTTTCCATATAGGTGTATCCAGGACCTAGATTTAGACTGTTGTGCAGGATTAAAATGTTTGTGCAGGTATGTCTATACTAGAAAATTAGACAGTGTCAGGCCTGGGCCTGGGCTTTGCCATGTGATTGTGTTTTCTGTTAAATTGCTAGAATGGACCCCGGAACACTTTTGGCCTATACTAATGAGCATATTCCTAAGTAATACCCAGATACAGTACAGAAGGTCACAGGGGCATTCTCAAAAGACAGATTAGTTGTGGCCGCACAGTTTTAGAGGGTAAGAGAGTTTAAAAGTACAGATGTGGCTAGACTATGCCAGCTGGCCTGGGCAGAAAATGGGTCTGAGCTATACTTACGTTACCAATACAGATGTAATGGTAATATTCTTTGCCTCTTATGTGCTTACATGACCCCATAAATCTTGTTCCTCTTTTGTCCTTAGAACATCAGGGCTAAAACAACATTACTTTTCTAAATGCTATCATTATGGCACCTGGAAATACAATCTTGACTTTGCAATTAAAAGACATCCTTCATAACTAATAGGTCAGGAACAAGACATAATTTTATCAGTCATACAGGGTCTTTTCTAGGTCAGCAGATTGATTAGACAATGTCCTCTTTTTACTAGAATTCAAGCCATCAAACATTACTGTGTACACACAGACATTTGAAATACACTACTGCCAACTGGCAGGCAACAGATCTGCAGAACACAAACTTGTTGCCATATATTATTCTTATGAGTATTGGCAAACATTTCTCATTTGGAGAGAGGTAGGCAAGGGATTTTGTTAAAAAAGTATACAGTTTTTGGAACTGGCAGTAGCCATTTTAAGTTGCTGTCAAGTTCTTCATATTTTTTCTAGCTGACATTATATGTAACATCATAAAGCAGACAGCAAATGATTACATGAACTGTTACTTATGCTCTGTAATGTGAATAACCATCTAATACTTCATTAGGCAGACATCACAAGGCCTGTTTTTAACATGTTTCATGATTCAAAGTCATCTTAACAAGTGAAGCTGGAAAATTAACAGATGCACCCAAGATTTTTAAGTGTATCTCTTCTATAGAAATGTTCTCAGCAGAACAAAGCTATTGTATGGTACACATACATTGCAGTGGGAGTTATTTTAATCTTGATTCTTAAAAGGTGTTTGAATAGATGTCTGGAAGAGCTGAGAGGAGAGTCACCATTCTGTGAATTATGATGGCTTCCAGATGTCCCATCAGCAATTTAAAGTATAACAGTACCCATGCAACATCAAGTGTTTACATTAGTATTTTAGTCCACAGCAGGAACTGGTCTTGATCATCCTCTCTTACTTTACTTTGGTTTGCATTGCAGAACAGTTTTCAGTGGAGAGTTTGCACTGGGGTGCTCAAACAGGCTTCATTTTGGATGAAGCTAAGCCTGAAGATATATTCCAGGAGCGCAGTTAATGCAATCCAGTCACCAATGGTCATTCAGTCCATAGGACCAGAGGAGAACTAGTTTGAAGTAAACCTCTCTGAAATTCACACAGTGTGGACTTTGAGGTTCCGACACCAACTGTTTTATCCTTCAGACCCACCTTTGTTGGGCTACACTACCTACTAATACAGACATAGCCCCTGGGTTCTGATCCTAAGAAACAAGAAAAAACAACATTTCTAATCTCTTTACATTCATTGTATTTAGAAGTAAACCAAAACCCATCAACTAGATGTTAGTGCTTCTCAGATACTGATGATATGAAAGGAATTGAGTCATTAGATCAGAGGCTCCAAAGGTCACCAGAAGACACCACTTGCACAAAGCAGCGGTCCCCTGTGACTGCAGAGCTGCCCTGCTGTAATGCTGTATCACTATTACTACCGCATGATAGCACATGCATACTGACATGCATCACTAAATCTCAATAGAGATCATAAATGTAGCAAAAAAGTACAATAACAGATTTATTCTGTTTCAGTGTTGAAACCACATTTGACAAGGTGTGGCTTTGGAATATGGTTTTAGCAAAGACTTTTTTTTTTTCCCCTTGACAAGTTTTGATGATCCAGAAGCTAGAATCTTGATTCATGTCTACCAGCATGGCGTAAACTCATCTCGCCAAGTCATCGTCATTTGCAGGTTAGACATCCATCTCAGCTAGTAATCTAGGCTCATTCTGTATTCAGTGGAGCCAGCAGTCATCTCTGGAAGACAATTCATTTCACCTGTCTTAGAAAAGGGTTGTAGTACCTTTCTCTCTCCATTGGGTATAGCAGGAGCCTGAGGCTACCAGAAATCTAGTTTTTAAATGGATAAAATTAGGTGAGATGAGTCCTGTTCCATATCACCACTGGCTTGAGTGGAAGTGTGCTGACATAAAACTATGAAGATCTAACACATTCTTAACATTTCTCTTACAAAGAGACAACAAAACAGTGAAAACAAAGATATAGCCTTTTTCTTTTTCCTCTTACATTTTAAGCATTTGCAATTAGCAAAAAATTGTATAAGGTTTTCTTTAGTTCTTTAGCTGAAAATACTCCAGGAATTTATTTCTCAGTAAAACATAAAACAAACTACACTGGATACTTCCAATAACTTTCATAATTAATTAGAGTCATAGGTTTATAATTTGCACAGACATAAAGGATCGCTAGTTTTGCAAATAAACGTTTGCTAATACTCATGTGATTTAGCCAAGAAATGTTTTTTGTTTTCACAAATCTGTATTTTCAAGTATGTTTTAAAGCAGTTTAAAAATAAAAAGAGCTGTGGGAATTTCAAGTATAACTATGTGTATAAAACAATTAGCCTTGTAAGACATATTTCATTAAGAAAAGGAAAAAAAATCCTGTAAGCAAAAATGTGAATATTATACATAGAAGATAATCCTGCTAATAACCATGGGAAAAAAAAGGAGGTAAAGCTTAGAAAATAAAGGAGACTATAACTACTTGTTTTATGACTCAAATAGTTCATTTCTTTGATCACTGGAGAGCACTGTTCCCCTATGAAACAACTTGTTTTAAGAGCATGGGCTAGGCATTCTACTGCAGAAGTGGTTTGATGTAGCAAATTATATAACATGCATTATGAAGTCAGAGTTATGGAAGGAGAAATGTTAGTCTCCTGGAAAAAAAAAAGCAATGCTTTATGTGATTCTATTTGCCTATAGCCCAATTTATATCATATTATTTATTACTTCTACTCTAAGAATGCCTGCCAACTTCATCAGGTCCAGAGATCCATTATGTTGGGGGTAGAACACGCGTATATCACAAAGATTAGCTCTGGCTATTTTTATAGGTCTGTTTATCGTAAAAGTAACACAAATAATTTGAAATCTGGAATCAGCACACACAAGCAGTCGCCCTGGACAGATGAGATTATAATTACCTGCATTGTTTGTTGCCTGAACTCAAAGGCTAACGCATCTTTCCAAACCTTGAGTGATTTCAATTAAGTCAAATTAGGTTTCTAGAGAAAGATGCAAAAACAATTAACGTACAGCAGTAGAGAACTAGAGGTACCTTGTGATTAAGGCAGAGACTTAATCCATAATTCTGAAACTTCTGTCTGGTTTGAATATCTGGGTGTAAGCAAGGCCCTGTAAAATCTTGGTCAAGTGTTTTTATGCCTCAGGTTTCAAACTCTAACAAGGGGTTGATAACACTTCCTTTCAGGTTCTCCTTGTCTTGCCTGCCGTTGAGACTATTGGCACTTTGTGCCAGTACCAATTCTACACTGTATGTTTGAATTTAACTTAGCAGAGTGAGACCTCAGGTTGGGTTTGGAGTTCTCTGCAGCACCTGTATAAAAATAAAGATGGTAGCATTCAGTTTGTATGTTAAGTCAGGGGACATTTAATTGGAATATAAACCAAGAAATTATCTTTGTCTTATCAAAGCAGAAACAATGAGAGAAAATAATACCTTGCTATCAGCTTTACCCTTTTACTGGCAAGAGTAACAAATGCTTTGTTTAGTTGCTAGCTATTATTACAAGGCAATCATGTATATAAAAAGAAAGCTGTTAATCCTACATGTTATTCTGTTACATATAGCACATATTAATTATGAACACAGAGGGAGGGCTTTCACGGGCCAGATCCTAGGAGAGCGCTGTTGCTCTTGGCAATAAGGTCTGCTGGATATCATAATCAGCAGTGGAGCTGGAGTCTGAGAGGATCTGAACCTCTAGGTCACCTACCAGATCCCATCTGCAGCTCTATGACATGTCCAACATCATGTTCACCATTTATGTATAATTCATTGTACTCTTTTAATTGAATTGCACACAGAAAAGATGGGATTTGTCGAGATAGCTTTCCCATTTCACAGCAGTAAAGCTCCATTGATTTCCAGTCAGAGAAGAGGATGTAATGAACGAGCAGAACAGAATGTTTAATATTTAAATCAACTGAGCATGGTGTTGACCTCTCTCTTCTTCCCCTCCTGCATAAGGACCTCGGCTAAATAAGCAACAGACACTCACGTATCGGGGCCCAGTCTGCAAAGGATCACTGATCACATTAATTCAAAATCGATTGTGGTGCCATAAGCAAAAGGAGATTGATTGGCACCATGCAGTATGTACAGCTGACAGGAAGTATTCTTGTAGCATGGAAGCAAGAATTAGAACTACATTTATTAACACTATCTTTATTTGATTGCTCTGGGCTCTGGCTCAGTGAGGCACCATGTGCAATTCAGAGTTATGACTTTTCAATAATTAGCTGAGAACGTCTCTTGATTGCATATCCTGAGCAGCACAGAGGACGCTCAGTGGAGATGTAGTCAGAACCTGGTTTAGCTTATTTACATTACGATGTGCCGTGATTTTCTCTTTACCTGACTTTTTAATGAGATCCAGTGTAGTTATCACAGATATAAGCTGATAATGTATGCAGTGGCACAGATGGGGATATGGGAACAGAGGAAAAAAACCTACAGGGACTTCTGATATTAAAGGGAAATCCAGTAAGCCGAAAACCTGCCCCAAGACAGAGCTCCAGTGTGACTGGCACCAAAACTGTATAACAGAGCATGCAGAAATGTAGGAAAACATGTTTAGACACTTGGGAGCAGGCCAGGTTTACCTGGAAAAGCAGTGCTCTGGGAGTCTGGCATAAATTGTCCAGGGTGGGTGCCAGGGTAGGCTCTCAAGAGTCCACTTTTGCTTTACCATAAAGAAAACTGAGTTTTGCTGTCTTTAGGGTAAGACAGTTCTCTACGTTGTCAGAGAGCTGGACAAATATGATTTTGGTGCTTGCCTTGAAAGTGTGCATCCTTGATTTGCTGCTGAGTGAAACATAAAGATAGTTTGATGTGTTCAGAAATGTGATTTCCATGGTTTATGGGGAGTCTGCTGACACTCTGCTATGCCACATCTATAATACTCAAAGAGTTTTTACTAGGAAAGACGGGAACTAATACGTCATCTGCAACCACTGCTTCAGCCTCCCTGTCAGCACCCTGTGAGGAGCACTCGCACGCCCTTTCACTGTGCCTGGTGACGGCTTCTTGCACGGTCTGTCCCGGCCGTCGCAGGCACCCCGGGCCAGCAGAGACAGCAATCTGCCTGTGCCACTGCTGCCAGGCTAGGAAGAGGGGGATATCAGAAGAGAATCAGGACAGTGTGGGTGGCCAAGCTAGATATTTTTATAGGCAGTACTGGGGTTTGCAGCAGAGGCAGCTCTTACCAGTAGAGTAATGCTACTCCACCATATGCTGGTGTTTTTCTAAAAGGCCACATTAAATCTGAAAGCAATAGTTCTTTCTCCAGTCTTTTACTCATCTTGCTGTCTGGTTACTTTGATCCTGATACCAGCAAAACAGACACCCCAACATTTCCTGCCATTTTTTCTGGCTTGTTCTTCTCAATACCAGAGACCTCCATGATGAATACTGTTTAAATCACTTAAGCCACCTAACCAAGATTTGAAGCATCTAAGTTCTTTGTCCTGCCTTTTTATCCAAGTTCCTAACTGAAAATGTCCTTGTCTTAGTTTTTACATTTCAAACAGAAAATAAGCAGAATGTTTTCTGTTTCCTCCTTCCTCAAAAGCTGCTTTATCATTTGATTATTCCCCTTTTTTCCTTTATTATGACAGTGTGGTATACAACCAAAGCAGTAGGCTGAAAAAATTAGAATTTCTCATCAGATACCAGACAGGAGAGTCTCATCTGATTCCTTTTTCTTAACCAAATTGGGTGAAGTAAAGGATAAGCCTAATCAGAATGAAAGAGTACCTTTTGGATCATCTTTTTAATGAAAAAGACAAAATTAAATTTAATGAAATCTGTATTGATTGGACTCTAAATATATTAGATTATTGACATGTGGAGATGTGGACATCTTCAGGTCCTGTCACAAACAAGAAGCAAAGGTTTCAAAGGGCAGAATACTAAGTAATAGATAAATGATGATAGAGCTTTTATTTAAGATGAAAATTTCATTTAAATAGGATCTGCAAGGGAAAAAAAAGTTTCAGGTTTTTTTTTTTGCCTTTCTGTTCAAACAGATGATTTTATTGTTTTGTTTTAATCTTAAAATATCAGGAATATTGAGTTTTGTCTTCCTAGTAGTCTCCTTGGTGGTATAAAACAATCTTTTCTTTTAACAGAAAAGATATTTCTACCAAGGAGCTTAAACATGTAAGTTAAACAAAATAAATAGAAAGAAATAAAATAGATATTACAGTGAAGTTATATGTTTGGAATGACTACCTGTACTTGTCCTAGTAGTCCCAGTTTTCTTGGTATATAGTCTAAATCATACTGTATTTCAGGGGAAAAACAACAAACCATGTAGGCAAAACCTGAATGTATACTGGAAAAAGCAAATAAAAAAAAATCATTCACTATGAGATCCTCTGAAAAAAGCAACCAAGCACTTATCATGATCTAACCCCCAAATCTGTATCTGAGTGATTTTTCATGCATCATTAAGATGGATATACACACATCAAAGCTTTTATTTTATGTTCCAGTCCTCATTGAAGACATGTTTTTGTTCAAATGATTTCACAAGAAAAGTTGGTGTTATATTTCATTTTTCCTCTCTCTCGTGATTTTTTTCATCATCCTTTTTAATTTCCAGCAAATACACTGTAGCATACCTTTAAAGAGGCTATTTTGGATGAAAAAATAGACTTTTGGCAAAGAGCAAGTTCAGCATAAACTTTCTATCTGAAATGTTTTCTATTGGGAAAAATCCTATTCTGCTCTCTAAATATGATCTAAATATTGGAGTTTTCAAATGTTTTCTAAAAGGACCACATATTATCAAACAGAGAGTCCTTTGAGTCACCTATCCTTTTACTCATGGTGCCATGGTCACCTCCTAACCCATCTACAAGGGTCAAAATCATGTTCTATTGCATTTACTGTTGTGTAATATCCCGGTGTCAATTACAGGGATAGCTAACATGGGAAATTACCATTGGGGAACGACAGACATTGCTTTTACTATAGAGAAAGAGAAAATTGCTTTTTTTCCTATGTTTTATCATCCTTTCTGATTGGTCTTTTTCTCTCCTGGAAACAAGGATATGGCATTTTACTGTATGCCATCTGCACACCTAATAATTACACTGTGAAACACTAATGAGGCTTGGGATCTCTGACCCAGTAGGTCTTCACTATTTGTAAACTAACTGATCATCCCTAAATATGCTAGGGATTAGTCCAAAACCAAGTAAGGTCAGGAGGTGCCTTTCAATGCACTTTGGATCAGACACAGAAAATTCAGAAATTCATGTTCCATTTTGAAATGGGGAAGCTGATTAGGAAATGAATCCCCTGGCATTCACGTTGCTATTTTAATCAGCAATCTGTAAGCAGAACAGAGTGCTAAAAATGACCTTCCAGTGATTTTCACATGTTCAGGAGATTCCCCAACTTTGGGGTACTCTTAGAATTAGGTAGTTCCCTTCCGAGATTCCACATTTAGTCTCTTAGTTTCTAAAGTGTCTTAAATTTGGAGATACTGTTCTTCTGCAGCATAAGAGGATTATTTAAGATGGCTTTAAGCCTTAAGGGGAACTTCCTCACCCAAAGTCCCACCACCTTTGCCAGTACAGACTGTGCAAGGGGAAAATACAATCATGTTGAAAATTAGTTATTCACAGATGATGGACATACTAGGGCAGTAGTTTAACAAATCATTTAGTATCTACTTGGCAGTGGACCACAACTGACTACTAATCGGTCCCTTTAGATGCTCCTCCAGCTTATTTTTCACTTCAGCTCTTACTCTTGATTTTTTTTCTTTCTAAATCCAACAATCTGAAAATCTTGTGATAAGGCTCTTGCTAATTTACATAGCAGAGGTTGCTATAGCAACCTTTCAGCATGTTACCAGAGGCAACATGCTAGGGGTAACCTTCATCTTTATGAGAGAAATACACTTTAAAGGCTTGCCATAGTTCTGTATAACTGCGTTTTTTTCTCAAGATGTTTAATCATACAGTGAAGTCAAAATATTTTAACTTTGAGATCACAGTCCTCAGCTAGAAGAATGCTGTTGTCATAAACACATATTGTGAGCTCATTGCATGTCAAAGCATGCAGAATGAATGAACCACAGAGTTCAAAGCTCCAAGATGGGCTACAGAGTTACACATGTATAGCTGCTGAACATTGTCAAAATACCCTCCAAAGTGTTTTTGCTGCTCCCAGGTTCTTTGAGAATTTGATATCACCTCTTACAATACTAGCAGCACTTAATGTCAGCCTGCCACCACACGGTCAACTGCCCCCTAACTTTGGATCGATCACAATAGACGAATATAGAATTTGCACAGACCGAAGGATTTGAATGAAGTGTAGCCAAAATACAGGTATTAGAATGACATCAACTGGCAGGTAAGACATCCACCTCTGATGACAAAATGGATCTTTAATGGATCCATTAAGCAGTCTAACAAAAGGTTGTCTGTAGTTTCTTTAGTGCTATATTTTTGGAACTACAACAGCAATATTATGTTCCCATAAATACGAGACTGTGAAAGATATAGTGTTATTAGTAATTCAGAAAAGGAAGAGTTTGCACCTTTATATTGCTGTGAAATTCTTCCTGTGACTTTCAGGATTTAGCGTGTGTTCCACTATCTTATCATATCCCAGGGAGCCTTCAGCGCCACCGACAGCCAGTGGAGAGCAGTCCTGCCTCCCCAGGCTCTGCAGGGGCTGGCCTGTGCACCTCAAGTGGACACACACTCTGGTGCTCTTTGAATACAGAGAATGTGAGAATGTGTGGAGAAGCTGTGCATAAGGTATCTGTGGGCCTTGGCTTATAGATTTGCCAAGCCCTTAGCTGGTTATTATTCAGCTGCTTAAATCAAGTCACGTTGGTTCGTGCTGTGTCGCTCACAGCCACCAGCCTCTGGTGCTACCAGCTGAGCTCCATGGGCATTCCCCAGCATTCGTCTCCACACATCTCCCCCAACCCCAGGATCTTCCCTCCACCTGGGATTTTCACTGCCTCCCTCCTGGGCCCCCTTCTTCTATCTGAAACCATGTCTTCTTTTTGGTAACCCTTCTTTCAGGCCACTAGCCCCTAGTTTTCCCAGCCTAAATTGTGTACATGCAGAAGCACAATGCATGATCAGCCTCCTGCCTGGTCATTCTTTCTCGTCTCTCTTTATTAGTTGGAGGATTCAGGACATGACACTTTTGTTTAGTCCAGGTGTTAACAAAATTTACAGCCAACCCATACTCATTGCACCTAGTAAGTAGCAGGCTTCTGCTTGAGAGTTCAGCTGTTGAGTTTTGAACATTCACTCCCTGCACACACACACACAGTTTTCTGCTACCTGTTAGTGTTCACAGTTTAAACTACTTTTTTTTTCCCTATGAGAGTAAGGTAAAATATAAATACAATAATTCATTTTCAGCATCCAAACCAGTTAAAAGGCTTATAAAAATATAGGGGGAATGGAGCTTAATCTACTCATGGTAGAACTACATCACAGAGGTCCTGTCCTCATTCTGGTGACTTCACTCCTGGCAGAGAGGTATGACTTTGTGCATGCCATATATTTCAAGATGCATCTAAAGCATGAAGAGGTATTTTTCACCAAAGACTTCATCCATATAAAAGAGCTTCCATCCGAGCCTTGGAATCACACCATCAGGCAGATTTAGAATTCACATCACCCTTTCTCCTCAAAAGTCATTTATTCCCTCCTGAACTGAAAGACTGTCAGACCTCACGTTGCTTTAGATCAAGAGTTTTATCCCAGCTTAACCGGCTAGTGCCTTGAAAGGTAAAATCCGCTCTACCACATGCCTTGGTTGCTGTTTGTCATGTTTCATTGTGCAATAAATATTTCAGTGGGCCTTACATTATATGTCTAGCTGAATGTTAAAAGCATGCCTGAAAAAACAACCTGAATGGAATGATCGTATGTATCTCACTATTGGTTCTTGACTGAGAACAGACGCTTCGGGGGGCAAATCAGGTTAGGGTGTTTGATTTCTAGCATTTCCTTCCTGATTTTATGGTAATAAGTAAAGAAAGAAACTCCATGAAATAGCAAAATAATCTAATCCTAAAAAAACAGAAAAGGACGTTGTTATCAGAGATCTGTCATTTTCTATGGCAGACATCTCAAATGATGACCACCCTCATTATTAAAGACATGGGCCAAAATTTATTCTGACTCATTTTAGGCAACTTAATTGATGTGCCAAAGTTGGGAGCTCAATAATTAACAGAGAAAGACAGGGATCCTCAGTGAGTAACTCAAGTTTTTAAAGATCTGTATCATCCTCTGGAGATACTTTTCTCCTTGCGCTGTCTATATAAAGACTCAGAGACAAGCACATTCTACATTTCGCAGCTCAGATAAAAGGCCCAAAGTTAAAGAGCATGAATCTGGGCCCTGAGTCTGCATTAGCACCTTTTGTCAGAAAAGCAGCCTATAAGTTCATATTCTGAAGATTTTTCATTAAGATACTAACACCTTTCTGGATTCACTGATTCCAGGATGTAGTTGCCTTTTTTGTAGGTATTCCTTATTCCTAAGTATAGGAATTTGCATTTAAAACCCATTTTGTTTGAACAAGCCCAGCTTACCAAGTGATCCTGCTCTTTGTACTATCTAGAGAATACCTTTTGTTTGAATGTAATGTAACCCCAGTCTTCTAATTTAAATTACATTTTTTCTTTGTATAGGATTTCAACTGATTCTTGAATTCAACAGAAACATCTTGAAAATTACTGCACAAGGAAAAGCTTAATTAAAAACTGAAGATCAGGGCTATATAATTCAAGTAAAGGTTGTAGCTAATTTAATAGCTGTAAATTCCTTGGGGTGGTTATACAAAGTATTTACAACTTTTATTGCACCTTTTGTGTGTATTTAATTAATTAATTTGACATTTCCATAGCACATTTTCTGATTGTGTCTGAGTGGCAGATGTGTCATATTTCATCTGAACAGACAAAAGATTTGCAGTTATCCAATGGAGCCTTTCCAGAATTTCCAAAAGGGCTCCTTTGCTTTCACATGTGAATGGAGAGGGTTACTTGGAGCTGAAATCAGCATAGGGCCTATCAAAATCAGTTTCCAGTACTGGCAAGATCTGAACACCTGCAAACTCCGCAGCCGCCAGAAAAACGTGACCTTGTGTATTTATGTGTTTTGCATGTCCCTTCTTTGCCTATTCTGAATGTGAGTATTTAGCACCACTGAAGGAAAAGAAGCCTTAAAGGAAAGCCTGTAGATCAACATTGAAATGATGTGGGAGAATTCTCACATTATTATGTCTCTCTTTAGGAGAGAACAACCATGAAGACTAACAAAAGAGAAGCCAGTGTGTTCTACAGAAGCAGAAGTGGGATCTGAAAACAGAGATCCACAATGTAAAATGCACATTTTTCAAACAGCTATGGCAGAGAGGGCAGAAAATTACCCAGTCTATCCATTTCCATTGTTTTAATGCTGAATGATATATGCCTGTGAAGGTCACTCCTAATAAAACATAAGTATAAAGTTTCTTTTCTGACTAACTCGCATTTTTGTGTATAGACTGAAGAGAAGAAAAACTCATTACATTTCCTCATTACAAAAAAAAAAGTCGTTCAACACAAACTAAGCTTTCATTATTGTCAGTATGCAGTTTTTAT